>NC_083294.1:47409784-47709784 GCF_963506605.1 Zootoca vivipara | reverse complement strand
AGCTGGGCATGTTTAGCCTGGAGAAGAGAAGGTTAAGGGGTGATATATGAAAGGATGTCATATAGAGGAGGGAGAAAGGTTGTTTTCTGCTGCTCCAGAGAAGCGGACACGGAGCAATGGATTCAAGCTACAAGAAAGAAGATTCCACCTAAACATTAGGAAGAACTTCCTGACAGTAAGAGCTGTTCGGCAGTGGAATTTGCTGTCAAGGAGTGTGATGGAGGTCTTTAAGCAGAGGCTTGACAGCCATCTGTCAGGAATGCTTTGATGGTGTTTCCTGCTTGGCACGGGGTTGGACTGGATGACCCTTGTGGTCACGTCCAACTCTATGATTCTATGATTCTAGGTCATAGCCCAACACTCTAACCACCACACCCCTTCTTCCCCTCACAGCTTCCTGCTCAAACTGATCCTGTGTGTGTTCCTGATCCAAGATGTTATATTGTTTATTTAAAATATTTTTGTCCTGTGTTTCAGCTGACAAAAAGGCTGCAGGAATGGCTTATGAACACCAGCCAAAAGACAGACCCTGTGCTCAGGCTCCAACCCAAAAGGAATAATAGAATCTGGAAGTGACCCCAAGGGTCATCTAGTCCAACCTTCTGCAATGCAAGAATCTCAAGTAAAGCATCCATGACATTTGGCCATTTGCTTAAAAACCTCCAAGGAAGGAGAGTTGGTGGGGAAGGGAGGTAACACTAGTTCTTTAGTTACAGAGCTCTTGTAATGACCCTCTGGAATAGAAAGAGCATAAGGAGAGGAGGAGCCAGGAACTGCTGGCCTATCTCAGCTGAGTTGATGGAAAGGCCCTACTATCTTGCCTCTCCCTGTTTTAACTAGTGTATGAAATCATCAGCTTTAGCTACATTCAAGCTGACAGACACTTCTGGGGTCAGAGCTATCCCCTCCAATCAAGCTCCAGGGTACATCGATTAACTTGCACAGGTATCTCCTAGTCCTGCGGCTTAGCTGTAATCATGGAAATAGGAAAAGGAGATATAGCAGTGATGCATTACATATTCTGGTCATGGTATCTGAGGATTTATTTGGCTCCAAGTATATTTAAAGATCAGTAGAAAGCCTTGGGCGTTTGTCAGTCAAATGAACTTAGGAAATTGTCGCTGCCTTCCTGCTCTTGGTTTCATGGAAAAGGCCTGGTAGGGGAGCTTTGCAGCTGACCCTCTAAAACAGCTACATCGATTCATGAAATATGTGGTACGTAAGACAGAGTGGAGTAATCTTAATATTTCTTTCTTTCTTTCTTTCTTTCTTTCTTTCTTTCTTTCTTTCTTTCTTTCTTTCTTTCTTTCTTTCTTTCTTTCTGAAGTTTCTTTGTAAGCTTAACATTTCATAGAGGTGCCCACCAAGGCACAGCAGTGTTTTACTTTCCAACATTACATTTGAATGTTGCTCTTCCTTCCACCAAAGAGCTCTGGGAGGTATGCATATTTCCCTTACCTGTGGCTCAATGATAGAGCATCTGCTTTGCCTGCAGAAAGACCCAGGTTCAATCCCTGACATCTCCAGGTTTGGCTGAGAAAGATATTTCCCTGAAACCCTGGAGAGCTGCTGCCAGTCAGTGTGGAGAACACTGAGCAAGATGGCCCAAAACTCTGACTCGGAATAAGGCAGCCTGCTATGATCCTAGGTTATGCTGAGAGCATGGCGGTCCTTTTTTGTTGAGGCTTGTGGGCCTCCACGGTTAGAAGGAGGCTGAACTGGGTTGATGCAAACAGAAAGGCAGATCTAGGGAAATAGGTCAGAATACAACACAGCAGGTCCATGCAAGTAGAACAGAAAGTCAGTCAGTCAGAGATCAGTCCAGGTACAACAAGTCAAGTTAAATCAGTTTGCTGTTGACTTAGTCACAGCAGATCCCAGCAAGCGGCGATCAGGACCATGGATAGCTCCAACTGTACTCTTGCTAACTGAGCAGTAGAAAGCATAGTTCTGCACCAGATTGGGGAAAAGACTAACTGGGAAAGAAACTGGACACCCTAACAGTCCAAGTCCACTGCATACACACTGCTCCTGGTGCAAAACTCAGAGGAGACTGGTGAACCATGGGCAGAACAAATTTGCTTATTTACTTCAATGTCCCTCCCCCAAATCTCTGAGATCAGAGTGGATTTACTTATTTATTTATGGTCTACCTGGGTTCCACCATAATCAGCAAGCTCTCCATCAATGCTGTGCTGGACAAGCATATTGTCAAGGCAGCTATGGCAATAGCTCACCTCACCAAAAGGACATGGGACAATGTGATGCTAATACCAAGATGAAGCTCTACCTGGCTTAAATGTTGAACATGTTGCTTTATGGAAGTGAGTTGTGGACAACTTACAACTGCCAGGAGCAATGACTCAATGCCATACATGTGCATTGCATCAGGAAGATTTTGGGCATCGCATGGCAGGACAGAGTCTCAAACAAGATGTGCCCTCCCAAGCCCACATTTGCAGCATATTCTCATAATGCCACTTGCTTGCTGGCTGAAGGATGGAGAGATATCTGTGTAGTAATCTAAGACTTTTGTGTGGCTGAAATGCTGCCTACTGTACAAAGGTAAGAGTCACATCTGCTGCTCCACCCACTTTTGCCTCTGGCCCTGCCCACTTCTGGCAAGTGGCCCCCGGAAAGCTTACCATGGGAAAATGTGGCCCTGGGACTGGCAAATGTTCCCTACACCTGAGGTACAGAGGTGCACTATCAGACAATCAGCTGATGAGATACTTACATGCTGTAGGGAGGTGGGTGTCATAAAATGCCAAATTCTGCAATTAATACAGCTACAGAAGTTGAGTGTCTCTGCATTCTTGTGACACCAGGAGTGGTCAGTGATCAGATGTGCTGGAGGGCTTGAAGCCTGCCATTCCAATGCATGTCTCTTTAAAACAACAGCCTCCCCAGCCTTTGACAAGGCTCTGCATTGGCATGTGTATGACTTTAATTTCATGGAGGCAGTGTTCACAGTATGAAACTGTGTGGTCTTGCCAAAGCTAGCTTGAGCAGAGAACTGAGCCCAAAAGTAATTACACCAGGCTGTGGGAAACAGGGGGAGGAGCAGATTCCATTTGAATCCTGGATTTTTGCAATGGCCTTTCCAGAAAAACAGCTTTCCCAACTCAGTGCCCACCAGATGTTTTGCAATACTGTACAACTTCTTTTCTGCCCCAGATGGAGGGAGGCAGATTGAGAAAGGCTGTCATTGATCCTCAGTGAGTCTTGTTTAGAGAATAGAGAGGGTGCTATGCTGCATCTACAGAGAGAGAGAAAATTCTTTTTGGTACCAGCTAAAAACTTTCTGCTTCCAGACATGCAAAATTGGTTGTTGTTGTTTTAATCTGTAGTTCTAGCTTTGAATATATATTTTTAACTTTTAGTTTTATTGGGAACTTTGGAAAGAAGGGCATATTTTAAAGGCCTCTCAGCCTCTATTTCCTTATTATACCTTGCTACATAAATCTCTGCTGGGGTTCGCTCACCAAATGGTACTTGCCCCAAACTTGGATCTTGGCACCCAGGGAATCCTCCTTTTTAAAAATCTATATTTCCTTGTGGCCAAGTGGGAGGGCATCTACAAAAGGCTCTGCTTCGCATTCTTCCTGACTTTTCAAATTATCAATTAAAACAAAAGTGCAGCCCTGAGTTTACACATGACAAAACTGCCAAGCAGCCGATCAGTCACTTGGGCAGTTTGCACAAGCCATTTTGTTTCATTTATTTTATTCATAAAATGTATAAACTACCGTTCAACCTGCACCAATACCAGGGTAGGCACAATACCTACAATTGTTTTTCTACGCCTCATTAAGAAACCTATTTTTTTAAAAAAAAGTACAGATGGACTTCTATTTATAATTATGTATTCAAATGTGCAGCTTTACTTAGACTTGAAAGACTTGATAAAGATAAAAGAAAAAAACAAGATGGTGCTTGTTAATATGACGCAGCACAGAAAAATGAGAGTTCCTCCCTTTTTCAAGGGAAGTGGGAGATGCTTGCTGGCTGTCTTTGTAGTGACTTGAGACAATAATTTGGGATAACATACAGTGCATCTGTTTGCAGAATTTCTTCATTATTAGTGAGAGAGAAGGCTAAATGGATGTCTAGCAGCCCCCTTCTACAGTAGGGCCCAGAACGGGAGATTGTGTGGCCTCCAAAAGCTGATCGATCGCCAAATGATTTATATCTTTGGAATACAGTTCATTTGTACATTGCAGTATTGCGGACAGTATGCTTAACATCAAACGACAGGCTTGGACAACAGCCTGGATTGGAATAATTTAGCAACATTTGAGTTGCTGCGTCATTAAACTCTAAACTTGGACAGCAGTCCGGATTGGAAGATTGGAATGAAGTCAGGAAAAGCTGTGCTGGCAAATAGACATTTGGAAAAATACATATTTACAAATAAAGCTGTATTCGATGTATGAAAGGATATATGATTTCTGACATGATTGAGAATTGCATAGCCAGGGAAGGAGAATTTTAAAGCGTTAAGATAGGAAAGGAGAAAATATGAGACCAACAAAAAGAAGGCAGGAACGAAGATATTGGAGATATACTTCAAGAGGTCCAGACTATGCGGAGCCCTGAAAAATTAATGATTAATAATTTGGACTAACTTTTTAATTTAAGTTTATTGTTTTTAATTGGATTATGATTATGGATATGTTAACTGGCTGCTTTATTGGAAAATTAATAAAAATGATTTATTTATTTTTTAAAAAATTACCTGTTGCCTGATCCTATGCATGTTTGCTCAGATGTCAGACTCACTGTGTATATGTGGACAAGTATATGCAAGGTTGAAATTTTGCTTGTTTACGGGAACTGGATTTGCCTTTGGGCCTAGTCACTCTGCATACACATTAGAGACAGGGATTATTATTATTTTTGTCACTACAGCCACCATGCCCAGGGGCGTACCCAGGATCAAAACTAGGGGGGGGGGGCAAGCCATGGTCATTCGGGTTGTGACATTTCAGCACGGAAAAGGCAAATGAAACCAAAATTTTAAGAAAATTATATATAATTATAGCATGCTTTATTATGGTAGTTAATACAATTATTTGCTTGAATTTTTTAAATTTTTATTCTAGTTTCATGTCTTATACTAATATCATTTTTCTTGGGTTTGAAGAAAACTTGTTCAAAATTTTCGTTTCAATCCAGTCCTGATTTTCCTTGAAGAATTTCCGATGGACGTTCATCAAACACAACCCAGTCAGTCTGTCCTCTCCCATTGTACTTCTGAGCCAGGTCTTTACCCTTTCAAATTTAATTTTCTACAGAAATTACTTAACTTACCTTTTTGGAACCAGTTTCTTATTTCCATTTAGGCAGCCTCGATGTCTTCTAAATGTAAATAAGAAGGTAAACTAATAGCGGGCGGCTCAGTTTAGCGACGGGCGGCTCAGTTTAGTGATGCAGAACTCACTAGACCCCTCTAGAAGATTCCCTCTTCTCTCTGCTAGAGCCCGCTAGAGTCCTCTCCCTCCCTTGAATCCCAATGGCTGGCTGACATATATTCCTCTATCAGTTGCTAGGTGGCTCTAGATACTTCTTGGTTTTGACACCATTTCAGTGTGGTAAACAACTGATTATAGTATTCGCCATTGCCCTACCTAATTTTGTTTCATTTCATCACTTTATAACCATTTTTTTAAAAAAAAAATGCTTCTAGGGGGGGGCAGCTGCCCCCTGCCCCTCATTGGGTATGCCCATGGCCATGCCTAGATTGTTTCAGGTCCCTAGCTCTGGCTGAACACATCTCCCTCCCCCCAGTATAATATGTTGGAGAAAGCTTTATTTTTGAAATGCCTGCAGGTCAGGCTTCTCTTGAGGAGCTCAGGAAAGCAATGAAAACAAGAGTCTTGCGACTCTTACTCCAGCATATGGAGTCAGGGATGGGCGAATCTGCAAATTTGTAATTCCCTTCCCCTTAAGATTCCACATCAGTTTGTGGATTTTTTTAAAAAAACAAGTCCTTGTGAAAGTTCACTGACATTTTAAAATGAAATTACAGTATGCAATTTTGCCTAAAATACCCATTTTTTACAAATAAAATTTCCCTTCTATAAGGGCAAATTATGCCACAGAATGTCAAGTTTTGCATGCCAAGAACTCTGATAAGACAATTGAAGTCCAAGATTTTTTAACCAGTATTGTTCTCTCAATTTTCTGCTAATAAATATTATCAATTGCTTTTCCTTTAGATAAACGCAACTCAAGTTCTCTCCAGGTCGGATACTTTTCTACATGGTCAGTATTCCTATCATATGAAGAGATAATTGCTCCAATGTTCTTCCAGTCTTTTGAATCTGTTTCTTGTAGAGTTGATGATGCACCATTTTCTTTTTCTGGACAACCTGTAGCAAAACAAACAAACAAAAACCCCACATATTTTGAGGCTGAATATATCGACACTTCTTCACCATTTGCTTGTTGTGCAGGAGATGCCAAACAATGCAAAGTAGATACCCATGGCAGAGACCCATTCACTGACCTGGGAAATGTCATTGGAACAAAAATGAAATGTCTTTAATTATGACCCTAGAGGCCCCTTCCAACCCTACAATTCCATGATTTTCAGAAAGTGCAGGTAGTGGCACTTGTCGCTTCTCAACAGGAATGCTGTTCCACCAAACAGGAGCAGTCATACTGAAAGCCCTACTCTGAGTTACTGTGGGTGAACCTTTGATGAGCAAAGCATATCCTCTGCCACTGAGTACAGAAACCCATAAAGAGATCACCAAGGATAGCACACAATATTGATCTCACACCAGTTACATTGGTTATCAGTAGTGGTGTGTGCATCAGATTAAAACAAATTGTGAGCCAAAGGGGAAAAGATCTGGGGCTTAATCAGGGTGGTCTAACACATGGCCTTTTTGGGGGCCCTTTGGCAACATACATACATACATACATACATACATACATACATACATACATACGGTGCTGGGGCTGATGGGAGCTGGCACCCCACAACCTATATACTTAGGGTGTCACATTGACTACCCCGTCCTCCTAATCACTGAGTGCCATTGTTTCAAGTTTCCTAAGGAAAAGAGTGTCACAGTAGTCTTCCAGGAAGCACTGGCGGAGGAAGAGGGGGGTGGGGGGAAGCGCACTGCCTCCTGCAGCGTGATCCCAGTGGGGTGTCATTGCGCCTGTCCCACTGCCCATGCTGGGTGCCACACCCCCAAGTGGCATGCCACGCCCCCAGGATGCGAGCCAGTCACGCCCCCATCTGCTCTCTGCCCCCCCCCCCCCACGGTGCCGGAGCATGAAGCTCCAATACTGCCAGGGAGTATTAGCTTTTCACAAGAAAGATGGGGATAATTTATTAGACCATAAAGGCAGCAAACAAGCTCTTCTCAACTGTAAATTATTTACCAATAAAGATATTAAGTTATTACAGGCCCTTAAATAATTTAATCGTGTCAGTAAATAAATAAATAAACTGAGAGTGGAGCAGAAATGGTTACTGAGGTTGCCACAAGGAAGGAGCAGTTTGAGAAACCACAGAGAAATGTGGCCCATTCCTAAGGACATAAGAAGAGCCTGGTTTCTGGGTCAGACCAAGGCCCTTCTATTCCAGCATTCAGTTCTCACAATGGCAGCCAGATGCCCTCTTGGGAATCTGGCAAGCAGGAGCTGAGCACACCAGCAACTCTTCTCACTTGCAGCCCCCAACAACTTGGAATGGGATACTGTTAAAAGAACAGGCAGGCAGAGGTGCCAATTTGGGCCCCAGACTGCGGGTGCCCAATGGCGCACGTGACATGACATGGGACATCACATTGCGACATCACATGTTGACATCGCGTTGTGTGCGCACACTGCTTGATATCTGCCCACCACCACTGCTCTCTAGCACCACCACAGCGACTGGGCCAGGGCCTCCACCTCTGCCATGGGGCCTCTGTTGTAGGAGAGTTGGAGAGTTGGAGAGTTGGTGGTGGCAGTGGAGGCCGGGCACCCATAGTGAAAAAATTGTGGATGTCGAAGCACCCAGGGCCTACTGGAGTTGCTGCCTGTGCGGGCGGGGGACCCCTAGTTCCTCTGATCATGCACAGTTGTTTGTCTGTTGGCTGTAGCTTGGTGGTAGAGAATCTGTTTTGCACACAGAAGGCCCATGGTTCAACCCATCTCGTCTCCGGTTAGGGGTTGGAAGATCCCTGTCTGAAAACTTGGGGAGCAGCTGCCAGTCAGTGTAAACAATACAAAGCTAGATGATGGTGTGGTGGTCTAACTTGGTAGAAGTCAGCTGGGCTTGTACAGTGTGTGTGATTTTAACCAGTGCCTGACAGACAGAAGTGCCACAAAATGCTGTGATGATGGGGAAGCTGCACATTGTGATATTCTGCCAGCCTTGAAAACTTACCAATGAAAAGCATAGCTAGAAAGGGAAGAGTAACCTTTTATCTTCTTGCCCACAGTGTTGTCAGATTTAAAAAGTGGGCCCTGCAGCTGGGTTTTTAATGGCCATGTGGCATACAGCTTCAGCTGCAGACCTCTACCCACCCAGCTGCTCTTAAAGGGAAAGGAACAGCGTTGGGTGTGACTTCTGGTCAGTTGGCAACCGCACCTACAGAGGGCAGGCGTGCCTCTAGTCTAGCAGAAGGTGCCCTCTGCACACCAACAGGTGGCCCCTTTCCCTCCTGTAACTTCACCTGTTGCACCTTTATGCAGTACAATAGCGGGGCCACAACGGTACAATGACTGCCTTCCTTAGGGAGGGGAGTTCTCTGGGACCCTGAAGGCCGCTTTCTCGCTTTGTCTTTGGAGAGAGGCGGCACCGTTCGCCCGCTCCTTGGGGTAGGAGCTTTGGTGGCCCAGGCTCCTTTAAGAGCAGCAGCAGCAGCAGCAGCAGCAGCAGCAGCAGCAGCAGCAGCAGCAGCAGCAGCAGCAGCAGCAGCAGCAGCAGCAGCAGCAGCAGCAGCAACACTAAGACGTCGGGGTCTTTCGTTTTTCTCTCCCCTCCTTCCCCGTCACCCACAGTGGCGTGCAACCGCAGCGGATCCGATTAGCGGGGAGGCCAGGCGGCGGCGGCATGGCGCACGGTAGGCGGTGCTGGCGGCTGGCAGAGTTGCGGTGGCTGCTCCTGCTACGCCGGCTCCTTCTCTTGGGAAGCAGCGCTGGGGTGCAACAGTAGCCTTGACCGACAGCCTAGCCTTGCAGCGGCCGGCGGAGGCGCTGCTCCTGCCGCCGCGAAGCCGCACCGCGCCTCTGGAGATGCCCCTGCAGTGGAGGCGCCCTCGACGCCGCCAGGGTTGATTGAGCGAGCGAGCGAGCGCAGGGATCGGCGGCGGCGGCGGCGGCGGCCACTAACTGGAAGGGGGCTAGCAGCCTGAGCCCGGGCGTCGTCGCACAGCAATGGCATGCAGCCCCGCGCGGGGAGCGGGGATCCGGACGAGGAGGAATAGCAGCAGCAGCAGCAGCTCCGGGCGGCGCTTGCTCGCGACCGGACACCGCGCCTACCAGGTAGGCTGCCCGAGCGAAGCGCGCGCCTCTCAGAGTCGGCGTCTCCGAAAGGCTTGCCCCTTGCTATCCCTGCTGCTTTTAGTCTGCCTCTACGGACGCGGGGAAGGGGGAGCGAGAGGACAAATCTCTCTCAGGACAGCTCAGCCAGGACGTGACTTATGTTTTATATATATCTCGTGGGCCCTTTTCACCCGAGAGGCAGTTACGCTTTTGGGGAGGCAGGGACCCGCTACGAAGAGATTTTTTTTTTGGCCACGATCCCGTGCACGCTTTTTACTTGGCGAGGAAGCGTGGGCGGGATTTGCGCGCTGGATGAAAGGCGGCGATTCCCCTCCCTTCCCATGCTGGGGATGGGCTAGGATAGATGAGCCGACGGGACATCAGACTATAAAACCCGCGTAGGATAGCGCTGCAAACCACGTTGGGTTTTCGGTGGTGATGTGCCTTTGTAAGGCTCTCCTCGCCTTGTGAAGTTACGCTTCAGTGCCCCCGGAGGGTATCGCTTAGAGGCTGGCGTCCTTCCTGCCCCCTTTAACGCAAGGCTGTAGCTCTGCACATTATTCGGGGGGGGGGGCATTCTTCCCTCTGGGCAAGGTCATGTCACCTGTGGCTGCTGTGGTGGGCGAGGGGCGGTCGCAGGAGCTGTTCCTTGCAGCGCATCGCCTGCTGACCCTGTGGGGTACGATCCAGCCGGAGAAGCCCACCTGCGCTAGACCCGTCGCAGTGAACGGGAGCTGATGCGCAAGAGTGCGGGGGCGTGGGGAGGAGAGCGGTGGGGCTTCCGCAGGAGGGTTAAGCGCCCACCGTCTCTGCAGACCTGTGGCTCTTCTCCTGTTGTTGACATCCAAATGAATTCCATCGCCCAGACCTACCAAAGAGTTACCGCGTCAGCTGATTCCTCCGAAAGTAAACCCTGTCCTCTCCAAGAAGCCTTGCCTAGGTTTTCCAGGCATCCAGGCACCCCATTGAAAGAGAGGGAGCAGGGAGAGTGCTTGACAACCTCCTGGTGCCGCACCGTAGGACTAATGTAATTTAACTCATAGGGTTGTTGCTGGGATTAAATGGGGAGCGAGGAGAACAGCATATATGTACAGTACAGGGAGTGGGGCAGTAGACCCGGGAGTTAACATAGATAACTGGATTGTCAATGAAATCTTGTGTCTTTGCCTTGGCCGCCTGATCTTAGATCTTGTGTCTAAGATCGCTTTGTGGTTTTGAGTATTTGCAACTTTTTAAACGCTTAAGGGCCGGCCCTACTTTTCTCCAACAAGCGTGTACCTGAGTGCTGCCTGTGTTCGTGTGTATGTGTTCAAGGCAAAAGCACTGAAGGCCAAAACTGCTATTTAATTAAAGGCTTTTTCTTTTAAACCCACTTTTTGACCTCCCCCGGGACCTGCAAACGAGCCTTGAGTGCAACAAGAGTAAAAGCAACATCTTTGACGCCGAAGCAATAACATAGAAAAATGCATCCCAGCAGCCTTCAGCTAGCCTCTGACCCCTAGCCAGCCTCGAGTGGCGTTTTCACAAAGACGGATGGCCTATCGCTGGTGTTGGTGGTGCTGAGACAGGGTGCAATGTCCGGAAAGGTTTCCGTGGGGCAGGTGGCCCCAGCAGCATGCACACAAAAGAAGCTGCTTTATGGAGTCAGGCTGATCGGTTTGTTAACCCAGGACAGCCAACAGCTCTGCAAGGTTTTAGGCAGAGGGGAGCGGGGTTTTCCCCCAGCTGCCCAATATCCTCCCCCGGGCGATGCTGCCCGCGAGTTCGGCAGGGGGACAGTTGCATCGAGGACTTTATGCATCCAGAGAAGTTGCTCTGCTACAGAGCAACAATCTCCCCCTCCCCCCGCGTTCTCTTCCCTCTCCCACAAAACCTGCCTTTTCTGTGGGAAGCGCCTTCCTTGTGCTGTACACCTGAGAACAACAGCCTGGGAATCAGCCAGGGCACATTCTGCCCTGCTGCCGCGCACCTCTGGAGCGCGGCAGCATTCCTGGTGCTTCCTCGGAGGTGCCAACTGCGGAGCTTAACCCAGAGGGCCGTGCGCAATTTGGCACCAGTGAAGAACACCAAGAGCGACTAAGAGTAGATTAGAACTAGCCGTTGTTCTCCCCTGGTTGACTCGCAGGGATGGAGCAGCAGCAGCAGGGGACCACGGAACAACATCTTCTCTGATTTTCCAATAGAACGTTGACCCTGTGTTGATCTCGGTTACTAAGCGATGCAAGCGACTGATTTTCTTTAATTGGGTTGAGAGTTAGAACTGGTGTCGGAATGTGCGAGCCTCTGCTGGTACGTTACTACTTGTACTGGAACGGATCCAGTCTCTCTGTAGCTAGTGCTTTTCCCCTTTTCTCGGAGGGGAGCTGAACGTTTAGATCCAGTTTAGTTGTTGCTGAGTGACCACAGGCGCAGGGTGATTTTTCTAACAGGAGGGAGGGACGCCACAATGGAATTCTTCCTCCCAGGCAGTATAGAGAGCTTTTTTTGTCATTTGCTGTCCTTCATCTCTCTCTCTCTCTCTCTCTCTCTCTCTCTCTCTCTCTCTCTCTCTCTCTCTCTCTCTCTCTCTCTCTCTCTCTCTCTCTCTGTGTGTGTGTGTGTGTCTTCAAGGGATAAGTGCCAGCTGCAGAATTGTTTTCAGTGAAGGGCATATGTTGAGGGGTGGAATAAGCATGTTTTCTCAAATTGTACTGAAACAGTGTGGGTGCTTCAGGCAGGGAGTAGCTGACACACTGGTGACGTGGAAGGAATAATTATAACAGGGATGTGTAAAGAGTGTGAGTATACATGTGCTTGGCTTCAGATGGCTTCGCACACTCCATACATTTAAAGCAACCCCCCTCCCAATCCTGAGAATTGTAGTTTAGCTCTCACAGCGCTGCAACTCCCAGTATAGGGGAAATTATTCTGTTGTGTGTGACAGCAATGGAGGCTGGTCTATTAGGGCTAAAGGGGACTGTCCTCAGCCAATCTCCACCTGCTTGTCTTCTTTCTTAGAACAAGTCCAGTGGGTGTCTCTGGCTGCCATTTGTTCTAGCACCACCTACTGTTGGACTCCCTACCCTGCTGCCCTACCAGTGCAACTGATACCCTGTTTCTCATATTTTAAGACATACCCATAAAATAAGCCATAGCAGGATTTTTAAGCATTCAATGAATATAAGCCATACCCCGAAAATAAGACATAGTGATAGGCACAGCAGCAATGCCGGCTGCGGCAGGAGGAGGAAGAAAAAAATAAGACATCCCTTGAAAATAAGCCATAGTGTGTTTTTTTGAGGAAAAAATAAATATAAGACATGTCTTATAATATGAGAAACACGGTACAGTACTTCTGTTTTATAAACTGGGTTAGAGGGATTATTCAGATAATGTTGACAAATAGCTCTGAATCTTTTTATATTTTATATTTATACGTTTTTTACAGTTACAACAGAGTACTCCATCAGTATACAGTTAGTTTTAATTTTCAGTTCTTAATGAGATGAGTTAAATCTGTCCTTTGAGTCCATTATTTCTGAAATATTAGGTTCCAAACTTGAAACTTTCACTCTGAAATCCGACCGCATGTTGAGCCAATTCCTATATTTGTTTTTCATGAAACACATGGAAGAAAATGCTTGCTCACACCGATATGTGGTTGCAAATGGAAGGATCTTTTTCATTGCCTTATCTCCAAGTTTCTTGTAGTCCTTGCGGCATACAGCAGAACTACGGCCTCTATCTAATTCTAGTTTTGCGCTAGACTCTGCTCATGCAGGAAGCGGCCAAAACAAAAAAATCTGTTATCATACGAAATATATTTAATATATTTTTTATTCTAATAGGATCTTGAGGACCCCTCTGGCATAGCTCGCAGACCCCTGGGGGTCCCCGGACCACCTGTTTGGAACCACTGCTCTAGATGTTCATCTCCAACCTGCCTTAGCCTTAGCTAGTTGTAGTGCAACAACCGGAGGATCGCGGGGTCCCCAAACCCTGCTATATATAATCATTGCCCATCAGGAACTTCATCAACAAGCAGAAAGGACCTACTGCTTTTGCAACCTCTCTCCTTTCTTCCAATAAGAGTTTCTTCCAGCTCTCTTGTTTTGGACATAGCTGTGGGATATGGTAAATGAAAGTATGCTATCTGAATGTGAACGCTCTGTTTAGTTATCATGGCTAATTGATATGCCTATCGAAAGAAATCAGCCTAAGCTTCTACCCATCACTATACCTTGTTTCAGTGAGTTCCACAAGTTCATGACATGCATTGTTTCCTCACTCACTGTTCTGAACCTACTGCCAATCAGCTTGATGTCCTGCTTTCCCCAATTGATGTGTCTCTTTGAGGACCAGGGAAGAAATTTGATTCAGCCTGCATTTGAAGCTGAATCTTATGAAATTATCACTTAACCAATACATAGACATCCTTTGAAATCCACAGTTATCTAAATTCTGGAAACAGTTCTCTGACTAAACGTTTACAAAAATGCATAGATTAGGGAAAGTGTACATAAAATGCTGATATTGGTGAAAATAACATACTTGAATTCATTATATTGGGGGAGATGGCTTGTTGCAAAAATGTCTATATTAGTCAAACTGCATACAAAAATGGGTTTTATTAGGAGAAATTCACACTACAATTCATTAGTTTTTTAAAATGCAGATTGCTGCAGAAATGCGTGGAACTGAATTTAAGATTGGAAAAATGAGAAACTGAGAGAACTAAAGCCAACAGATTGTTCTGTCCTTAGACAGAATTGTGAGAAGCTGTGTTGTGAGAAGCTGGAGCTGTAATATCAGTCTTTCATGTAACCCTGGGGCTGAAGGTGTGTGTTGTTGTCCAAAATGCCTGGAGGGCACCAGGTTAAGGAAGCCTGGCTTGTTCTAAGACAAGGAAAAAGGAAAGGTTGAAAATGAGGATGGAGAGAGGGAGGGGCAAGGTCCCTTGCAAATGATGAAGCAAAGGGAATGTTGCTCCAATGAACCTCAACACCTGAGATGTGTGTTTTCATGCCCCACACTATTCCTGTGAATATAATTAGTTGCAACTGTTTTTAATACTGAGTTTTAAATTGGTGCAGCCCACCCACACACCTGCTGGTGAAGGTGCTGGGTTACAGAAGGCTGACCTAGGCCAAAGCCTGTAGCCACTGCATTCCCACCACTGGTTTGTACACATACCACTAGCCACAACCCATATCTATCCTGCAGATTCTTGAGAAATACTGTTTTTGATGTGGTTTCCTCCCAAACCACATTCAATCTTAATTGAAAACGTAAGCCATGTAGAATCATAGAGTTGGAAGGGAACACAAGGGTCATCTAGTCCAAGCCCCTGCAATGAAGGAATCTTTTGCCCAACATGGGGCACAACCCATGACCCTGAGACTAAGCATCTCATGCTCTCTACGGACTAAACTATTTCCAAAGGCATCCATGCCCCATCTCAGCCTACTGATGTGGACCGACAGAGGGTGACTTAGAGACACAATGTATGTGTTGGGTGGGGAGGGGGAGGGAGGGAGGAAGAGCAATGACCGCACTGCATTTTAAGATGGCAAGGTGTTCACAGTTTGAGCCCTTCATTCACATGGGGTTTCTCTAGCAACTGGGAAAGTGTGGGTCTTTAGGTGAATGCAGGCAGCAATCAAAGTTTGGTATGTAGGGGGTCCTGGGTTCTGGGGAATAAAGAGCCCTGGCCACCTATCTTGCAGTGGCTACAACAGCAGATTGGAACCTCATATGCTCCTGTTGAATGCCTCACGGGTGATCTGCAGCCAGTAAGATGATACAGATATTTCATTTATGGGTATCTTTCTTTCTTTCTTATTAAAAAAAAGCCCATCATTGTGAGCAATGGGAATCTGCTCACATTTGTCCCCCAGAGTTCATGCACAAAACATAGGAAATGAAATCGCTCACAAATTAACTTCCAGCAGAATTTTGCATGAGGGTCTGTCTTGGGGATGAGGCAAGTATCAGAGGAAGGCAGCTAAATGCTTTCTATGAATCCAGAGCCTGTAGCCATCTTTTGGGACGTGTGTTTGCATTGGGGTTAAAAGGGGCAGCTGGAATACGCTTAGCAGAGACTGTAAATAAACGAATAAACAAAACACACATGCCCTGCAGCACAGGTGACAACAGCAGGCCCTTTTCTGGAGAAATATAGTGCATGATTTTGTTTACACTGGAGCCCTTTCCTTGTTTTGCTTAACAGTGGAAGGTAATTGAGGGAATGTTCTCTTGTTGCTCACAAGAATGGAGTCTGACTTGAAAGGTGAATTTAAAGGACAGCACTGTTGAAACACATGTAGTTGCGAATGGGAAGAAAACAGTCATTGAGATTGTTTTCCTACAGGGCCAGAGCCTGATAATGATTAATTATTAAGGCAATTGGAGTCAAAATGCAGTGGACAAGATTTAATCAGCTGGAAATATATACTATATATATATTATATATATATATATATATATATATAGAGAGAGAGAGAGAGAGAGAGAGAGAGAGAGAGAGAGAGAGAGAGAAGCCTATTCAGAGCAGATTGAGACTGTGCATATGTGAGCTTGGACTGATGCAGTGAAGGGGAAAAATTGGCAGTGTAAGGTGTTCAGTTAACCTCCCTGATGTAACATCAGCTGCTACTGTCTGTTTTCCTAAGATGGCAAGTGGCTTATTTGGCTATTAATGAAAGGCTCAGAATCCCAGTCCCAGCATTTTGGCCATTGGCACCAGTTGGGCATGTCTTGAAGGCTGTGGCTCATACACTGCAGAGTTTAGATGGCACATGCACACAAGTGCCCAGCAGTGCTTTTTGTGGTGTTGTCATTCTGATGGAATGAGCTGCACCACCACGGTTGCTTTGGCTTAATGTGGCATGGCTTGGAAAGGTGTGTTCCACCTGGGAGCCTGTGCTGTGACTCTTCTTTGTGCAAGAATGGCTGAGGAATTCCTTTTGTTGCATGCCTGAGTGAAGAGCCATAGCTTGATAGGTGGTGCCTTGCATGCAGAAGGTCCCTGTTTTGGGCCCCTGCATTTCTAAGGATAATTGGGAGCAGGGGTTGGAATGACTCATGCATGTGACTTTCCTAAAGCATGAGAGGACAGCTGACTTCCCCAAGGGTCTTCCTAATGGACTGAATTACCGTTGGAGCTCTTTGGTATGCAGAGTGAGCAGCGTCTGGCTTGCGAATTTTGATTATATTAGAGAATAGACTTGTTGAAATCACAGAAAAACAGATGCTTGTAGAGTCAGAAAATAATAAAGTAGTTTATTGCAGAAAATATATATCTTAGATATAAAAGGGTTTTGTTTCTAAGCTAACTAACTAATCTAGAGAAGACATAGGCAGCCATGCCTGCTTCTATGTTCTCAGAGGATAGATTTAAGATGATCATTTTGAAGTCCAGGAGAGAAATGTGAGGAGGAGGAAGTTGTAGACAGGATGCAACCCAATACATATCTGTCTAAACATCAAAGAAATAGGGAGGCAAGCTAAGGGGTCAAAACTACAGGGATAGTCTGGGAATCTGGAGGTCACTTACTCTTCCTGCATTAATCCCTCATTTGCAAGCTGAGTTGTACAATAACTTCAAATACAATCTAGAAAAAGGAATAAAGAAGACAACAGAAGAAGGGAAAGAAATTGGAGCACCAGGGGTAAACCAGGGGCAAGAATTCAAGGTGGAGTAATTTTTCCATTCAAGGAAATGCAAGAAATGTGGGCCCTGTCATTTCCATGACAGCCGAGAAGTTTGAGCCTGATTCTAAGCATGCTTACTTGGGAGTAAGTCCCATGTGGGTGTGCAGAGGATTGCAATTGGCACCAAACAGGAGTCCAGCCTTAGCACAAAAATTACACTCCTTTTCTTTGTGTGGGATATGCGAGCTGTTGACCAAATCAGTTACACTGCATGCCTTTTTCATTGCCCCTTATCAGTCCCTCAATCAGCTTCATCTGGGATCGATGACTGGCTAAGAAGCCTATAATTACCTGGGTCTAACTACTTTGGTCTTTTTGAAATACTAGCAGTGCATTGGCTTTTTCTTCCCTGCCCTGCTTGCAAAGTCTAATTGGGGATTTGCATTGAAATTCCGGAGTTCCGGGGGGGGGGGGGAAGGAATGCCGGGACCCCTTTGCTGAGATGCAGCAGGCGTTGTGTGTCACATGTTCCACACTGTTGCCACCTATCACTAGCTGAATGCACAAGGCATCCTATGCCACCTACGAAATTGTATGTGTATATACAAAATGCCCTAATGGGAAGTCCCCAAACCTGACCTGAGCACACCACTCCCCCCTCCTGAGGTTTCCAGCAACTGTAATTCAAAAATATGGAAGGTTCTGTAAGCAGGGGAAATGGACAGGCTTCCTCTCTTGCTTTCAGCCTGCCTGTGTACTTCATATTCACTTATAAGGGCATCTATTCATGGGTGGGCAGGCCCATCCAGTTAGTTCATACTTCCTCTCTGAGAAGGGACCCAGGGGGAGCTGCTTAGCCCGTAAGACACAGAAGGTGAGCCTGGCTGCTGGATCAGGACGCAGGGGGCCCATCTAGTCTAGCATCCAGTTCTCATGGTCACCCAATGGATGCCCTAATGGGAAGCTTGCAAGAAAGTGAAGACACCAAAAAATGCCTAAAAGTGTCGAAAACTGTGTTCCTGTCTGCTGGCTGGCCACTCCTTTCTGTTAGAGAGATTTATAGCCCACAGGGATCGGATTGTGATGTATGTGACTTTAAGTGTGGAATCTTATTATGTGCACCTGAATCCTATTAGCTGGGATACAGGTATTTTAGTGGTAACCTGTTCCCCGCTGTGAGGGACAGAAGCTATAGGCAGCCCCCTCCCATCTTAAATACAAGCTCTTCGCCCAGCGCAAGTGGGAGTGGGGAGCGGGATGTTTCTAGCGGGGAATCAGGAAGCAGAAGCCAGGGCTCAGGCAGAGTAAACGAGCCACGGCGCCGCTTGGGAAAGGAAGGGGGAAGCAGGGAAAACGGGGGACGAAGACCGATCCCAGCGACCCCGGAATTGTGTAAGAAGCGCCGGGGGCGGAGATTTAGTATCCCCAGGCTACTTTGCTGGAGAAAGACGCGGGAATCTCCATTCGGAGGTTCTGCACCAGACTGACAACATGTACATAGCACTGTTTCAGCACTGTAAATAGACTGCACTAAATAAAAGGATAAAAATGCAGAGCTGTGAGGAGTCGTTACTCTAGAGTAGCCACCAGCGGCACTGTGACACCCGCCCATTCATTTCATCTTGTGCATTTCCTCTGTTTCCGGGTGGATGTCGTCGCTGTGTGTAATTCTTTAATAAACTATGACTGCAGGATAGCAGGAAATCTCTCTGGCCAGGTTTGCATGTCATACCATGTTTAACTTTAACCATAGTAAATGTTAACTTTAATTGAAGCTGACATGCCTGGCAGCTGATCACTTACTTAAACCTTGGTTTATCACAACATGGAATAGTTAAAGCACCAGCAGGAACAGGTGAGCCTTGATTGTGGTTTCAATATTTTGCTGCTCTTCACCAGGGCCGGCTTTAAGGCAAGCCCGGGTGGCACTGCCCGCTGCAGCAAGAAATGGGGGGGGGCGCGTCGGAGCGATCATCGCACCAGGGCGTCCGGGCGTCCGATATGCTTAAGACGGCCCTGCTCTTCACTTTGGGCTCTGTAGATTTTGGGTGGTGGGGTACTTAGCCATAGGGAAGAGGTCTGTGTTTGCACTCATGGACATGCTGGCCCTGCTGGGTTCCATCCAGTGGAGACTGTTAACTGGAGCCGTACCCCTTGCCTCATGCTGCAACACTAAGAATGGATCCCTCTCTGGCTGTATCTTTCTTCGCCCTGACTTTGGAAGGAGGAAGGGCTGCCTTGCTTCGCTTTGCAGTGTCTTGGCAGGGTGTGCATGCGATCTTTCTTCCTTGCACTTTAGCTTCCTCCCTCCCAATGCTGCTGCATGGCTAGCAAAGCACAGCCTGAAAGCAGGTAGAACATGGCTGAAGTACAGCGGCCAAGGAGGCATCATCCTGCAGTGCTCATGAAAGCAGGTCGTGCAATGTTGGATGGCTTGGTATGGTTTTGCTTTTGCTTCTGGAAGGGATGTGAGGGCCCAGATTCCACCTCCACCCACCCCACCTGTGTGTGTGTATGTGTGTGTGTGTGTGTGTGTGTGTGTGTGTGGCAACTTTCCTAAGGGGCTGGATCAAGAGAGCTGGTTTCCCCCCCTGTCTCCTCACCTGTTAAACAGTTTCCTCCAGGAGGAATCTTCCCTGAGCCCTGGTCTCTCTCCCTTCCGCACCCTGACAGCAGTGGTGGAGCTCCATGCTCCTGCACCAAGGGTGGGGGTGGAGAGCAGGCGGGGGTTAGGGGGCAGCCGCAATGGCACCCCACCAGGATCGTGCTGCCAGGGGCAATGCACTTCCCCTGCACTCCTCTTCCTCTGCCAGTGCCTGACAGAGCACCCTGCAGAGAATACTGCCTTCAGGAAGAGCACCATTGCAGATCTGCTGGAAGAAGGAATATAGGAAGCTGCCTCATTACTGAGTCAGACTCTCAGTCCATTAGTTCAGTATTGTCCACACTGACTGGTGGCTGCCTTCCAGGGTTTTGAACAGTGGTGTTCCCTAGTGCTACCTGTGGGTGCCAGGATTGACCCTGGGGATCTCCTACTTGCAAAGCAGGCACTCTCCCACTGAGCTGTAGTCCATTTCCATTAAAGAAAGAAAAGCAGGATTCTAGTCCTCTTGATTTGAAAGAACAATTTGGTTTTAAATAGGAACATTGGAAGTTGCCTCATACTGAGACAGTAGCAATATTGCTATGGGACAGGCATTGGCAAACTTGGCCCTCCAGCTGTTTTGGGACTACAACTCCCATGATTCCTAGCTAACAGGACCAGTGGTCAGGGATGATGGGAGTTGTAGTCCCAAAACAGCTGGAGGGCCAAGTTTGCCTATATTTGCTATAGGAGAAGATTATTAGTTCAGTGGGAGGAGAATGAGACTGAGCTTTTATAAAGCTACAGTATATGTGGAGTGGAGAGAGAGGTTTCCCTCCCTCTACAGCAATACTAAAAATCTGGGTTGCCCAATGGAATCAATCAGTAATAGATCAGGACAGACAAAAAGAAAGTAATTATACCTTGCGTAGAGAATGCATTGGGGAAGGGTCATAACTCAGCAGTGGCGCACATGCTTTGCAAGCAAAAGAGTCAATCCCTGGCATCTGCAGGTAGGACTGAAAAAGACTCTGGTGTGGCATACTGGAGAGCTGAGGCTACAGTGTCAACAGGTGGAGTGATGCTTTAGTTTGTTCTGCAGTGCTTCCCCAATGTTACCACATATGGCTATCCTGCCAGCACTTTAGAGATTCTGCTTGCATAACAGATCCTCTTAATCCCCACTCACAGACTCCAGCAACTAGAGTTGTCCCAATACATTTTTCTGTAGGAGGTCCCACCCTCCTTGGAGATACAGAGAACTGAACCTGGGTCCTTCTATATGCAACACATTGCATGTTATGCCATAGAGCTATCACCCTTCTCCAAGGTTTGGCCAAAAGACCAAGCCCCTAGTGTTGTTGCACCCTGATCTTCAGGGTAGCACATTTTGCCTCTGCAGCCTGCTGGTAGTCACAGGAAGCCTGACAGTGGTGGCTGCCTGTAAGCTCTGCCTCATCTGAGTGCCCCTGGGCATGGAATGAGTAGACATATAGCATCACACCTTTTTTTGGATCCTAACCAGCATGTTCTGGGGTTTTGGAAATATACTTCTTGCTCTGATTGCCAACCTGGCATGAGGTTGACACTTGTGTGAAGGGCATTTTCTCTATGCAGTGGATGGAATTGGCACTGCATGGTTGCTGCATTTATGCGTTCACAAGAACCAGTGAAAGACCTGGATATTTGTTGAGGCTTTGTGTAGATTTTAGAGACAGTGTTCATGTTTATATTAGTTGGCTGGCTGCGATCATCTGCCTTCTGACTTGGACTTGAGTGGTGCATCTGGATTTGCTTAAATTAACGAAGAGTGGGTAAGGAATCTTCTAAGTGAAATATAAATAGAAATATCACACACCCTATTCCATGTGCAGAAGTTGGTTGGAGAGGCAGTTGAATGCCAGTGATAGGAATGCACCCTCCACTGACCATTCTATTAGGGAAGGAGGCTGGGCTGTGTGGTGTGCCTATTCCTCTGGTCCTCTAAGTACCTTGATGCTACTCAATTGCTTCTTTGCTCAGCACTTGCACAATGCCTGGACAAATAAATAATGGCAATGCTCATTCTGTAAGCAGAGCAAAGCCAATGCATGCACATCAGTTCCTGCTGGAGTGCCCAGCCAAGCCCTGGTTGCAGGGGATTTTCCCAAAGGTGCTGTCCGTGATGTGGGGAGATGGCAACTAGGTGAGAGAGCCAGTCTAGGCCAGCAACATCCAAGAACATGGGGAAGGTCAGTAGCTCAGTGGTAGAGGATGTACTTTGCATGCAAAAGATCCCAGGGTTGATTCTCATCTCAGAGAGCCACTGCCAGACTGTGTGAAAAGTGCTACCGGTAAGTTAGTATGGTTTGACTTGATATAAAACAATGTTCTGTATCTCTGATTGCCACCACTAGGGTAGTGAGTTGGAAGGGAGAGCCAGTGGAGGAGGGGTCACTATCTATTGGTTGTGATCTCCAATATTTGTTGCTTGGGTGGCCACTTCTCCACTCTTCACTTCAATCTGGCACTGTGTTAGGCTTTTCTCAGTTTCAAAAGTTGGGGAATGCTGTGGTTGTAGCATGTCTTGATTTCAGTAAGGCTTTTGACAAAGTTCCCCATGATATTCTTGCGGAGAATCAGGAAAAATGGGTGACTAGACTACTGTTAGGTGCATTTATAGCTGGTTGACCAATGGAACCTAAAGACTACTTGCCAATAGTTTCCCATCACCCTGGAAAACAATGACAAGTGGGGTGCCACAGTGTTCTGTCCTGGGCCCAGTGTTGTTCAACTTATTTATAAATGACTTGGATGAAGGAATAGAGGAGATGACACCAGACTAGGAGGGGTAGCTAATGCTTCAGAAGGAAGAATCAAGATTCAAGATGATCTGAACTGATTGGATAACTGGGCCAAAACTAACAAAATGAATTTCTATAGTGACAAAGGTAAGGATCTACATGTATACAGGCAGGAATAATAAAATAGATGCACAAAGTTGGGCTGTGGGACACCTGACTTGATAGCAGTACACACGAAAAGGATCTAGGGCATGGGTAGGCAAACTAAAGCCCGGTGGCCGGATCCGGCCCAATCGCCTTCTAAATCCAGCCCGTGGAAGGTCTGGGAATCAGCATGCTTTTACAAGAGTAGAATGTGTCCTTTTATTTAAAATGCGTATCTGGGTTATTTGTGGGGCATAGGAATTTGTTCATTTTTTTCCTTCAAAATATAGTCCGGCCCACCACATGGTCTGAGGGACAGTGGACCGGCCTCCTGCTGAAAAAGTTTGCTGACCCCTGATCTAGGGGTCTTAGCAAACCACAAGCGTAACATGAATAAATTGTGTGAAGCAGAAGCAAAAAAGCTAGGGCAATTCTTGGCTGCATCAACAGAAGTCTAGCGTCCACATCACAGGAAATAATAGTACTCATCTATTCTCTTCTACTCACACTTAGAATACTGTGCTGATTTCTGGGCACCGCAATTTAAGAAGGATGTTGACAAGCTGGAATGTATGCAGAAGAGAGCAACCAAGATGATCAAGGGTCTGGAAACTAAGCCTTTTGAGGAATGGTTGAGGGAGTTGGGTATGTATGTTTAGCCTGGAGAAGAGGAGACTGAGGGCTTGTCCACACTTTTGCTTGTCCTGTGCCTAGAAAACACATGTCTGAGTAGTTTTCCACTTGACCCGGAAGTCCATACTTAAACTGAAGTGTACTTAAACTGAAGCGAACTTTCCCATTGAAAGTAATGGAAAGTGGATTAATCTGTTCCAGACGATGAAAAACACCCCCTAAAACAGCAATTTAACACAAATTTTACTGTCTAATGAGACCATTGATCCATAAAATGAAGGTAATAATCAATGTACTGTACTATAGAATAAATAAGACAGTATTGTAGATGATAAAAAATAAAATTATTACAGTGGTACCTCGGGTTAAGTACTTAATTGTTTCCAGGGTGCCATTCACATCCCGAAAAGTGATTAATCCGAGCAGCAATAGCGCACACACACGGAGCACCGATAGAGTGCTTCTGCATATGCACGAAGCACACAGATTGCTTCTGCGCATGCGCGCGCGGCGGAACCCGGAAGTAAACGCGGAACCCATGGAGTACTTAAACTGAAAGTACTCAAACAGAAGCGTACTTAAACTGAGGTATGACGGTACCCAGAACAAAGTTAGTTGGTCTCTAAGGTGCTACTGGACAATTTGTAAATTTTATTTATTTATGTATTTTGATTGTGTCAGATCAACACGGCTACCTACCTGTTTAGAAAGCAGTGGGACAAGAGGTGTGGCTAAGCTCTGAGAGGTGATATGATAGCTAGATCCAAATGCTTGAAGGGCTGTCCCATGGAAGTTGGAGCAAGCTTGTTTTCTGCTGTTCCAGAGGGTAGGACCTGAATCTGACTAAACATCAGGAAGTACTTTTTGACAGTGGAACAGACTAATGCATAAGTTGGTGGACTTCACTGGAGGTTTCCAAACAGAGGTTGGATGGCCAGATGGCCATCAGGGAACTCCCTTAGGGTCCCATGTAACTTTGCAATTCCTTCATTCTATGCAGTTTTTAAGGATTGAATGAAGAAGACATCAGCCTAGATCTCTGCTTAATGCCCCAAATGAGTGGTACGGTGGTTGCTGTTGTTGTGACCATTGATAGCATCTCTGACAATAGCAGCAGAATATATTTAGCTGTCCTTACAGTCCAGTGGACTTCTTTTAAGCAAGTTAGCTTTGATCTTTGAGGCAGGGTTTTTTCCCCTTATGCGTTTGTTGCATAAGGGCTCCAGGATCATTTTTTAAAATAGCTTAAGGATATTAGCATCCCATACGCATCTCTGAAGGAGATGGGTATGACTCACAGTGCCATAAATTCTGTTGCGGTCTTCAGCATGCATCCTGAGGAAATTATACAAAATTACAGGTTTATTTTCAAGATTCTATTAATTTCATGAACAGATTTCCAAGCCAGCTGATGCATTCTGGATGGCTAGATGGCTTCTTGTTGGCCGGCTGGACAGCTTCAAATTAAGTCCCTGAAATCTAATTATAGCCCCCACATCACTGGAAATGCAGAGTTTGGTATTTGCTGTCTGTTGGTTTATGTGGCTTTTATGAGCAATTCCAAAATAATTAGAATTGATATGTAGACTCTGAAATTGTTGTATCCCAATCACTGCATTATTTCAGAGCTGTAGGTTGCAGATCATATAATGATACCACAATTTCTCCACTTAAGCTCTTTAGTAACCCTTAAGACTCTAACATCATGTTATGCTTACCCTGTTTGTCCTGCTGAGGAATTTCATGTGGTGCAACCCAGGCTTGATTTTCTTTGGAAGGTCACTGGAGCCTTAAAAACTTACGATCCTTCTGGATCAGGCCAATAGCTCCTATAGTTAAGCATCCTGTTCTCACAGTGACCAGCTAGATGCTGGAATGGGAACCCTGCAAACAGGACATGAGCACAACAACTATCTCCCCTCTTGTGGTTTCCATCAACTGGAATTCAGAAGCATTGCTGCCTCTGCCTTTGGAGGGAGAGCATAGCCATCATGGCTAGCAGCCACTGATAGCATTGTCCTTCATGAAAATCACAAATGCTTTTTGTAATATTTGAGTTTAGTAATTGGACTTTCTCCAATTAGGGAAAAAGGTGCAGAAACACAGAGGAATGTGTGGGATTACTTGATGTGATAGTGTGTAAGCTTCCCCACAAACAAATCAGAATGCTCTACAAGCAGTGGACAGTTTATAACCTCCCTGCAACCTTTTTGCAAACAAATCAGAATGAATGTTCAGTAAACAGCCACTTGGATGTGGTAATGTCTGAATGTAAGATTATGGGTGCACATCGTTTGTCTAAGGCACTTGCAGTCTACCATTTGTTTCTGTAGTTGTTCTGGTCACATTAATTCTCTCCTGTCAAACTCCCAAGCTTATAACAATAATCTTACAAGTGTGGGGGCAATGCTTAATGAATCATAGAATGATAAGAGTTGGAAGAAAACTTGTCTAAACCAACCCCCTACTTGATGCAGGAAATCCAGACAGTAAGAGCATCCCCAGAACACTGCTGTCAAACAGAAGGCCAGGGAGAATCCATCACCCCTCTGGGCTGTTGGTTCCATCAGTTCCAGTCTAATTCATTGGTTCTATGAGGAATGGCTGCAGCTCAGTGGTAGAGCACCTGCTTTGCATGCAGAATGTTCCAGGTTCAATCCCCAGCATCTCCAGGTAGAGCTGGGAAAGATTCTCTGTCTAAAACTCCAGGAGACGAACTGTCACTTTTTCCTAATGTTCAACTGAAGTATGCCCTTTATATTGTGAGTCTGCTTCACTTCATCCTGCCCTCTGAAGCAATGGAAAAGAAGTATTTGTCAATTTGTATGCAGCAACCTTTCAGGTATTTGAAGAAGTGTGTGTGTGTGTGTGTAAAGGGGGTGGAGACTGAGCAAGGCTTCATGTGATTGACCTTTCAGTGACCTTAGGGGGGAAAAGTTGCCTCCCACTGAGTCAAGCCACTGCTTCATCTAACTCAGTGTTGGCTACATTGACAAGGAGCAGCTCACTAGGATTTCAGACTGGGGAACATTCCCAGCCCCAACTACTGGTAGCTTCCATATGCAAAGCAAGCAACAGTATCCCATCTCTTGAGGACTACTAGCATAGGCAGAATCAATTGGGCAATATACGGAAGCATATGCAAATCTGCATAATCATGCTGCATAATTTACAGGCCTTCCATCAGCCCCAGCCAGCATGGTCAGTTGTCGGGAATTATGGGAATTGTATTCCAGCAGTATCTGGAGGACTGCAGGTTCTCCACCTCTGATTTTGACCAACTTCCTGCTTCTCAACCAGATGCTTCCAGGAAGCTCACAAACTGACAATGGCAGACAAACTGCCTCTTTAGTATGAATGCTGCCCATTTTCAAGATATTGCTGGATCAGGGTAGGGAATCTTTGGCCTTCCTGCTGTTGTTAGGCTGCAGTTCTCATTACATGCCCAGCTTTGGGGGCTTCCCTGAAGCATCTGGTTGGACACTGAAAACGGAGTTCTGGACTAAAGGGGCCTTTGATAAGGCAGGGATCTTTTGATAGGGGTTGCAGTCCAGGAGCAGCTGCAGGGCTGAAGCCTCATCCCTGCTAGAAAGAGCCTGTGAATATGGTGAACCAGAAGATGACCCCAATACTTTGTGGTGGTTTTTTTTAAGGGAAATCTTTCTGTTTCTGTTTCTCTTCTTTTTATGCCAGGTGCCACAACATATTGCATACCCATTTTTCTACAGATGCTTTATGCCTGAAAGTCCATCAAACAACTCAGTTTTATTTTTTCTTGTTACAGGTAGGTAGCCGTGTTGGTCTAAGTCGAAAAAAAATAAAAAAAAAATCATTCAGTAGCACCTTAAAGACCAACTAAGTTTTTATTTTGGTATGAGCTTTCGTGTGCATGCACACTTCATCAGATATCTATGATCAGATACCTATGATCAGATACCTTAGTTCAGTGATGGGCAACCTTTTGAGCTTGGTGTGTCAAAATTCGCCAAAAAACCGAGCATAACTCGGGTGGTGTGTCACTTCGAGAAAAAACCATAATTTCGTGATATTTATAGTTTAAATAACAAAAATGTATAATTGTAATATATAGCTGTATTTAATAAACCCAAAACTAATTATTTAACCAAACCAAACCAAACCAAACCAAAAACCCCTTATTTATCACAATGTGCCCAGAGTTGTTGAGCTTTTTTTGGGGGGGGGAGCTGCTGACCAAAGTTTTGGAGGTTTTTTTGGGGGGTGCAAAAGTTGCTTTGCTTTTTTGGGGAGATGCCCCAAAGCTGCTGCACTTTTTTGGGGGGGGGAAGAGAACAGAAATAAATGACAAATAATACCTTCGCTGGAACTAACACGCAGCACCGACCTAGTCTTCCAAAGCGCCAAAAAACCCAGCACAGAACGGGTTAAAAAACGCACGCTGTTACACCCAATCATAGTCTGCCAAAGAGCCAGGAAAAAAGCACAGAAAGGGTTAAAAAACCAATCTCTAGCTACCAGCAACAACAACAACAAAAAAAGGTTCTGGGTTTTAACGGCAGAGACAAGCTGTAGCGGAGACAAGCTGTAGGAGGAGCGGGAGAACAAATGGGGGAAACAACAACAACAACAACAACAGCGCGAATGGGCCGATGGGGAGTGTGCCAGCAGTGAGGGCTCTGCGTGTCATGTCTGACACGCGTGTCATAGGTCCGCCATCACTGCCTTAGTTGGTCTTTATTTTTTATTTTCTTGTTGCCATTGTTGAACACATCCAGAGGTTCCATACACAGCACCTCCCTTCCTCGCTCTCCCCTCTCTCCCTCTCTCTCATTTCACCACTGAATCAGAGCAAATGGCAATCGGGTTTTCCATGGATTTATGCTTGCTCCAATTCAGTGGTGAAATGTGGGTTTTCCTGGGGAAAGTGCCTGGACAAAGCAAAAGCACTTGGGCAGAGAGCTTTAGTGCACAGACCTGTGCCTGTAAAGTGTGCTGCAAAAGGAAGTCTGGCTGAGGCCCCCACATGGTGAGAGAGAGTGAGTGAGAGAGATATAGAGAGAAAATCCATCAACTTCCTATTTTAAAACACTTTTCTTTTCCCTGGTTCTTTTGCCTCAGTCTCTTTCACAAATAGAAGCAAAACATATGCACATTCAACTGCATTTGCTCACATGCTACTTTCCGTCCCTCTCCCCTCCCTGCTTTTTAAATGTATACTGTATGTTCCTTAGGGCATGGCCTTTGCTACATTTTAAAGCACTAGATTAATTAATTTATTCAATTTCTAGCTCCTCTTTTTCTCCAAGTGACATACATGCTTTTCTTCCTCTCCATTTTATCCTCACAACAACTCTGAGAGCTAATTTAGACTGGGAGACTGTGGCTGGCCCAGGGTCACCCAATGAGCTTCATGGCTGAGTGGAGATTTGAACTCTGGTCTCCTAGTTCCTAGTCCAGGACTCTAACCACTGCACCGCACTGGCTCTGTAGAACTGAAAGCGGTTGAAAGCAGATTGATTTAGGAACCTCTTCTTCTAACACTCCCTGCTGTGAAAAGTGCAGTCTTGTGGCGATGCCTTACTCAGCCTTACCTCAAAGTTCACTAAGGAAGGAGATCCTCCCCTCAACACTTCTAGGGATCTTGTCTGTGGCTTACAAATCAAAACCAAATTCCTCACCCTTATTTCCCCTTTTTTGCAAACCTCCAGAGTTGTGCCTACCTGCACCCAGCTTCATGGTTTACAACACAATAAGCTTATTTGCCCTCTTGGCTGTTCCCATGTCAGACATCCCCAGCAGGTCCATCACTCAGTTAAAAAGATGCCACAGTCCCCGCTGAAGCAGCTTCTGACTTTGATTCAGAAAGGAGAAGCCAAATGCCTGTGTCCCTCTTGATATCTTTGTCTGCAGATTAAGGACTTCCACTACAGCATCCTGCAGTTTAATAAAATGCAAGGCAGAGCCAGGGATTGGGGTAAGGTGAGGGCACAAGCTTGCAAGGATGTTCCAGGTCAGCTTCCTCCAGCTCTCCCCAGGAGCTGCTGGACTGCAGCTCTCATCATCCCTGACCAATGGTTTATATGGTTGTGGTTGATGGGAGCTGGAATGCAGAAGCACCTGAAGTAGTAGTAGTAGTAGTAGTAGTAGTAGTAATTTATACCCTGCCCATCTGGCTAGGTTTCCCCAGCCACTCTTGGTGGCTCCCAACAGAATATTAAAAACACAATAAAACACCAAATGTTAAAAACTTCCCTAAAAACTTCCCCGAAAGGCACAGAGTTCAATTGTCCTCCAACTGGTACACCATACCAGGTTGAGAAAGGCTGTTCTGGGTCTTAATCTCACTTAGTTGCATCAATGTGGGAAATCTCCCTCCCTTTCTTTTACTGCTTTCCTGTAGCGTAATGGCAGGGTGCCTTCATGGTCATCACAGCTTCGGAGCACAGAGAACAACAACTTCTCAGTTCTTCTGATGCACCCCCTCCAGAGTGACCTTGGGAGCCCGTCCTCAGTGGCTGATTAACCTCCTTTCCCTCTGACTGGCTAAGGGCGAGAAGGCTTATTCTTGGTGGTTAAAAAGTTCCCTTTTTCATGCTGACTGGGTGGTTCTAGGATGCTGGAGACGGGAACCCTGCTGGAGAAATTGTTGTGGGTCTTTGACTCCCCACCCCACTGCATCCCTGAACTACCACACTTCTGCTGTTCTCATCCATAAAGTTTTATATGTTTTTTTTTAAGAGATGGCCCCAAATCCATTTTAGACCTTGGATTTCCTAACAGTGGAGGCAGGCTTTAACTTGCTTTAATTTAAATGTTACTTTATTAAGACCGACAGTCTACTGCATCTTGCATGTATTAACTTATATTATCCTGGGAATGGAGAAAAGCTGTCTCTGGAGGAACAATGGCTGCTGTATACTTTGCCATGATCAAGCAAAAGAATATACAACCAGATTTTTTTATTTTTTTAAAATGTGCAAAATGGAAAAAGTTCTGAAAACACCACCAGTGCACACCAATTAAGGACACTGCCAACAACACTGCTCCCAACATGGAGGGCAGTGGACTTGAAACAATGTGGACACACACCTGGTATATCTCTCTGCATCCACACATAACACAAACCTATCTGCACTATAAATTTAAAGCACTATCATGCCACGTGGATTCCTGGGAGCTGTAGTTTGTTAAGGGTGCTGAGAGGTGTTATGAAACCCTTATTCCCAAAACCTACAATTCCAGCATTCTTCAGGAATAGATATTGATTACTAAACCACTCTGGGAATTGCAGCTCTTGGAAAGGAATAGGAGCCTCCTGATAACTCCCAGCACCCATCTACAGTTCCCCAGACTCTTTGCTGAAGGGCATGACTAAAGTAGCATAATAATGCTTTGAAAGTATATCACCGATTAGGCAGTGCATACATTCTATTAGTCCCAGTTCACATATGAAAAGGTCTGGTTGCAGGGTCAGGCCAATAGGCATCTAGTCCAGCATTCTGTTCTCGCAGTGGCCAACCAGGTGCCAGTAGGAAAACTGCAAGCAAAACCTGCAGACATGAGCACTTTCCCCTCCTGTGGTTTCCAGCAACTGGTGTTGAGAAACATTGCTGCCTATATCCATGCATGCATTAGCCATTGTATCCAGCAGCCATTGATAGTCTCCTCCTCCATGGATTTGTCTAATCCTCTTTTGAAGCTATCTAGATCGGTGGCCATCACTGCGTCCTGTGGGTGAGTGAGTTCCATAGCTAACCATGCGCTACACGAAGAAGCCGTTTCTTTCATCTGTCCTGTATTGTCTGACATTCAGCTTCATTAGATGTCTACGAGTCCTAGTGTTATGATAGAGGAAGAAAAACTTTTCTCTATCCACTTTCTCTGGGCCAGGCATAATTTTGTAAACTTCTATCACAGGCATCCCCAAACTTTTGGATGTTTTGGACTACAATTCCCATCATCCCTGACCACTGGTCCTGTTAGCTAGGGATCATGGGAGTTGTAGGCCAAAACATCTGGAGGGCCGCAGTTTGGGGATGCCTGTTCTATCATGTCACCTGCATTGTCTCTAAACTAAAGCTCCCAAACTCTGTTACATTTTCTCACAGGGGAATCATTCCACCTCCTTGATAATTCTGGTTGCCCTTTTCCAAACCTTTTCAGCACAGCTGGTGATGACTCTGGCACAGCAAGTTCCCAGACTTCTCTGCAGACTTCTTGGGTTCAAGTCCCCTTATGTCCCTCACAACCATACACAAAGGGGAGGAAAGAGGTTTCCACAAAGCACAGCAACACCCTGCTATATAAGACCTGCAGAAAGCACCCTTCACTCCAATTAATCCAAGGGTGTGTCTCATCTTGGCAATTTTTTGGGGGGGGGGAAGAGGATTTTACAAGCCAGTGGGGCCCTTGCTGTTTTGTTCCTGCTCAGATAATGATAGCCAGCAAAGCAAAGCAAAGCAAAGCTGCTCTGTACTAGGTTTTATTTTATCCCCACCAGAAAAGAGAGAGATGGAGATAGAGATATGAAGGATTCATTGCATAGCTGTCTGGGATCATTAGCTTTTATCCCATCACATAAATAGGGATTGACATTGTCGGTGTGTCCTTTTCTTCCAGTTTGTAGATTTTTTGGGGGGGAGGGGGAGCGGGCTAAAAAGCTTAGTGCATAAATAAAAATGCTTCAGAATTGCCTCCTCGTGTCTCCTATTATTCCTCCCACCCACAAAAATAAACGTGGAAAGCCTAAGTAATTTTACAGGATTTGATAAAAGAGCTAGACAGATGGATATTTTATGTGACCCACTATCCTGTCTCTGAAAGCATTCATAGCCCTGGATGATCTCAGTTTCTGGTGGCAGAGGGTTCCACCAAACAATTTTGCAGTCAGAAAGAAATGTTTCTTTTTCTATCTTTAATGTGTGTTTTTCTAACTACTTTGTATATGGTAGCCCTTACTGGCTGTCCAGTTACTTCCATGGGTGCAATAACACTGTGCCACATTGCAGAACTGAATAAATAAATGCCAACTGTCCCATTCTACATGCAAATGCAAGCCGGTTGCAGAGTAAAAGTACTTCCAGACCGGGGGGGGGGGAGGATGCAAGCTGGTTGCTGGCAACTTTTAATAATAATAATAACTTATTGGATTTTCTCCAGAAAGGCAAATGCAGGAAAAAAAATGGGTTGATGATGTGGATGCTGCAAAAAAACTTCAATGTATGAGCAGCAGTGACCGCACAATAAATTAAATACCTGTCTGGGAGCCACCCTAACTTTCTGTTCACAGCTGTGCACTTAAAACTGGTTGCTTGGGAAGAGGGGGAGATAAGGTGAAAACTCCCTCTAAAAAAGCTGTGGAAGAAGTCCCCGGTAAACAGCCCAGGCGGTGCAAAAAGGGGATTTTCGGCCACTCTAATATTGCCAAAACCAAAATAACCTTTGCTAATGAGGAAGGTGGAAAACCCAGTGCTAAAGAGGTTGCGCCCTCCACTGCGAAATGCCTCAGGACCTGGTAAGAAGCAGCACCAAGTTTCTTAATTATTTAACTGACACTGAGAACAGCTACTCAGAGGGGATATAATAACACAAAATAAATTATTCTGGGAGATGTTGTTTAGTCCTTTAGTCTTGTCCAACTCTTCGTGACCCCATGGACCAGAGCACGCCAGGCACTCCTGTCTTCCACTGCCTCCTGCAGCTTGGTCAAACTCATGTTCGTAGCTTCGAGAACACTGTCCAACCATCTCGTCCTCTGTCGTCCCCTTCTCCTTGTGCCCTCAATCTTTCACAACATCAGGGTCTTTTCCAGGGAGTCTTCTCTTCTCATGAGGTGGCCAAAGTATTGGAGCCTTAGCTTCAGGATCTGTCCTTCCAGTGAGCACTCAGGGCTGATTTCCTTCAGAATGGATAGGTTTGATCTTCTTGCAGTCCATGGGACTCTCAAGAGTCTCCTCCAGCACCAGAAATCAAAAGCATCAATTCTTCGGTGATCAGCCTTCTTGATGGTCCAGCTCTCACTTCCATACATAACTACTGGGGAAACCATAGCTTTAATTAAATTTGTATACTGACCATTGTCCATAGATCTCAGGGCAGTTCACATCATAAATACACACGATAGAAACATAAAATACATAATAAAAACAAGAACAATCTACCTCCATCAAGATACAGTATTCATTTTTATTGGGAGGATAGGCCTTTGCATAACTAAAGAGATTTGCTGCTCTAGGAGCTAATAGTCAAAGATGCTTCTAGGAGGGAAGATCTTTCTCCCCTTTCCCTGGTGAGAGGTAATGTAATCAAAGGCTCTTTGTGTATGTGTGAGAATAATAGATGGCCAGTTCTGGGACTAAAAGAGACACAGAAGCCTATGAGAATTCAATGCTGTGGTCTTGGGAATTCCTCTAGAAATGCAATGAGTGGGTGGATGATCCATTGGAATGCTAAGTCTATAGAGCTTCCACTTACATAAACATAGGCATTTGCCTTATAGTATTTGAATTAGACTCTTCATTCCTCTAGCTTAGTACTTCCTATACTAACCGACAGTGGCTCTTCAGGGGTTCAAGAAGGGGACATCCCCAGCCTTACCAGGGATTGAACCTGGGACCTTCTCCATGGAAAGCAGATGCCCATTGAGCTGTGGCCCTTCCCCAATGCTCAGATTGTGTATATATGTCAAAACAAACCATCTATCACAAAAATGCTGTGAGCCTTTAGTGAGCTATTTCCAAAGGAAATGAGTACCTGGGCATGTGCAGCATTCCTGGAATTCTCGGTGCTTGGGGTGAGCAAACAGTATGCTCTTCTAGCAGGTTAGCACAAAAAAGAGAGTCCAAACTTTTCATCACCAGCTTTCTTAAGAAATGTCTCTATTAAGCTCTGTTTCCAAGTGATGCCCACTGCAGTTTTGGATGGCTGCTACAGCAAGGTCCTTTACTTAGACAGGCTTTGTATTTGTGGTCAACCTCAGGTGGGAGATCCAAGATATCACTTTCTGAAATCTTTGTTCACACAAGCTAGCAGATACACCCTGGTAAAAAATAGTTTGGTTTCTTTTGAGTGGCAGTAATAGCTTTGTAATACAGAGTGGCACTCTGTGTACTGGCTGGGGAAAAAATCAAGAAAAAGAAGTTAGATAAAACCACTATAAATTGTTGCGGTGATTTGGAGGTTTAATCTGAAATCAAGCTGGATTTGTGTTTGTTGGTGTCTCTGCTAACCTCTCTTTAACATCATGCGTGGTGGCTCATATTATGGATGTATGATTTGCATTGCTTTATTGGTACTGTTGCTGTGGGTTTGTCATGGCCTTTCAGCACACAACTCTAGAGAACAGGATCAAGCAAGGGACACATTGAGTAAGAATCGAACAGATGGTGTGTTTGAATGCAGCAAGCACTGTGGGAGAAAAATAGCTTCCAAAGTTTATTGTCTAAATTGATTGAGAACAGCCAGGTGTTATCACACAGTGGATAAGCAATCGATGGCAGCCTGGAGGCAGAAGATACTCCATGCAGCAGCAACACGAACTGCAGGGGCTCCACTCATTGTTGGGAGAAGGATGTTGAGTGGAGTGTGTATCTCTGGACTCACTTGCTGGATTTGTGATGGTGCTGCAGAAACTGTATAAAGAGTTTGTAATAAAGGGATGCTGTATAATTCTGTAGCTGATGAGACTCCGGAATGTAGTGGCTCTGCTGTAGGCTGTGGAATTTTGGCCAGATTGTAAATGGGAAATTAAGATGGCTGAAGAGTGTGCTGTGCTCCACCAACATCCTCCCCTGCCCACCCCCATGCCCATTGAAAGCTGCGGGTTTTAACTTTTTGCAGCTTACTTCTAATGCCTTTTATGCATGCATACCAATTGGGGTTGGACTGGGTCCTAGGAGCCATGGGTTCAAATACCCCCATTTGTTGGCACTGATGCACTCTCTTTTCCCCTGGGTCATCTTACTGCTGCATCACAGCAAAATTTGGGTCTGAGTTCCCTTTCCACCTTTTTTTGTAATATAATCTTTATTGGTTTTCCAAACTTCATACTTCCCATATATATTACATTACATTGTACATTTGCAACTTGCTTATATGAGCTGACTTCCCTTCTTCCTTCTTCTGACTTCTTTATGTTGCTTTTAAATTATTCACATTGTATTTGTTTGTTTTGTACACTATTGTTTGTTTACAGACTTATCTATAAATTGTTTGTAAGTAGATAAACCCTTCTATATATACAGATCTTGTTGTTTATCTTACTATTTGTAGATACATTTATTTATTTTAATTACCTTGTAGTTCATGTTGTCATTATTACTTTTAATCCAATAAAAATATTTATATGCACATTACGAGGTTTAATTCAATTCTACTGGTTTCTCTATTTCACACAAATCTTTTCTACATATATCATAAAAAATTTCCCATTCTTTTTGAAATGTTTAATCACCCTGTTTTCGAATTTCCCCTATTAATTTAGCCATTTAAGCTCCAAAACCTTCTGTTGCCAATCTTCCACTGTTGGCACTTGTTGCTTCCACATCTGAGCTAGCAAGAGTCTCGCCACAGTTGTAGCATATTGTTGTTTAGTCATTTAGTCGTGTCCGACTCTTCGTGACCCCATGGACCATAGCACGCCAGGCACTCCTGTCTTCCACTGCCTCCCGTGAGTCAAACTCATGTTGGTAGCTTCGAGAACACTGTCCAAGCATCTTGTCCTCTGTTGTTCCCTTCTCCTTGTGCCCTCCATCTTTCCCAGCATCAGGGTCTTTTCCAGGGAGTCTTCTCTTCTCATGAGATGCCCAAAGTATTGAAGCTTCAGGATCTGTCCTTCCAGTGAGCTCTCAGGGCTGATTTCCTTCAGAATGGATAGGTTTGATCTTCTTGCAGTCCATGGGACTCTCAAGAGTCTCCTCCAGCACCATAATTCAAAAGCATCAATTCTTCGGCGATCAGCCTTTCTTATGGTCCAGCTCCCACTTCCATACATCACTACAGTGGAACCTTGGTTTACGAATTTTCGGTTTATGAACGCCGCGGACCCATCTGGAACGGATTAATTCACTTTCCATTCCTTTCAATGGGGAAGTTCGCTTCAGTTTATGAACAGACTTCCAGAACCAATTACACCCATGCTTCGGGTTAAGTACGCTTCAGGTTGAGTACTCCGCGGACTGTCTGTAACAGATTAATCCACTTTCCATTACTTTCAATGGGAAAGTTCGCTTCAGTTTATGAACGCTTCAGTTTATGAACAGACTTCCAGAACCAATTGTGTTCATAAACCGAGGTACCACTGTACTGGTAAAACCATAGCTTTAACTATACGGACCTTTGTCGGCAAGGTGATGTCTCTGCTTTTTAAGATGCTGTCTAGGTTTGTCATTGCTTTTCTCCCAAGAAGCAGGTGTCTTTTAATTTCGTGACTGCTGTCAACATCTGCAGTGATCAAGGAGCCCAAGAAAGTAAAATCTCTCACTGCCTCCATTTCTTCCCCTTCTATTTGCCAGGAGGTGACGGGACCAGTGGCCATGATCTTGGTTTTTTTGATGTTGTGCTTCAGACAATATTTTGCGCTCTCCTCTTTCACCCTCATTAAAAGGTTCTTTAATTCTTCCTCACTTTCTGCCATCAAGGTTGTGTCATCTGCATATCTGAGGTTGTTGATATTTCTTCCGGCAATCTTAATTCCGGTTTGGGATTCTTCTAGTCCAGCCTTTCGCATGATGAATTCTGCATATAAGTTAAATAAGCAGGGAGACAATATACAACCTTGTCGTACTCCTTTCCCAATTTTGAACCAATCAGTTGTTCCATATCCATTTCTAACTGTAGCTTCTTGTCCCACATAGATATTTCTCAGTAGACAGATGAGGTGATCAGGCATATACAGTGTTTCTCCTAAAATAAGACGGGCCTTAAAAATAAGCCATGGCAGGCTTTTCATAAGTAGAATAAATATAAGACATACCCCAAAAATAAGCCGGGGGGGAGCAGGTCTGGCAAGGAAAGGAAGGCATTTAAGCGCCTTCGGAAGAGCCGGCAAGAGGCAACAGCGCGCTTGCTGGCGACCTTCTTTTCATGCCACTCGCAGTGTCCGTCTCCACCGCCGCCGCCGTGCTTTGGGGCTTGGCGCGTGCCCATAGCCACCTCCGCAGCCCCTGGGATTACCGTCGCTGCAGCTGCGCTCCTGGGCGCTCTCGGCACTTCCCCCGCGGCCGCCTCACTGTGTTTTGCGGGGGTGGGAGCCGCTTCGGGGAGTGCAGCGCAGCGCGAAGAGCCTGGTGAGAGGCAGCTGCGGCTGCAGGTGAAGCCCGGGATCTGCGTGGGCGACTGGGGGCAAGCGCCCTGAGCGCTGCGGCGGTGGCGAAGAGGCGCCCGATCAGCTGAGAGGCGGGCTAATCGGGCGGCTCTTCGCTACCGCCACAGCGCTCAGGGCGCTCGCCCCCAGTCGCCCACGCAGATCTCGGGCTTCACCTGCAGCCGCAGCTGCCTCTCACCAGGCTCTTCGCCCTGCGCTGTGCTCCCCGAAGCGGCTCCCGTGCAGCCGCCTCTTGCCGCGGCGGAATCGGGCATCCCAAGGAGCAAACTCCCGAGCCGGAAGGAGCAGCTGGGGGAGTTGGTCCACTTTTCCCGCTCCGTTTGTCTTTTGGTGGCGCGCGCGCGCCCTTTTCCTCCCTCCTTGCCTTCCTCCGTCTTAGCCCCGCACCCGGTCCGCCTCTCGCCCATGCATACTCTCGCCTACTCATCCCTTGCACACACACACACACACACACACACACACACCTGGCGGGAGCAGTCACCAGCCTGGTCCCAGGCCGAAAGGGGGCCGGGCTATAGGCAGGCAAGGGCAGATTTGCACACTGGCGTTTGAATGGAGGAATTGGCCCTCTGAGCCAAAACAAGTCCCAGCAGCCCCTCCGCCAGCTCAGGAATGCGCGCCGTGTGGATGCCATTCCCTAGGGAGAGACAGGCGCTCGCCCGGGGGCGGGGAGGACGGCGGCGAAAGGGAGCGAAGGACCCCAAAGCCAAGAGGGTCCGGAGGGATCGGCCCACAAGATCCCTTGGGGAACACTGGGAGGGCACGTGTGCTTCCTCCCTGCTCGGCCAGTAGCGCGGTTGCCAGCTCCCGCTCGAAAAAATAAGACATCCCCCGAAAATAAGCCGTGGTGTGTTTTTTGGGAGGAAAAATAAATATAAGACGTGTCTTATTTTAGGAGAAACACGGGTAGGAACAGGTTTTTTAATCAATCTTAGCAATATCTTCTCCAACCATTCCTAACATGAATGCTTCCATTTTTTTCTGGAATGTGTATCTAAGAATCTTCTTTAATTCATTGTATATAATCTCCCTTGTCACATAACCACCACATGTGGAAAAAACTACCTTCTTTCACCCCACAATACCAACAATTTTTGTTTCCTGTTTTTTACATCCTTCTTAGTTTGGTTGGAGTGAGGTACCATCTATACATCATTTTTAATAGATTTTCTTTTAACAATGTACATGCCATGAAATTCAACCCTGTGTTCCATAATTTTGACCATTTTTCGTATTATGATCTACATCCATTGCCCATGTGGTCACAACACCCTTAATTTCTTCATCTTTTGTATGCCATTCAAATAAAAACTCATAGATTTTAGACAATGTTTTATATTGTTTTGTAATACTGCCATTTCTAGTATTGATTTTTTGTGTTCGAAACCTATTTTTTTTATCTTTTAAAAAGATATTATTCATTTGATTGTACTTCATCCAGCTTGTTAGCTTGTTCTTTAATTCCTCATATGGCCTGATCTTAACTGTGTTATTTTCTTCCACCAGCATGTGGATTGGTTTGTAGGTTAACCATTCTCCCATCATATTTAAAAAAAATTGCTGAAAAAGCTTCCTGGGGTGACAGCCACCATGGTGTTTTCCTTTCAAACCAATTCTTGTACCTCATCCATACCTCATACAATGGTCTTTTTATAATATGGTTTAGAAAGTCTCAATGTACTCTGGCCTTGTCATACCAAAGGTATGCATGCCACCCATATCTGTTTCCCAACCCCTCCAAATCCAATATATCCGTATTGTCCAATCTAAACCATTCTTTCAGCCATGTTATACATGCCGCTTCATATTATATTTTGAGGTCTGGCAATGAGAAGCCACCCCTTTCCCTTTTATCTGCCAGTAGTTTGAATTTTATTCTAGGTTTCTTCCTCTGCCACACAAACCTAGAAATTGTTTTCTGCAATTCTCCAAATTGACCTAATCTAATTCTTAGGAAGGACACTCCTCTTGATCACAGCTATCCTCCCCCAGAAGGATAATTTCAATCTATTCCATATTTCCATATTTGTTTTTACTTCCTTCTATGTTATTGTATAATTATCCTTAAATAAATTTGCATTTTTCGGGGACAGCCGGACACCCAGATACTTTATTATCTTTGCCACTGTTATTCCCATTTCACTCTATAACTGATCTGATTGTTCCACCTTCATATTTTTCACCATCATTTTTGTTTTATTTTTATTAATTTTCAATCCTGCCAATGAGCCAAATCCTTCAATAACATCTATCACTTCTACTATTGAGGTTTGTGGTTCCTGTAGTGTTAAAACTATACCATCAGCAAAAGCTTTCACTTTATATTATTTTACTCCACATTTAATTCCTGTAATTTTTTTCTGTCTCTCTTATATTTTGTAACAACACTTCAAGTGCTCATATAAATAGTAGAGGCGACAGTGGGAACCCCTGTCTCATGCCCTTTGTGATTTGAAAACTCTCAGTCAATTCATTATTTACTATAAGCTTCACATTTTGATCTTTATAGATTGCCTCTATAGCTCAAAAAGTTTATGCCTAAACCCATTACTTCTAAGTTCTTTTTCATAAGAAACCAAGACACATCAAACGCCTTCTCTGCGTCTATGAAAATTAATACAGCTTGTTTGTTTATCTTGGTTTCTAAATATTCAATTATATTCAATATATTACACATATTGGCTTTTAAATGGCAGAAAATCTGCCTGATCTGGGTGAATTCTTTGGACCATAATCTTTTTTAATCTCTGTGCCAATACATTAGCAAACAATTTATAACCGTTGTTCAACAATTATATTGGTCTAAAATTCTTTACATTTGTGAGGTCTGTTCCTTGTTTTGGTATTAATGTGAGGTACGCTTCTTCCCATGTCTTGGGGAGCTGCCCTTTCTTCATTATATTATTCATTACGTCCCTCAATTGAATGACTAGTTCTTGACTTAGTTTCTTATAATATTTTATTGGTATGCCAGCTGGCCCTGGGGCTTTCCCATTTTTCCTTTGTGTGATTGCTTCTATAATCTCTTCTTCTGTGATCGGCCTTTCTAATTGTGCTGATTCTTCTTGTGAGATTGCCTTGAGCTTATGATCCCTTAAATAACTTATTATCTCTTTATTTTGTTTATAATATTCTGGCTTTGTTTTTTCCTTAATTGCCAAGCTAGCAATTTCCCAGTTTTATATATATGGTGTTGTTTCATAGATTTCCACTTGAGGTTGTATGTTACCCTATTTGCCAATACTCAGTCAATTTGTTCTTTTAATTGCTATTCCCCCTTCCACCAGGAGTTGTCTCCTGTCTCCTAGTCCTGAGCTCTTAAATTCCACCCCCCCTTTAAAGGGACCTTCATACTCCTTATCTCCTAAATTGAATCCTGAGTTTCCTTTCCACCTTCTTATGGCTATTAAAGCATCCTATCCACACGAGCTGAACATAGGGGTCCTATTCTGGGAGTGGAGGTTAGTTATGCAGAGAGGGAAATCCATCCCTGAATCTCTGCCCCTGCAGATGGGCTCATACTGTTTGGTTTATAACTGCCTTCCCCCCCTGTGTAAAATGTTTTGTAAACCTTTTTGATGGGGTTGTCTGGGAACCCAAAGGGAGCAATTGATAAATGAGGCTTGCAAGCCCAGTGTATTCACCAGTTTATCAACAGGTTTATTCTCATGGCGTTCTGTATGTTTAGGCAAATGCACCCTTTTTCCTGCCTTCTGGATATTTTTGATTACTGCGTACACTCGGCACTCTGGAGCAAATGCCAACATTTTGCCCTGATGAATTGCCGTTCCTTACATTACTGGGCTGGAAAATGAAAACTGTTCACTTTGAAAGCCCATGATCTTTTGTGAAGAATTGCACCAGCCCTGCAATTCAGATGAGGTTCCAGTTCTTTTCTGCAGAATGCTGTGTCCAGAGGTTGCTCTTTGGCAGCAAATATATTATTGATCAAATCAAGCACCTGCAAATTGCATCAGAAGTCCTTTGCTTGATCAGACCAAAAGGTCCATATTTTCAGCATTCTGTTACCTACAGTGGTTGGTCAGTTGCCTTCAAGAAGCCCACAAGCAGGACATGAGGGCAATTCCCCAGCCCCTGTGGCTTGTTTCTAGGTTCTTGCACCCAGATGCAGACTGCACTGGAACATGGAGGCTCTGTATACAGCCACTGTGACTAATAACTACTGCTGGACTCTTCTATGAATTTGTCTAACCCCTCCTAGAATCATAGAATCATAGAGTTGGAAGAGACCACAAGGGCCATCCAGTCCAACCCCCTGCCAAGCAGGAAACACCATCAAAACATTCCTGACAGATGGCTGTTTAAGTCAATTAAACTGGTGGTCAGCACTGTGTCCTGTGCCAGCAAATTCCATTAATTTGGTGGCAGGGATGAGTTTGGGGGCCTTTCCAAAGGTCAATACAACACTGCTGCTGTGTCAGTACAAATTGGAACATGGAGCTATCAATCACTTTATAGATGCTTCCATTGTGTGAGGCGGGTGGTCACTTGAAAGGAGATGGATTTTAGAAAAACCCTTCTTTCTTTCAGTCTGTGTTGGTCCACTCCTAAGAGCTTCTGATGCAAGGACTACAGAGTGATGCAAAACCCCACACTTTTCCCAGTGGCATTGTGTGAAGGCATTGCAAATATTCTGTGCCAACCATTTCTCCTCCCCCCTCCTCCCTTTTAACCTTTCTCTATCAATTTGTGAGAACAGAAATGTCTTGAAAATGAGAGAATTTTTTTGGCAAAATTCTCACAGGTTTTGGGGGCAGGGTTTTTGTTGTGTCCATGGGCATACCCAGCGAGGGGCAGGGGGGCAGCTGCCCCCCCTAGAAGCAAAAAAATTATTAAATCCTGCAAGGTTGCGAGCAGCAGCCTTGGCAAAGCTGCTCCTCTCCATTGGGCTCCTTCCCCTCGGAGTCCTTCCCTCCTGGCAAAGCGGCTCCCCCACCCCCTCCCTCCCCAGCTGACCCATCCGGCATCTGTTTGCAGCTCGCTCCTTTCCCCGCCGCTTGACAGGGAAGGAGGCGCTTCTCTGGCAGCGGCTGCAGGCACGCGGGGTGGGGGGCACAGATGCCTATGTACTTGCCTCTCTCTCTCTCTCTCTCTCTCTCTCTCTCTCTCTCTCTCTCTCTCTCTCTCTCTCTCTCTCTCTCTCTCTCCCCAAAGGAAATGATAAAATGATCCTGGAGGGAGTGGGATTCTGAGCCAAAAGGGAAAGGGGTGGGGTGGGGAGAGAGAAGGCAGCATTTGCATCAGGGCCGTCTCAAGCATATCCAGCATCATGGTGCAAAGATCCCTCTGGCGCCCCCCCCCCCATTTACCAGAGTTGTTGACCTTTTTAGGGAGCTGACACCACACTTACATATTATCTCTGCTTGGGGAAAGAAAACAGGAAACATAAACAAACTGTTTTTGTTGCCCGTTTATTGTGTACCGGGGTCCCCAAACCACCCCTCAAAGTAAAACACACACCACACATACAAGCCTGCGATTTACACATGGTTTACAAGCCATAAGGGACACAATTTCAGATTAAATCACAGCGGACTTTGCTACCAAACTCTGCCATTTTGTCCTTACCCACAACCACTTCAAATTTGGTGATGACCTGTTCCTCCAGATCAGCAGCACAGCTATGGGCACCCGCATGGCCCCACAGTATGCCAACATCTTCATGGCAGATTTAGAACAACGTTTCCTAAACTCCTACCCACTCAAACCTTTCTTGTACCTGCGATACATTGACAATATTTTTATTATCTGGACACATGGTCAACAGACCCTGGAAACCTTCCACCAGACATTCCATGACTTTCACCCCACCATCAACCTAACAAATGAACCAATCTATGCAAGAAATACGTTTTTTGGACACTACTATAAAAATACAGGATGGGCGTATAGACACCACCTTACACCGAAAACCAACTGACCGACAAACATATCTACATGCTTCTAGCTACCATCCCAAACATACCAAACAATCCATCGTATACAGCCAGGCCCTACATTACAACTGCATCTGTTCCAACTCTACAGACAGAGAATCTCACCTAAGAGATCTACAGCAAACCTTTTTAGAACTACAATATCCACCTGATGAAGTTAAACAACAGATCAACAGAGCCAGACTGATACCCAGAGAGAACTTGCTGCAAGACAGACCCCAAAAAGAAAATAACAGAACACCACTAGTAATCACACACAGTTCCCAAGTTAAAACAGTACAACGCATCATCAGAGATCTACAACCTCTCCTGGACAATGACAGCTCTCTTTCTCAAACTCTGGGAGGAAGACCTTTCATTGCCTACAGACAGCCACCCAATCTTAAACAACTCCTCACCCACAATAACACAACCACCAGACTTAACTTGGACACTGGTACCAGAGCCTGCAATAAACCCAGATGTCAACTTTGCTGCCACATACACCCGGACAACACCATCACTGGCCCCAACAACATCCAACATACCATCTCAGGACTATTTAATTGCTCATCTTCTAACATTGTGTATGCCATCAAATGCTAACAGTGCCCTTCAGCTCTTTATATAGGACAAACAGGCCAAACCCCACGCCAAAGGATAAATGGACATAAATCTGACATCAGGAATTACAAGACAGAGAAACCAGTAGGAGAACACTTCAATCTCCCAGGACATTCTATACAAGATCTCAAAGTAGCAGTCTTATTACAAAAGTTCCTCTCGGCGTACCTTACCTTTCCCCCTTCCTTTGCGACTCTTGATCTGACAGGAGCAACTCCGCTGGGTGCTCCAAACTCCAGGCAGGCAGGCCAGGCAGGCAGCAGGCAGGCAGGCCAGGCCCAAGCATTGCGCCACTGAGCCTTGCCGCACGGATCGAGTAAGAGGCAGGGCGCAGTAGTTTTAAGTGGTTGGCCTATATTGAATGAGAAATCTCCAGCTCACGAGGCAACCGTGAGCCAATCGTTCCACCGGCTAATCTGCAGGGTTGTTGTGAGGGTAAAATGGAAGAAGAGAATTATGTGCGCTTCTTGGAGGAAAAGGTTTTTTAAAATCAACGAATAACTCCGCACCACCTCCTCCCCAATGGGCCTGGTCATCAGTGATGTTGATCCAGGCTGCGTGTCGGCGAAGCAGAGCGTGACTGCTACTGTGGCTGCGATCTGTTGCAGCGCCAGACGCTTCCCAGGGCCGACTGGATCATGCCCTGCAGCGCTGCGCTGGGGACTCCTTCCCACGCCCCCTCCTCCCCTGGGGGAGGGTGACTCTGCCGGGCGCACGCGCACTGCGGCTGTCTGGCAGGCGCCGGGCTGCTGTCTGCCGGGCGCACGCGCGCCTATAGACTGTGCCAGGCGCCGCGAGGTTGCGGCTGGCGGGCGGGTGGGTGCTGCGGGCGCCGCGAGGCTGCGGCTGGCAGGCGGGTGCGGCGGTGCGGCGCCCCTGGCCGCCTGGCCACCTGGCGCATTGCGCCACTGAGCCTTGCCCTAGGGCCGGCCCTGATTTGCATGAAGTTAAGCAGTTCACTGCATAGACACTGACAGAGAGGAAAGGAACCCTTGCTGTACACAGTCTGATCCTGGCTGAGCGCCCCCCCCCCGCAACTTTGGGAAAGATCAGGATGTCATATAATCGCAGAGATCAATGTAAACAGATCCCTTTGGCTTTTTGTTTTGCTTTTTAAATATCAGTGGTTCAACATGATAGCAATATCCCCCCTGTAGTGCAATGTGACCAGTGCCTACTCAGAAGTAAGCCCTATTGTATCCAATGGGGAAGTGGGATTAGAATTGCAGCCTCGATTTGTCAAAACAATGAGAAAAATCCTGCTTCTCCCCCCCCCAACCCCCCCACACCACCTAGTTATGGGGGCTGCAGTCAGAGCTTCAGATTATGTCCTCCCTGAGCCACCTCCAAATTTGAAACAAGCGTGAGGCATGGAACTGGAATAAATGCAGCAGAAAGGAAGGTCTCCAGTTCATGAATTTGCAAACTGAAACCCCAAAAGGGGCCCATTTTCTCCTATTGCTGCTGTCCTGCTGTGTGTGTGTGTGTGTGTGTGTGTGTGTGTGTGTGTGTGTTATCTGGTCATGGGCATCCATGAGGTGCAAGGAGGGCACCCCATGGGAGGGTAGCCTTGAGGACCTATGTCAGTCTCCTCCCCATCTCCCCCCCTCCTTTCTCTGCCTTCCAGCCTGCTCAGCAAAAAGGCACCTTTTCTCCTGCCCACCCCTTTCCAAGAATGCCATGAAAGGCTTAAAAAGGCTATGCATTGGGGAACCCCCCCCCCAACAACCTGGAATCAGAGGGAGGGGAGGAGGGAAGTAAAGATCCATCTCATCTCTCCCAGCCCAAGCCAATGCCAGATGCGAAACTAGAGAAGACTAGATGCGCAAGCTTGGCTCTGCTGGAAGAGGGTGCCAACCTCTGTCCTGCCCCCCCCCCGGCAGAGTGGAACCCACTCCCGTCAGCCAGGTAGGGAAGGGGGAATTGGGTTAGGCGGGTAGAGGGGCAAATGCCCCTAGGATGGCTGGAGTGCCCCCGGCCAGCAGCTAGGCTAGGAATAACGGGGTGTTTCATTTTTTTCTAATTCCCAACATTCCAGTTATTTATTTAATCTGCAAATAAAGCTGGGGGTGGAGTCATAGCTCTGTGGCAGAACATCTGCTTTGAAGCAGAAGGTCCCAAGTTCAATCCTTGGCATCTCCAGGTAGGGCTGGGAGAGACTCCTGAAGAGCCACTGCCAGACAGTGTGGGCAATACTGAGCTAAGATGGACCAAGAGTTTGATTTTGCATAATGTGGCTTCCAATGTATCAATGTCTTAAGGGGAGGGTCATAGTTCAGTGGTTAGAACACCTTGCACCCGAGTTTTCCTCCCTGGCAGCTGCATGTACAGCTAGGAGTCTCCCCTGCCTGAATCCCCGGAGAGGTGCTGCTAGTCAGTGTAGGCAGTACTGAGCTAGATGGACTAATGGTTTGCCTTGGAAAAAGACACCTTTTCAGTAACACAGTCCTTATTTATTTTCTTCAGGGGCGTAGCCAGGATGAAAATCAGGGGGGGGGGGCAAGGGGCGGGGAGCAAGGGGCGGGGCCAAGGGGCGGAGCCACATCGGAGCAGCCCGAAATCGGGCTGCTCCGACTCCCTCCTCCCCCTCCGCGATAGGAAGGGACGAGGGGGAGCCAGGATCAGCCCGAAATCGGGCTGCTCCGACTCCCTCCTCCCCCTCCGCGATAGGAAGGGACGAGGGGGAGCCAGGATCAGCCCGAAATCGGGCTGCTCCGACTCCCTCCTCCCCCTCCGCGATAGGAACGGACGAGGGGGAGCCAGGATCAGCCCGAAATCGGGCTGCTCCGACTCCCTCCTCCCCCTCCGCGATAGGAACGGATGAGGGGGAGCCAGGATCAGCCCGAAATCGGGCTGCTCCGACTCCCTCCTCCCCCTCCGCAATAGGAAGGGACGAGGGGGATCCAGGATCAGCCCGAAATCGGGCTGCTCCGACTCCCTCCTCCCCCTCCGCGATAGGAAGTGACGAGGGGGAGCCAGGATCAGCCCAAAATCGGGCTGCTCCGACTCCCTCCTCCACCTCCACGATCGGAAGGGACGAGGGGGAGCCAGGATCAGCCCGAAATCGGGCTGCTCCGATCCCCTCCTCCCCCTCTGCAATTGCTGGGGCAGGTGGAGGGAAAGCCCCAGAGCCGCGCAAAGCGGTTGCCTGGCTTTCCCTCCGCCCGCCCCACAGCCAGCCGGCTAGAAGGGACGTCTCCCTTCTCCCTTGCTGGCTGTGGGGCGGAGGGAGGGAAAGCCAGCCAAACGCTTTGCGCGGCTCTGGTGCTTTCCCGCCGCCCGCCCCACAGCCAGCCAGGGAGAAGGGAGACAGCACCGGGCGGGCAGTGGGGCAGGCTGGCCAGTGGCCCTGCTTCTAGGGGGGGCAATTGCCCCCTCCTGTCCCCCCGCCTACGCCCATGATTTTCTTTATTTACTACATTTATACTCCTCCATTTCCCCCAAGGTGTCCAAGGCAGTAAACACGCTTTTCATTTCATTTCATCTTTGTAACAACAAGGTAGGCAAGCCTGAGAGAGAACAACTGGTCCAAGGTCATGCAATGAGCCTCTTGGCTGAGTGGGGATTTGAACCTGGGTCTCAGGTCCTAGCCCAACATTCTTAACTGCTATACTTTCCTGGCTCTTTGATTTGTTTAATCCTTTTTTTCCATAAAGGAGAATCCTCCCCCCTCCCCCATCCATTATATGGGACAACCTCCTCCACAATGTCAGTTTAACAGGAGACACATGACCTGAGGACATAAAATATTACTTTTATAGAGGGATAACTTAACCAGAGTTGGATCACTGGCCTACTAGCTCCATAGTGTCTTCACTGACTGGCAACAGCCCTCTGGGATTTTTACACAGTCCTATCCCAGCATATCTGGAGATGCCAGGGACTGAACCAGGGACCTTCTGCATGTCAAGAAGATGTTCAGCCGCTGACACCAGTTCTAGACTTGACCACGCATTTAAAGCATGTGACTTCTTCTAGAGAATCCTGGGAACTGTAGCTCTGTGAGTGGGAAGCTACAGTTTCCAGGATTCTATGAGGGAAATCATGTGATTTAAATGTGCTGAGCAGGAGATGTTTGCCATGGGAACCAAGATGAGTGGAACTGGGGATCCCTGAGAGAACATGCTTTTTTTTAAAAAAAAAAATTAGTTTATTTATTCACTTTTTAAAAAAGAAACAATACAAAACAAATACAAAAACAAATTCAACATTCATTCAATATAAGCCACCCAAATAATAATAAACAAATAAAATATACTTCCAAATAAAACATATCACTTTCCTTATAATTTTTTCTGCTACTTGCGTTACTTTTCTTTGTTATCCCCCCAACTGTGGGTACTGTAAGTATTTTTCTCTCATCAATTTTTCTCTTATATTCCCCTATGTTATTCTAATCTAAACAGATTGCTAATTCTGTTTTTATATTTTGTTTCCTAAAATAATCTTCCACATATTCCCATTCAATTTTGGATCTTTGTTTAGATGTATTTCTAATTGCCGCAGTCATCCTTGCCAGATTCATAAATTCTATTAATTTTATCTGCCACTCCTGGATTGTGGGTACCTCCTCCTTTTTCCATCTTTGACCTATCAACAATCTTGCCACCGCACATGCATAAAGAAAGATGTTTTTCCTATTTTCAGGTAAATTTTCAGGTATCAGACTTAACAAAAAATATTCCGGCTTTTTCCCAAAGGTGACCTTTAACATCTTTTTCAACTCCTCATACACTTCCCCCCAGAATTTGTTAATTTTTATGCACCCCCACCAACAATGAAAATAATCCCCCACTTTGATCTTACACTTCCAACAATTTTCTGATTCATTCTTATAAATCTTCGCTATCTTATTTGGGGTCAGGTGCCATCTGTACACTAGCTTAATCATGTTCTCCTTGACACCCATGCTAGCCGTAAATTTCATTGTTGTTTTCCATAATTTATCCCACTGAGATTTAAATATTGGTCTTCTTAAATCTTGGGCCCATTTGATCATCACACATTTTATTTCTTCGTCTTTTAATTCCCACTCCAGTAGGAATTTATACATCTTTGATAATGGTTTTATATTGTTACAAGAGGAAGAGGAAAACTTTTGAGGATGAAGATGAAGGACCATTGCTGGCCCACAGATCATAGTTTGCTCTAGAGCTAAACCAGCAGTACCTCCCAGCTAATTTTGTATGGTTGATGAGCTGCAGGGAAACTTTTCTCAATGAAAACCACCCCACTCCTAGTCCTACACACAACTTTTTCTGGAGCATAATATGACAGTCACTGATGGGTCATGGTCTTGGATTTTGGGATAATGGTCTTGGATTTTGGGTGGAGACATGTGTGCTACAAAGCTATCTCTTCCTCTGCTTCTCATACCTTACTCATCCCAGCCTACTGGCATCCATTCTCCCGAGAGAAGCTGCATCAACATCCTTTTCTGTTGACTTTGCAATACAATGGGCCCTTGCAATCCAGTTTCCTCTCTCTGCCACCCTCACCACCCCCCAGTCTGGTGCAGTTGCTCAGGTGTGCTTCCATCTGCTGGTTTTCCTCTCGGCCATCGCTGGGGAGGTGAGATGTGTTGTGAGTTGGCTCAGTTTCAGATTCTTTCCAGTTGCTAGCAGTGTGGCCCTTAGAGAGAAATATACCGTATACCTTCTCCTTTGTTAAGCCCCATGTGGAAGCCAGTTATTTTTAAAAAACTGGGTATTTTACAAAAAATAAAAATAAATTTTCTTGGCTTCCAGCAACTCATGAAGGCAGAGGTGATTGACACCTTCAGTATTAGTCTGTTCTGATGGTGTTCCATGAACAGGAAATAGGTGCAGAATGTCACCAATAAGCAGGTTGACATGTTTCATCATAAACAACATATAATTTGAGGAGAAAGGAACGTGTGTGTGTGTGTGTGTGTGTGTGTGTGTGTGTGTGTGTGTGTTATCTTCCTTAGGTCAGGCCATGTTCATACGGTAGTAGCGTGACAGTGAACAAAACACAGAGAAAAGAAACTCCCTCAGAACTACACAACCAATCAGGGCACCTCAGAAAACATTATGCCACTCTGCCTGGTTGCTAAGCAACACCTCCGCCCATCTCCCTCTTGGCTAGTTGACTTTAATATGAACGGGATCAACCCTTAAATTACAAACTGTATGATCCCTGCTATTACACACCCAACACTTGATCCACCTTAGAAGTACTTGGCTTCCTTCTCTGTGTTTAATGCAACAGTGTGCTTTTGTTACTGTTGCTATTGTGACTGCAATAAGTCACAAGGCACTGTAATCCGCTGGGTAGGTTCATGTACATTCAGGAACCTTAACGTGTGGCTCCACTACCCTGACCCACATTGTGCAAATCCCTTATTGTCATGCTAATATTATGCAGTTTAAGCATTCTGAAAAAAACCAGGCCAATGATTTTTCCTGCATCACAGCCAGAACTAATTCCACCACTTCTCGGGGCAAAATCAGGAGAACTAAGTACCTGCACAAATTAAATCTGAGAAGAAGTGATTTGGGGGCTGCTCCTAGTGTTTAGAAAACATTCCACTGACATTTAGGAAAGCCACAATTGCTTCATACACCTATTCTGCAAAATTTCAATAACCCTGATGGCTTCGAGGGCTGCTTTTTTATTTTTTATTTTATTAAAGCAAGGCACTGCTCCAAATGAATTTTTATAGCCCAGTAAACAACTCCTTGAGGGGGAAAAGATTTAAAAAATAAAATACCACTTAAATAAAATTGACAGTGAAATGAAGAGTTGGGAATGAGAGCTGGCCAACAGGAAAGGAGGAGGAGTATATGTCAGGGATGTGTATACCTGTGAAGAGATCCAGGATTTAAAACTTCAAAGCCAAGTTGAGAGTATCTGGGTCAAAATTAAGGGAGAGAAAAATAACAGTGATCTCATTGGGGAGTTTGCTACCCGTGTTTCTCATATTATAAGACACGTCTTATATTTATTTTTTCCTCAAAAAACACACTATGGCTTATTTTCAAGGAATGTCTTATTTTTTCCTCCTCCTCCTGCCACGGCCGGCATTGCTGCTGCACCTATCACTATGTCTTATTTTCGGGGTATGGCTTATATTCCTTGAATGCTTAAAAATCCTGCTATGGCTTATTTTATGGGTATGTCTTAAAATATGAGAAACAGGGTATAGATCCCCAAGCCAAACTGAGGACACAGATGATGCCTTCCTGGAACAGATGACCAACCATTCAAAAGGAAGTGAGATAGTAGTAATGGGGGATTTCAACTATCCTGATATTTGTTGGATGTCAAATTCAGCCAAGAGCATAAGGTCGAACAGATTCCTCACTGGCCTTGCAGACAATTTCATTGTCCAAAAAGTAGGAGAAGCAACAAGAGGATCAGCGATTTTAGATCTGGTCCTAACCAATAGTGATGACCTGGTTAGTGGGGTAGAAGTGGCAGGATCATTAGGTGGGAGTGATCATGCTCTTCTGGAGTTTATTATTCAGCGGAAAGGAGCAACCAAGCAAACTAAGATTCAAATTCTAGACTTTAAGAATGCCGACTTCAGAAAACTTAGGGAAATGCTAGGTGAGATCCCATGGACAGCAATACTAAAAGGGAAGGGTGCTCATGATTGTTTAGAGTTTGTTAAAAGGGAGATATTAAAAGCACAACTTCAGGCAATACCAATGAGACGGAAACATGGAAGGTGCCTAAAGAAGCCAGGGTGGCTATCTAAAGGATTTTTAACTGAGTTAAAATTTAAAAGGGATACTGTATGTACAAAAAATGGAAAAGGGGGGAAATCACCAGAGAGGAATTCAAACATACAGCCAGCACGTGTAGAGACAAAGTCAGAAAAGCTAAAGCACAGAATGAACTCAGGCTCGCCAGAGAGGTTAAAAGCAATAAAAAGGGCTTTTATGGGTATGTCCGTAGCAAAAGGAAGAACAAGGAAACAGTGGGGTCACTTAGAGGAGAAGATAGTGAAATGCGAAGAGGGGACAGAGAAAGGGCATAACTCCTCAGTGCCTTCTTTTCCTCAGTCTTCTCCAAAAAAGAAAACAATGCCCAACCTGAAGAATATGGAGCAGATGATTCAGCAGGGGAAACACAGCCCAGAACAAGTAAGGAGGCAGTAGAAGAATACTTGGCTAGTTTAGATATATTCAAGTCTCTAGGGCCAGATGAACTACATGCAAGAGTATTAAAAGAACTGGCAGAGGTGATTCAGAACCACTGGCAGTTATCTTTGAGAATTCCTGGAGAACAGGCGAAGTCCCAGCAGACTGGAGGAGGGCAAATATTCAAAAAGGGGGAAAGGGAGGACCCAAACAATTACTGCCCAGTCAGCCTGACCTCAATACCAGGAAAGATTCTAGAGCAGATCATTAAGCAAACAGTCTGTGAGCACCTAGAAAGGAACGCTGTGATCACTAAATGTCAGCATGAGTTTCTGAAAAATAAGTCATGTCAGACTAATCTCATCTCATTTTTTGACAGAGTCACAAGCCTGGTAGATAACGGGAACACTGTGGATATAGCATATCTTGATTTCAGCAAGGCCTTTGACAAGGTGCCCCATGAAATTCTTGTAAAGAAGCTAGTAAAATGCGGGCTAGACAATGCTACCATTCAATGGGTTTGTAACTGGCTGACTGACCGAACCCAAAGGATGCCCATCAATGGCTCCTCTTCATCATGGAGAGAAGTGACTAGTGGGGTGCCAGAGGTTTCTGTCTTGGGCCCAGTCTTATTCAACATCGTTATCAATGACTTGGATGATGGGCTTGAGGGCATCCTGATCAAGTTTGCAGATGACACCAAATTAGGATGGGTGGCTTATACCCCAGAGGACAGGATCACACAAAATGACCTTAACAGATTAGACAACTGGGCCAAAGCAAACAAGATGAATTTTAACAGGGAGAAATGTAAAGTACTACACGGGCAAAAAAATAATGAAAGGCACAAATGCAGGATGGGTGACACCTGGCTTGAGAGCGGTACATGTGAAAAGGATCTAGGAGTCTTGGTAGACCACAAACTTGACATGAGTCAATAGTGTGGTGTAGCAGCTTAAAAAGCCAATGCAATTCTGGGCTGCATCAATAGGAGTATAGCATCTAGATCAAGGGAAGTAATAGTACCACTGTATTCTGCTCTGGTCAGACCTCACCTGGAGTACTGTGTCCAGTTCTTCATACCACAGTTCAAGAAGGATATTGAAAAGCTGGAACGTGTCCAGAGGAGGGCAACCAAAATGGTCAAAGGCCTGGAAACGATGCCTTATCAAGAACGGCTTAGGGAGCTGGGCATGTTTAGCCTGGTGAACAGAAGGTTAAGGGGTGGTTCAAATATGTAAAATGATGCCATTTAGAGGAGGGGAAAAGGTTGTTTCCTGCTGCTCCAGAGAAGCGGACACGGAGCAATGGATTCAAGCTACAAGAAAGAAGATTCCACCTAAACATTAGGAAGAACTTCCTGACAGTAAGAGCTGTTCGGCAGTGGAATTTGCTGCCAAGGAGTGTGATGGAGTCTCCTTCTTTGGAGGTCTTTAAGCAGAGGCTTGACAGCCATCTGTCAGGAATGCTTTGATGGTGTTTCCTGCTTGGCAGGGGGTTGGACTGGATGGCCCTTGTGGTCTCTTCCAACTCTATGATTCTATGATTCTATTCTATGATTAAGTTGTCACCCAGGCAACTCACCCCAAGGTATCATCCATTACAAAATGAAAATCAGAGTACAGGGAGAGGCAGATGCTCACTGGAATACAGAAAACATACCCGTCTTGGTGATCAATCAGGGCTGTCTGCTCTGGTGAAAGCTCTTTTATGAGCCTGGCAGAGCAAAACAAAAGGAGCCTTTCAAAAGGGTCTCTCTTACAAGGTTTATTATTGACTGGCTGCCTCATCCTTAAAGCCAGCTATCAATATCTGTGAGAATCAGCCATCGGCATTCATTGTTATGTACTTTAAAAAAACAATAATGGGCCACAACTGGTGGGAAGGAATTATGGAAGGATTGCAGCTGTTGAGAAATTCCGGTTTGGGTTTATTTTTTCAGTGACTATTTATCACCTCTTTATTTCCCCATAACCAATTATTTGCTGCCTTTTCTTCCATTTTTTCTTCCCCCAATTCCTGAACCAACAGTTTCACAATAACCACATTGGATAACAAAATTTAATCCCTGAAGATATCAGTTTAATCTTTAAATCTGCTCTGCAGGGCAGTCTAGCGCAGCCAAATTCATCCATGTTGCTAGGAGAAATTTGTTTATGAAGTACCATAGCTGAACCTGATTCCAGTTTCTACATATCCTATTCTAGGAATCATAAGGCATGATTACTTCATGCAGACTCAACCCCAAATTTATGCCCCATCTGTATACATCATACATTTAAAGCAGCATCATACCATTTGTAGTAGTCATGGCTTCCTCCAAGGAATGTTGGTAGCTGTGATTTGTTAAAGGGAAATGTTAGCAGACACCTATTGCTTCATCAAGTGACAATTCCCAGAGTTCACTGGGAAGACAGTCTCCTTGTTCATCTGCTCTGGGAACTGTAGCATTGGAAGGGGAGTAGGGGATCTCCTAATAACTCTCAGCATCTTTAGCAGAGCACAGTCCCCAGAGTTCTTTGGGGGAAGGCATGACTGTTTCAAGTGGTATGATGCTGCTTTAAATGTATAGTGCAGATGGGCCCTTCAGTGCTACAGTGAGTGGATAATTGTACATCTCGCCTCTAACTTACATACAGGAAGCTGCCAAAAAACCAGACTACTTGTTCATCTACTCCAGTCTCACCAAAACTAGTGCCCTCTAGATGTTTTAGAGACTACAACTTCCCATGGCCAATAGTCAAGGATGTTGGGAGGTGGATTCCAGCAACATTTAAAGGGTGGCAAATAGGAAAGCTGGCCAGGGATGGTGGGGGTTGTAGTTCATCAACATCTGGAGTGCCACAGGTTCCCCAACCCTGTCTTAGAGAAAGGCTTTGTCTGCCTGGATAGGGCAAGCAGAATAATCTCAGATGTCTATAGGCTAAATGCAGTTTCACTTCAGAAGTGCATGAACTAGTCCAGGAGCTCTGAACAATCAAAGACTTTTCTTTTTTACTAACTGGAATAATTTCCAATTATTATTATTATTATTATTATTATTATTATTATTATTATTATTATTATGTAAGACTACTCCGACCTCCACTGCCTCTGATCCAAACCACCCTTTGATTTTGAACATCAATGATGGGAAGAATAACAGCCATAAAAATGTCGGTTCTACCAAAGGTTTTGTTTTTGTTTCAAATGTTACCAATCATAGGGAAAAGTGAAATATGGAGAAGAGATTTAAGTAAATTTATATGGGGAAATAAAAGAGCTATAATACAGTATAGGTTACTAACGGATATTAAAGAAAGAGGGGGATGAGGTGTGCCCGACCTCAAATTATACTGTGCAGCGGCAAACCTGTGCTGGATCAAAGAATGGATAGTGTTGGAAGACAAGGAATTGTTAGACCAAGAGTGTTTTAGAAATGTCTATGGATGGCATACATATCTATTGCAGGAGGGAGGGGGAATTATAAAGAATTTTCAGATCATATCATCAAAAAATCATTATTTAGAACATGGGAAGAACACAAAAGTATTCTCGAACCTAAGACACCTTGGTGGGTATCACCGTTTGAAATGATAGCTTTGAGTGGAGGATATAGAAAAGACAAATGGGTAACCTATCAGGAATTAGTAAAAAAAAAAAGAGGAGGAACATATAATCAGATCAAGGATCAGTGTGCAAGCTGGCTTCAGTATAACCAAATTCAGAGTTTGTTTAAGAAACATAAAGAAATTGGGTTTCCGGGGAAGAAATCAAAATTATAAGAATTATTAATTGACAATGCGGAAAAACCATTGGCTAAATTATATAAGTATTTATTGGAGTGGAATTTGAAGGATGAGGAGGTAAAGAGTGTCATGATAAAATGGGCACAGGATATAGGGAGAATGATATATAGTATCCAATGGGACAAATTATGGATTGAGAGCATGAGATTTACAGCTTGCACAGTGATCAAAGAAAATATAATGAAAATGGCCTACAGGTAGCATTTAACCCCGGAGAAATTAGGAAAAAATTATAAAATAGGATCCAACAAATGTTGGAAGTGCCATGATAAGATAGGGAGTTATCTCCATTGTTGGTGGCAATGTAAGGTAATTCAAGAATTTTGGAATAAAATATATGAAAAATTGAAAAGCATATTAAAAATAACAATTGAGAAAAAAAACCTGAATTATTTTTATTAAGTATGATCCCTGAAAATGTGCCCAAGGATAGAAGGAATATCTTATTATATGCAGGAGCAGCAGCACAGATGCTCATCGCTCAAAAATGGAAGGGGGAAGAGATACCAACAGTTCAGGATTGGCAGGTAAAAATAATAGAATTCATGAATTTAGCTAAAATGACCGCAGCTATAAGAAATATCCCTAAACAAAAAACTCAAAATGAGTGGGAATTGGTAGAGGACTACCTGAAGAAAGAAGGCATTAAAACGGATCTGGTGATTTGCTTAAATTAAGTAACATATAAGGAGAGATATTGCTAGTTAAAAAAAGAAAGACAATACACCTGTGATAGGTGGCTTAAATAAAGGAATTTAAGAAAGCGAGTTAAGGGAGGTGAAAATTAGAGGAAACGATATGTGAACAATCAGAAGTATTTTAATTTCTTTTAATTTAATTTTAATTATTAAATAATTATTTAATAATTTAATTTTAATTATTTGTTATATATTATGTTGAGCATAAGCTTAGATGAAATTTTATTTTGAATAATTTTTTGGTTTTGGTATTTTTCATATTTCCCCCCTGTCTTTTGTATATTCTGTAAATCCTTTTCTTTTGTTGTGTTTGCTTCTGTTATAATTTGTAATGTTTTAAAGAATTGAAATAAAGATATATATTTTTTAAAAAGATTTTGAACATTACTTTACATTAAAGAATGACAGCTTTGTGATGTAACATGAAGTTACCAATCTCTCAATTTGTGCCTGAGCTGCATAATGGCACAGACAGATGCAGTTAGGTTAGCATGGCATTGAGAAGATGGATAACTGCTTCTTGCATAGACTACTTGAGACTACTGTTGGGTAGCATATATATTTCATTCAGATACAGATATTTTTGTTAGATCTCAGTCATTTTCAAAGCAAGTTTCTTGTTAATGTAAGAACCCTGCTGGATCTGGTCAAAGGGCCATGTACTCTGGAATCATGTTTTCATAGGGGCCAACTAAATACCTATGGGAAGCACATGAGCAGGACTCAGCTGCATCAGCACTCTCCCCACTTGTGATGCACTTGAAGAATGTGGGTGTGAAATAACTGGTTAATATAATTTATCCCCACTCCTTAAGCCAGTGAAGAACCATTGGTCTGTGGTCTCATGTCCATGGTGCCTTATCATCCAGTCTCTAGCCTTGTAGATATTTCCTGGAAAACTGGAACACCAAAGAAGGGGAAAATATGAAAGGTATTTCCCTGGCACTGCAAATACTGTATATTGAAGTATGTGCCAAATGAAGAGGGCATTTCACCACTGAGAGCCCATAGCTTTAAAAGCCCTTTCCCCCAGAACCATCCACCATACCTCATTAGGCAGGGACATGTGGAAAAAAGGCCTCAGTATATGATTAGTTATCCATTTATATACTGCTTGTATCCCAAAATCGCTTCTAAGCAGTATATAGCTATGAAACAATCCATAAATTAAAATCAGTTGTATACATTGCAGCAACCTTTGGCTAGAAGCAATAAACTTGACTGACTGACATAAATTAAAATCCACAAGAGCAAGAACAAATCCACTGGGGAATTAAAACATTCTTAATTAAAGTGCAGAATAAAGCAAACAATTAAAAAGCCTCACAATTAAAACAGCAGAACAATAAATCTGGAAGCTCAGTTTAGGGGAATGCTTACCTAAACAGTTGCATCTTCAAGCGCTGGCTGAAAGCCAATACTGATGGAGCATCTCATATTTCAGCCAGGACGGCATTTCTAGGCTATAAGGTTAATCTTAGTTAGAAAACACAAGAAGAAACAATCATTCAGATGACAAGGTCTCAAACAACTAGTGGGTTTAAAAGTCAAAACCAGTACTTTGGATTGTGAAGACAAGTGAAAACGAAATCAAAATATCAGCTCTGGTTCTTTCTTTCTTAAAATAAATAAATAAAAATGAAATCATATATCCCACTTGATACCAGAATATGCTTCTAAGCAGTTAACAAAGTATAAAAACCAGTTACACAAACATGGAAATATAAAGTTACAGGTAGGTAGCCGTGTTGGTCTGACATAGTCGAAACAAAAAATAGAAAAATTCCTTCCAGTAGCACCATAGAGACCAACTAAGTTTGTCATAGCTATATGCTTTCGTGTGCATGCACACTTCTTCAGATACACTGAAAAATAAGTCACCAGACCCTTATGTATAGTCAGAAGGTGGGGAGGGGTATTACTCAGAAGGGTGGTGGGAATGGGTGATTGGCTGATAGGTGTGGTAAACCTGTTGATGACTGTTAACGGCTGCAATTGGTCTTGCAGGAAAAAGCAAGGGGTGAGATGGCATAAGAAAGCTTTATCATGTATGGAAAAAGCTTTATATGGAAATATAAAGTTCCACATCAAAAACATGCAATAAAACAATCTTATTGAACAACACTGTAATCCAAATGGGATACTCAGGCTGAGTGATCAAAGGAGCACCTGTGCAAACGGGACACCTTGGAAATTCAATGCCAGGCATCCCCAAACTGTGGCCTTCTAGATGTTTTGGCCTACAACTCCCATGATCCCTAGCTAACAGGACCAGTGGTCAGAGATGGTGGGAATTGTAGTCCAAAACATCTGGAGGACCGAAGTTTGGGGATGCCTGGTCAATGCCATGGCAATATAGATGGGGCCTTTTGTATTTAACAGGGGTCTAGCCCTCCTTACCTAGCCCAGGCCCTGGCATTGTTTTAGTGGGATTTATAGAAGCTTGTTATTGTGCATTTTGTGTGACACCCTCATTGGAAGGGTGATGCCAACAAATGTTAATAGATAATCCTTTTAGAAGGAAGAAGCAAAACATTACCAAAGTGATTGAATTAGATCCAAAGGAGGTTGATGTGTAAATTAAAAGCTTGGTTGTTAATGTCTGCCAGATGTCCCTGAGAAGAGGCAGTTCTCATAATGACCTGGATTCTGATTCCAAATGAGTGGTGAGAAGGAAATCAAAATCTTGTGATTGTAAGAATTGAACCAGGCCACTGTTTTTCAATCCTACATACTGTTTTAGCCTGCAAGAAAGGGTTTTTAGGTTCCTCTTACCTTTAGAGAGGTAGAAAATCAGGGAAGAATGGAGATATGTACAGGATTATTTGGAGAAAGAGAATTTAGAATGTAATATACTGACGTGCCTAGAATAAATAAATAAATTACAAGAGGAGAATTCGACATAAGTTTTTATTAAAATGTTAAAATTTTGTCAGAATTTGTATGGAAGTAAGAGATATAGCAATGGAAAAATAATGTATTTAGGGACGCGTTTCGTAAATAATAGGAAGGAAATTTTAAATACACTTTCCCCTTTTTTCTTCTTCTTCTTTTTTCTTTTTTTTCCTTCTTTTTTTTCTTTCTTTTTTCTTTTTTCTTTTTCTCTCTCTTTTTCATTCCGGGTTTATGTATTATTGAGTTGAGTTATGACTGAATATGCATTTTTCTTATATTATTGGATTCTTGTCTTTTTTTTTTGTATCTTTAATGTATTTTTCATTTTTGTGTGTGCTTGATTTGGGATTTTGTATTTTTTTGAAACTATTTGAATAAAGATCTTTTTAAAATTTAAAAAAAATTAGAGAGGTAAGAAAGGTTGTTGTTGTTGTTTAGTTGTTTAGTCGTGTCCAGCTCTTCGTGACCCCATGGACCAGAGCACGCCAGGCACTCCTGTCTTGCACTGCCTCCCGCAGTTTGGTCAGACTCATGTTGGTGGCTTCGAGAACACTGTCCAACCATCTTGTCCTTGGATTACTGTGATGTTAAAGGGTCTGCCTTGGATTCGTATCGAGATCATTCTATCATTTTTTAGATTGCATCCCAGGACAGCTTTTGCCACTCTTTTGTTGACTATGAGGGCAACTCCATTTCTTCTAAGGGATTCTTGCCCACAGTAGTAGATATGATGGTCATCCAAACTGAATTTGCCCATTCCCGTCCATTTTAGTTCACTGATGCCCAGGATGTTAATATTTATTCTTGCCATCTCATTTTTGATCACATCCAGCTTACCAAGGTTCATAGTTCTTACATTCCAGGTTCCTATGCAACATTTTCCTTTACAGCGTTGGACTTTCCTTTCGCTTCCAGGCATATCTGCATCTGAGCGACCTTTCGGCTTTGGCCCAGCCGCTTCATCAGCTCTAAATCTACTTGTACTTATCCTACGCTCTTCCTCAGTAGCATGTTGGACGCCTTCCGACCTGAGGGACTCATCTTCCAGTGTCATAACTTTTATATGCCTGTTGTCTTTGTCCATGGAGTTTTCTTGGCAGGGATAGTGGAGTGGCTTGCCAATTCCTTCTCCAGGTGGATCACATTTAGTCAAAACTCTCCACTATGACCTGTCCATCATGGGTGGCCCTGCACAGCATAGCTCATAGCTTCTCTGAGTTGTTCAAGCCCCTTCGCCATGTCAAGGCTGTGATCCAGGAAAGGTTAACGTTGGTTAATACTGGCTTTTGTGGGTGGACCCAGGCAGGGCCGTCTTAAGCGCCCCTGGCGCCGTGGAGCGACGGATCCCTCCGGTGCCCCCCCGCCCCGTTTCCCAGCGCGGTGGGCGGGCGGGCGCAGCACGGCTGCCACAGGCGCTGCTGCGCGGTGGGCGGGCAGGCACAGTGCGGTTGCCATGGGCGCAGCTGTGCAGTGAACCGGCGGACCGGCTGGCCAGCGGGCGGGCGCAGCTCACGGTGACCTCCTGGCGGGCCGGCACCGTGGTGCCCTGCGCCACCCAGCCTGGCCGTAGGGCCGGCCCTGGACCCAGGTATTTGTATATTTGCCTGGGATAAATTATTGGACTGGAAGCCCTCATTCAGACCTTTTCTGGCTATTGATTTGAATACAGACAAGATGCTTCCACTTTGTGTTGCTCTTCCAAGTTCTTGACAGCTAGGACTGCATCACTGATATGGGATGTCTCCTATAAAAACTGGACTGATGAAAATAAATGTCAGTGTGTCATTATAGGCAAGATTGGAGCAGCCTCCTATCTGCAGCCACAGAGGATGAAGCGTGTGTGTGTGTGTGTGTTAAGTTGTAATGAGACAGAAGGGAGAGATGAATGCAGTGCTTAACAGTAAACCAGAGGTCTTGTCAAAAGCAAGTCAGTGAACTGCTTTGGTTGAGTTGCTCAGTCTTTTTAAAGGAGAGAATGGGTGCTATCTTGATCTATGGGAATGACCACCACCATGGATTGGTGATGGATGAAAGAAGGGGGATGCCAGGAGCCTCAGGGCTCCAGGCAGACACAAAGAAAAGGCAGGGCGAGCATCTTAGAGAGGGACGGCATGCATTTCAGCACCATGGTTAGTGTTCCTGTAGCTGAGGCAGAACACACCAGTTGTTTCCATAGTATCCTGGAGCAACATTTGAAGCCTGAGCTCGGCATTCATTCATTCAATGACTAGAGGTCACACCCCCTGAATGCTGCATCTGGCCAAATAAAGAGCTGGTGCCCTTCCTCTGCAGTAACTGACTTATTCTAGCCCCTGGGATTTCAAGCTGTGGAGATATCTCTCAGGGTTCTCCTGATCATAAGGAGTTCTGTGGGGCAATCATTAATCTGGGGGCAGAGAGTTTAAGAGATGAGACTGATCTGAACTCACCAACTGCATGCTAGCCACATTGGACTGCAAGAAGGGCACAAAGCTGAACCCCATCAGATGAGAATGAATGGGGGAAAGGCAGGTGGGTGGGTTTGCTTCAGAATAAGCATGCACAGGAGGGTGGCTGCAATCCCACACCTTGTAAGTAAGACCCACACTGAATGCAGTTGGGCTTACTTTGGAGTAAATGTGTACAGGATTTGACCTGCCGTCCTCTGCACATTTCAAGCAGGAGTACTTGAACTCTGGGCTCCCCTGTTTCTGGGTAAAAATGGTGAAGTATCCAGCTATTGAAAAGCAACACTAAGTTCCAACTCCTTAAGTATGCTTATCTGGAAATGAATCTTATGCAGAACCATTTCTTCTTGAGTAAAATAGGGTGAGGACTTGGTGTTCAGTGCTGTACTCTTAAAGGGCATTAAGGCCCAGTTGTCCTGCTGGCTTTAAGGCCAGCCACTACAACCTGAAAACTGACAACCTCTCATACTGTGGATAAAAATACTCCCCCTTTTCTGGAGAACATAATTCCCCTCCAAATGGCTCTGGCCATGGTGGCTGGTGCCCATAGGACCACTGGGGCAGAAGGCAAGGGAGCCTAACAGTGGGTGGATCCAGAGCCAATGACAGGTGGAGCCAATTTGCCTCAGCCTGCTCCATTCCTTACGAACTGTGTGCATGTTGTGTTAAAAGGCAAATCAGAAGATAACATGTTAGAAGCATCAAGTACTTACAAGGTAAATACAGTTGAGTGAAATGCCATTAAAAAGAAATTACACGGCTTGCTACAAATACGTCAACAGAGAATCTGCACACACAGTATCTGGAATTTAGATAATGTTCTGTCATTCCCATGCCAGTGTTTCACCACAACCTTCCTATCTTTTCAATCAAGGGGGTGGAACCATTTTCTGGTTTGTCTCAGACAGTAAAAAGTCTTGGGCTGGCCCTGGCAAGGCCTTTGAAATCTCCTTGGATTCTAGTGTGCATTGTAAGGGACAAAGGGCAGAGGAGAGAGATGCCATAGAGCAGACATCCCCAAACTACAAGTACCATCATGCCTAGTTAACAGAACCAGTGGTCAGGGATGATGGGAATTGTAGTCCCAAAACAGCTGGCATGCTGAGTTTGGGGATGCCTGCCATGGAGGGTGAATGCAAAAACGTCCACAAATTTCATAAGGTTTGGGCAAATAGCTGTCATTTTACTAAGAATATTCAGCTTTGAACACGGTGGAGTGTTGTTTGACCTATCTGCCTTGACAATATAGGCAGTACCACACCTTTTTATAATTGGGAACTTTGGAAACTTTGGCATGAAGCTCCCGTATAAAAGTTTACAAGCACCTGATTTTTTGAAAAATAATTGTTGAAAGACCCACTGATGGAGTATTTTTGGGATAAGAGATTGATTGAGGCATTGCACAGTTTTCTTTGTGAAATGTGTGATTGGAATGTTTTGTTCTGAGTGGTTACCTTTAATGTGTTGGAGCAAGCTCACAGATGGCAGGAGTATCTGAGCTGCATTTGTTTGTTTGTTTGTTTAAAAAATCCTAGCATCAGTTGTAGCTTTCTGCCAAGTTAGTTCCACAGTGAATGGGGGGACTGAGATAATTGGCCTGTGTTTTGAAAATGCACTTTGAATGCCTCGTTCATCTGTGGCAGTGTAGTGTGGCACTGGGTGGATTTGTAACCTGTGAGACACAGACAAGTGAGCGCAGCCAATGCAATCAGATTAAAGCTTTCTAGATATTACTTAAAATAGACATAGTTGCTCTCAGCAGAGCTATGCAGGGAAGCACCCGGTGACATCTGGAGCTCAAATTAGTTCATTCCCATTCTGGTTGCAAATCACTTTGGGATTTATTTTTGCTTTGTTTTGGTTGGAAGCAAGAAGAGCAGACCTGAGCCTCTAATCAGCAGCCGGGGTGTAATATTAGTGAGTTGAAAAGCTACTTAGGCAGAACCAGCTTGATAACCGCTGTCTAATGTCCTGACACACAAATGAAGAGTGTGGATGCAAAACTAGATGCTCTCAGGATGGGGTGGAGGAGATATTTGATTAAGGTATCATCTGAAGCTGAATCTATCCAATGCAGAAACAAATTTCAGAAACAATATGTGAATTGAAACACAGTTACCCTCCAGAATTTGCATTTATCCAAATTATGTAATAATAATACTAATACTAATACTAATACTACTACTAATAATAATAATGTGGGATGTAAAAAACTGCTGTCAAGTACAACATTCCTACAGTGAACACGTTAGGGGGTGTTTTGTACCACTCAGGAGAAGTCTTCCTGTTTCCTCCTGAGCTGGGACAGACTTGAAGAGGGTGTGGTCTGTTGTTCTAGCATGGAGGAGCACATGGAATCCATGTTCTAATCAGTGTGTCCTCTCCATTTTGTATGTTGCTGTGTGTTTGGAGAAGTGACGGCTTAGTCGCAGTCACTTGGGACTAACTTCTTTATGGAATAGTTCTAGTTCAGGGGTCAGCAAACCTTTTCAGCAGGCGGCCGGTCCACTGTCCCTCAGAACTTGTGGGGGGCCGGACTATATTTTGAAAAAAATATGAACGAATTCCTATGCCCCACAAATAACCCAGAGATGCATTTTAAATAAAAGGACACATTCTACTCATGTAAAAACACCAGGCAGGCCCCACAAATAACCCAGAGATGCATTTTAAATGAAAGGACACATTCTACTCATGTAAAAACATGCTGATTCCCGGACCATCCGCGGGCCGGATTTAGAAGGCAATTGGGCCACATCTGGCCCCCGGGCCTTAGTTTGGGGACCCCTGTTCTAGTTGTTATGTAACCTAAGCCTGCCTTCAGGGATATGTCTGTGAACCTGAATGAATTGTGAGTAAACTACTTTTATATTAACGTTAATCAGATTCTTGTGTTTATTCTTTTTAAGAGGGATTAGAAGGGATTTTACCAGGAAGGAATCTTTAATAGTAAGACTCAGATGAGTCAGCAACAAGCTGATCGCTGCATAATTTAAAAAGAGGGATGTTTGGAATTCTGCTAGAATATGGAACTTGCTAGTGCAAGTTAGGAAGGATATCATTAAATAATATATCCTCTCCTGCCTCCCTAATCATTCCTAACAATAACAATAACAATAACAATAACAATAATAATAATAATATACCCCACCTATCTAACTGCTCCCACTCTGGGCAGCTTACAGTACATATAAAACATATTAAAACATCAAACATTAAAAACCTCTCAATACAGGGCTGTCTTCAGGTGTCTTCTAAAAGCCAGACAAAACAATGCTTACAAAAAATGCATACAGTATATTGTGGGAACATGGGCATAAAAAAGAAACCGCCCTCGGACCTCGGGGCATAAGGTGGTATATAAATTCAATAAGTCATCATCATCTAGTCCAGCATCCTGTTTCCACAGTGGCCACCTAGATGTCGGTGGGAAACCCACAAATATGTCCAGAGCACTCCCTGTGGTTTCTAACAATTGTTATTCATAATCATTGCTGCCTGCACACAGCCTCCTCTTCCTCCTCCATGAATTTGCCTAATCCTCTTTTAAAGCCAACTTTGTTGGTGGCTATCATTGCCTCCTGTGGGAGAGATTGCCGTTGTTTAACTACACAGTGTTTGAAGGAGTTCTTTTATCTGTCTGTAATCTCTCAACATTGAACTTTATTCATAGAATCATAGATTTGGAAGGGACCCTGGGGGCCATCTAGACCAACCCTCTGCAATGCAGGAATATGCAGCTGTCCCTTACAGGGATCAAACCTGCAACCTTGGCATTATCAGCATCACATTCATTTAGGGAGGCTTTTAATGTTTAATAGATTATTTTATTTCATTTTTCTGTTGGAAGCCGCCCAGAGTGGCTGGGGAAACCCAGCCAGATGGGTGGGGTATAAATAATAAATTATTATTATTATTATTATTATTATTATTATTATTATTATTATTACCAACTGAGCTATTCATGCTGATGCACGAAATGGCCATGGGTTCCAGTGTTATGAAAGAGAGAGAGAAAAAACATTTCTCTCTCTTCACTTTCTCCAGGTTGAGCTCAGAGCAAATTCTTGACTGAAATCTCAGCAAGTTAGTGTAGAGCAGGCACCCCCAAAATTCAGCCCTCCAGATGTTTTGTACTACAATTCCCATCTTCCCCGACCACTGGTCCTATTAGCTAGGGATCATGGGAGTTGTCGGCCAAAACATCTGGAGGGCCGCAATTTGGGGATGCCTGGTGTAGAGAATACTGATCTAGCTGGACCAATGGTCTGATTCAGTATAAGGCAGCTTTCTGTGTAACTGAGACAGATTAATTGTGAACAGGTATTGTGCTTCTTGGGTGCATAATGACCGTTCCCCACATAAAAGGGGAGGCACATTTTGCGTGGGCGCGCGCAGCCCCCTGGGATCCGTAAGGCAGCCCTGGAAGTTCGGAGGTGGCGCTGCCTTCCCAGGCTGGATACTGGTGGACTCTGCCCACGCAGTTACCTGTCCAATCCAGCTCAGGGAGGCGATGCTGGGGGGATTGGCCAGGTAGGAGGAGGTAACCTTACTGTGCACATGGCTGAAGCAGAGTCATTCCCAGGAAGCAGTCGACGGCTTCAGAGCTTTCCCACCCTCCACTCCCAAAAAATTAATGATTGCATTACAGGTTATTTTCTTCCACAGGCGTACACGCACACAGGCGCTGCTACGACAAGGCTGCTGTTGAAGGGCCAGAAAGGAATTTCTCTGCATTGGCAAGTTCCACCTTTCCCGTAGCAATTCATCACAACTTTGGCAGATGCAGGCCTTGGGCGGAATCCTTTAGTCATCTACATAAATGGGGGGGGCATGGGGCGGTGAACCCCCCGCCCCCATTGCGGCGGCGATAAGAGGGTTCCTGTAAATGGGGATAAGGGGGAGGCATTGACCATACACAATAGGCTGCCATGGACCTCCCCCTCCAATGACTGCGGTCGAGGGGGGGGCTATCTGCTTGAACATATGTTCTCCAGAGCTAGCCCAAACCCCCCACATGCTGGATAACCCTGAAATTATCCAGATCTCTGGCTGGGGGCTGGGAAGGATATATGCCCAATGCCTGAGCCAAGGTCTCCCTACATCTGTATTCTTAATAAAGTTGTGGCCAATTTTAATTCCATGGAACGTGGTCTTGTGTCATCATTCCGCTCGGGGGCTGCCTGGGGCTTTAGGGGACTCTGCCTGACCGCGCAAAAGAAAGCCAAGTGGGTTTGGAATAAGTTATAACCAGTCAGATGCCTTGTGAAGTGAATCCTGCTTCTCTGACCATAGAAGGTGGCGTTTTAGATTGAGGTGGGTTATAAGGTGCCAGATGTTGAGAGCGTTCCTGTTGGCTGGTGTCACAGTGGCCGGAGTGGACTACTTCAGAGTAACGACGCTACGCAGCTCTGCATTTTATTCTTTTATTGGTGCTGCGTATTTACAGTGCTCAAGTCATTGCTATTTACACGGAGCGATGTTGTCAGTCGGTTTCAGAACCTCCTAATGGCTTTTGGCGCGTCTTTCTCCAACACAAAAGCTTTGGCAGACCCATCCTCTTGCCCCTCCTCTTCCTGCGTAATTCTGGAGTTGGGGGGATGGGTCTTCCCCCCTTACTTGCCCCTTCCTGTCCCACCTGGGACCCTGGCTCCTCTACCTTGCCTGAGCCTCGGACACGACTTCCTGCTTCCCCACTGGAATCGGAACTCTCCCTGCTTTCCCCTTTGCTCGGGGACGGGCTTGAACTCAGGAGGGGAGGGACTTCGCGATATCCCCTGTCCCTCACATCCACCCCCCTCCCAAGCTCTCCTTCACCCCTCCCCAGGCCCCCCCATGTGTCGGTGACGACTGGAAGCCTAAAAACTCGGTGCTCTCCGAGCCCGTTGGTGTGAACACCTCCCCCCAGTCCTGCGAGCCCCCCCTTCCGCCTGGGAGGACGGGAATCCCAAAAAGTCCGTGGCGTCAGAGCTGGTGGGGGTAAAAATGTTTTGCCAATCTGCTCCTTCCTCTGACTGGGTGGATCTTGGCGACACCCATACCTCATCCTCTGGTTCCTCAAACTCCGCTTCCCAGCGCCATGGTGAGCTGTTCTCCCGTGCCTCCTCCTCCTCCCCCTCCCTTTCCATGTGCCAGGGCTTGGGTCTGTGGGGAAAGAGGGCGTGAAATTCTTCCACCAAGAATTCCTCCTGTATCTGAGTGGCGGGAACCCATTCATTCTGGGACGGTGGAGCATCCTCCCATGCCATGAGGTACTCCAGGCCCCCCACCCCCCACCTTGAATCCAGGATGGCCGTGGCCTCATTGAGTTGCTCCCTGCTTTCCCTCTCCCCCCCTCCCTCGGGGGTTTGTTCGCTGTCTCGGAGCCTGCTGCTTTCCCTGTACGGCGACAGCAGCGATCTATGAAACACTGGATGCACCCTCATGTCCTCTGGCAGTGCCAGCCTGTATGCCACCGGGTTGACCTGTTGCGTGACCGTGAAGGGGCCCAGCCATTTGGGTGCCAGCTTTTTGCACCTCCCTCTGGTGGGAAGGCCCTCCGAGGACAACCACACCTTGTCCCCCACCCTGATGACCTCCCCTTGTCGCCTGTGGCGATCTGCCCCCTTTTTGTACGCTTCCTTGGCCCTCTCCAAGTGTTCTCTGAGCTGCTGGTGCACCGTCTCCAGTTCCTCTGCCCAATCCTCAGCCTGTGGGCCCTCCTCCTCCTCCTCCCTCTCCCTCTCTGGGAAAGATCTGAGGTCGCGCCCGTAATTGGCCTTAAAGGGCGACACCCCTGTGGAGACGTGCACTGCATTGTTGTAGGCAAATTCTGCTAGTGGCAAGCGATCCACCCAGTCCGTTTGCCGCTGGCTGACGTAGCATCTCAGGTACTGCTGCAGAATGGCGTTGACCCTCTCCGCTTGTCCGTTGGTCTGCGGGTGTCTAGCCGTCGACAAGCTGACCTCCACCTGCAGGAGGTTCATGAGCCGCCGCCAGAACCTGGAAACAAATTGGCGGCCACGATCCGAAATAACCCTTAAAGGTAATCCATGCAGTCTGAAAACGTGATCAACAAACAGTTTGGCTGTCTCTTCTGCCGAGACTGCCCTGGCACACGGTATAAAGTGACACATTTTGGACATGAGGTCCACCACCACCAACACTGCAGTCTTACCCCTGGACGAAGGCAGATCTGTGATGAAGTCCATGGACACCACTTCCCACGGCCTGTGTGGTGTGGCTAAGGGCTCCAACAACCCTGGTGGCGCTGCTCTGACCACCTTCGCCCGCTGGCAGGTGGTACAGCCCCTTACATAGTCTCGAACATCTTCCCTCACCCCTGGCCACCAGAAGTGTCTCATGACTAGGTGAGTGGTCTTGTCCCTTCCAAAATGCCCCGCTGTAGGGTTGTCGTGCATCTGCTTGAGGACCGTACGTCGAAGCTGGGTGGTGGGTAGGTACAGCGCACCCTTGTAGAAAAGCAGCCCTCTGCGTTCTGCAAAGTCTTTTGCCTGCTCCCTCCCCCCTCTCAGTTCTCTGAAGATGCGGTTGGCAAATTCATCCGCTGCCGTCAGTGCTGTGAGTTCTGCCTCGCTCACCACTGCTGCTCCGCAGGACCATGCCGACGGGGGGAAAATGTGCCTTGGGGCTGGTGGCGCCTCCTCCTCCATGTACTCTGGCTTGCGGGAGAGGGCATCCGCCCTGACATTCTGCTCTCCTGGGATGTAGTGTATGGAGAAGTTGAAGTTCGAGAAGAACTCCGCCCACCGTATCTGCCGCTGGTTGAGCACCCTGGCAGTTCTCCAGAACTCCAGGTTCTTGTGGTCTGTGCACACCTGGATGGGGTGCTTGGCGCCCACCAGGAAGTGTCTCCAGTGCTGGAACGCCGCGTGGATCGCAAGAAGTTCCCGATCAAAAACTGTGTAGTTTCGCTCGGGCTGGGTCAACTTCCTGGAGAAGAAGGCACAGGGTCTCCACTCTCTGTTGGCGTCCAGTTGCAACAAAATGGCGCCCACAGCCTTATCAGAAGCATCTGTTTCAATGCGTAGGGGCGCGTCCTGAACCACGTGGAACAGGTTCTGGTCTGAGGCGAACACCCTCTTGAGGCTTTCGAACGCTGCTTGCGCCTCTGGTGTCCACCTGAACTTCTGCTTGCCTCTCAGGCAGTCAGTGATGGGAGCCGTAACTCGAGAGAAGTTCTTGATGAACTTCCTGTAGAAGTTGGCAAAGCCTAGTAGGCGTTGGGCATCTTTGCGCGTCCTGGGGCTGTGCCAGTCCAGGATGGTCTGCACCTTGTCCTTGTCCATTGCCAGCCCCTTGTCTGACAGCTTGTAGCCCAGGAAGTCCACCTCCTTGGTGTGAAACTTGCACTTCTCCAGCTTCACATACAGGTGGTTCTCCTTCAGGCGCTGTAACACCTCCCTGACGTCCTTCACGTGCTGCACTGGGTCGTTGGAGTAAATAAGGATGTCATCCAGAAAGACCAAGCATTTCCTGAAGAGTAGGGACCCCAGGACGTGGTGCATGAAGGCCTGGAAGCATGCTGAGCCCCCTTGCAACCCGAAGGGCATCACCAGATATTCAAAAGAGCCCAGAGGCGTGAACATCGTGGTTTTCCACTCATCGCCTTCCCGGATCCTGATCAAGTTGTACGCCCCCCTCAGGTCTAGCTTGGTGAAAATCTTGCCCCTGCGTGCCGCTGTCAGGAGATCATCCACTCTGGGCATGGGGAAAGCCATTGGCTCTGTCACCGAATTCAGCCGTCTAAAATCCACCACAAGACGGCGCTGTTGCGTGTCTTTCTTGTCCACCCAGAAGACCGGGCTGCCCCCTGCTGCCTTGCTTTCTCTGATGAACCCCCGCTTGAGGTTCTTGTCGATAAAAGCGCGCAGATCCTCCAGTTCCTGGTCTGACATGGCGTACAGCTTGGCTGGGGGTATAGTTGCCCCAGGCACCAGGTTGATCTGGCAGTCAAAAGGCCTGTGTGGGGGCAGGTGGTCGGACTCCGCTTCACTGAAGACCTCCTGCAGGTCCCAGTATGGTTTGGGTATCGCCTCACCCCCTTTGACGTGCATGGTGGCCACCGTGGCTATCGGAGGCCCCTCCCCTGGTTGGTGCTGCATGCAATGTTCCAGGCAAAAGTCCGATCCAAAAGTGATGCATCTCTGATGCCAACTTATGGAGGGGTCGTGGCGCGCCAGCCAGCTCATGCCCAAAACGATTGGGGGGTCTGAGATGGTGGTGACGTTGAATGCCAGTGTCTCTGAGTGCCTTCCAACCGTCATTCTCATGGGGGGGGTTTGATGAGTGATGGCCCCTCCCAGCAGCTCTCTGCCGTCAATGGTTGCCACGTGCAGAGGAAAATCCAGCTGCAGAAGCTGGATCTGGTGCTCTTCTGCAAAGTTCCTCGAGAAGAAGTTCGCTGACGCCCCACTGTCAATTAAGGCGAGGACTGTCAGGGGATAGCCATTAGGGAGCGTGAGCGTCACTTCTAGAACCACTCCTGCTCTGGGAGGGGTGGGCTGGCTCTGCTCCTCTCTGTGCGGGTGGGTGGGCTGGGGCTGTTGTCTGCTGACTGTGCCTGGCTGCCGCCCCTTGTCTCCTGCAGCCAGGCTTTCCCGTTTCCCTGCTGTGGTGCTGCGTCAGTGGGGGAGGGCACAACCGTTCCCGCCTTTCCTTGCCACTCCCTGCGATGTGGGCAGTCTCTGACGAGATGCTGGGGGGAGTTGCAGAGAAAGCAATTCCCACCCCTTCCCTCCTTGCGTCTTGGCGCCGCTGGGGTTTGAAAAGCCCGCGCGCGCGCGCTATCAATCTGCATGGGTTCCTGGTCCTGACTGGCCCCAGGCGTGGCTTGAAAGGGTTGTTGAGGGAGTGGCTTCTCCTGCGGCCGTGGGAACCAAGCCCGCTTTGCGCGCGTTGCTTGCTTGTCGCTCCATCTGGATTCCTGCCTCACCCCCACCGCCAGAGCCGCTTTGCTCAGTTGATCCATATTACTGGGCTTTGGACCTCTCGAGAGCTCATCCTTCACCTCCTCATGCAACCCCAAGTAAAACGCCGCTTGCATTGGGGCAGACTCCAGATCCCACCCCAATCTGTGCACCAGCATGGTGAATTTCGCCCAATACGCTCGAACTGTCATATTTCCTTGGCGTAAATTATGAAGTTCCTCCTTAATCTGGTCCATATGACTATCGGACGAATACATCGTTTTCAAACCTTCTAGAAATAGTTTGACATTCTTCATGCAAGGATTCCTTGTTGCAATTAACGGTCTTAGCCACTCCCTGGCCGCCCCTGTAAGGTGCTCCACAATAAACGCTACTCTGTGCTCATCATCAGGGAACTCATCGTGGTGCAGCTCAAGAGCATACACAATCTCAGTCTCAAAGCCCTGAAACTCCTTCGGGTCTCCATTGAACTTGCTTACTAGGGTCCCGGCTCTCCTTCCTGGCAGCACTTGGACTTGGGGTGCCCCTCCCGCCTTGTTTTTCTCTGCATCCAGCTTGTTTTGGAGGTCTACCGCCACCGCCCTTAAATGCTGCTCTTTTTCCTGGAGCTCTCTCACCTGTTCCGCAAGTTGTAGCCGGTCGTCCTGGACCTTCTTAGTCTCCTCTTTAGCTGCCTTCAATTCTCCCTGCGCCTGCAGCGACAGTTGTTGCAGTTCTAGCTGGGCTTGCTCAGCGATCTGCCGCCACTTCTCCGCCTCTGACACGCTCATCCCGGCAACTCCAAAGTAGCCCAAAAATGATTAGGAGGTTGCTGTCACAGTGGCCGGAGTGGACTACTTCAGAGTAACGACGCTACGCAGCTCTGCATTTTATTCTTTTATTGGTGCTGCGTATTTACAGTGCTCAAGTCATTGCTATTTACACGGAGCGATGTTGTCAGTCGGTTTCAGAACCTCCTAATGGCTTTTGGCGCGTCTTTCTCCAACACAAAAGCTTTGGCAGACCCATCCTCTTGCCCCTCCTCTTCCTGCGTAATTCTGGAGTTGGGGGGATGGGTCTTCCCCCCTTACTTGCCCCTTCCTGTCCCACCTGGGACCCTGGCTCCTCTACCTTGCCTGAGCCTCGGACACGACTTCCTGCTTCCCCACTGGAATCGGAACTCTCCCTGCTTTCCCCTTTGCTCGGGGACGGGCTTGAACTCAGGAGGGGAGGGACTTCGCGATATCCCCTGTCCCTCACATCCGGCATTAAGGTGGCATATTAAGCCAGCTTTCAGTTAGGGCCAGGAGTTCAGAGTCTGCATGTTGCCCTGGCTTTGAAAGCTGACTCTGATGATGAGATGCTTGCTCCCCAACGTGCATTTTTCTGCAGATCATTTGAATATGATGAATGTAATGAGAGGCAGCCAGAAATTCAGACAGCTTGCATGGGGACCTCCAGTTTTGGAGCAGGAATGGTGGCATACAATGACCCTGGAGAGACAATGGGAGTGCAAATATCAGTTGCCTCCCCCCTACTTCAAAACCTCAGGTTCCTACTCTGCACAGGACTGAACCCTAGTGAGTTTCAGCTCTCCATCATATTCCCCATCTCAGTTTGCTTCCTGGTGTTGGGGGCCCCAGCGAAGAGACATGGGTTCCCCGACCTCCATGATGACACAGACATTTTCCACCTCCTGTTCCAGTTGTCAGTGTTCCTACTAGCTTTGGGGTGAAGAAATATGCCATTTTTCCAAGGAGCAATGTATTGTGTGCTGGGTGTGTGGAAGAAACAGTGCCCATCAAAAGAAAAGTGATTCCTTTTAGGGAGACATCTGGGTCATGAGCAATGGATGTACATAAACTGGTAGAATTGATTTTTGTTTATGTATTTAAATTCCAGCTTGAAGCATAAAATGCTTTCAAGGCAGCTTAGAAAGAAATAAAGCTACACGATACTTTGAGTGATATGAAATGAACACGCAACAGATAAATGTATAAAACCTAACTAAAATTGAGACCAACTAGTCCGGCATTCTGTTCTCACAATGGCCAGCCAGGTGGCCATGGTAAGCCTGCAAGCAGGGCCTGAACACATGAGCCCTCTCCCATGCTGTGGTTTCTAGCAATTGCTTTCAGAAATATTACTGCCTCCAACTATGGAGTCAGTGGGTGGTCATCATAGTTAGTAGCCACTGATAGCCTCATCTTTCATGAATTTGTCTAATCCTCTTTCAAAGCCAGCCAAGTTGGTGGCCACCACTGCCTCCTGTGGGAATGAGTTTCATAGCTTAACTGAACAAGGCTAATGGTGTGGAGCTCGAGACAATTCTGGTTTTTATCCTCCTCCTGCTTCATCTTCTCCCTGCTGGGTTCTACCAAAACCAACCCTGAAACTAGAGAGGAAGAGGAAGCTGACCGTCAATGCTACCCCCTGGACTCATTGTAAGCAAGGAGGTAGTCAGGGTGGGTTGGCCGAGGGCAGATTGAGCTTGGTGGGTAGAATGACCCAGATATCAATGTTTCCATCTCAACATTTATTTCACTTGTAAAGTTGTTATACTGGACTGGAGGAAGATTATTGTTGACACCTATCCACAATAATAATTGGAGAATCCCTTTTAGACTTTTTGTGTGAAGGGGAAAACAAACGAACTTGAGGTGTTTGGGTCTGAAGATTGGGGAAATATTTCCTAGCAGAAGGAGGAACAGCTGGATGTTATCCTGGAGTGAATAATTTAAAATTTTTGAATAATCTTTTTATATGTAACTGACAGACAGAGAACCAGAAACCCTTTTTATTTATTTCTCTTTTCTCTTTTCCCCCAATCTGGATCATTGAGGGGATTGCATGTATAAGAAGATGGTGGCTGGTTGGTGAAGGACCCTGTGTGGGAGGCAGAGAAGGAAAGATCTCCCAGGGTAGGAAGCTGGGAGAAGAAAAGAAAACTCAGTTGAGAAGAGGGTCCACCCTCTTATTTGAGAGAGGACTTTGTATTTTCTCTGTCCTTCCTTCCTTTCTTTTTCTTTTTCTTTAGATTAGTTTGTTTTTATTGCACTGTATGATGAAAAGTGTTCACACAACACACACACACACACACACACACACACACACACACACACACACACACACCATTTATTTAACCTGCATTTCTTGATGACTGCTGAAAACTCTTCCTGTTCTGTAATTCACTGCTGCATCTCCCTCTCCCTCTGTCCCTGTGGTCAACTCTACACTGATCCCTTAATAGCACTTCACTAGGCACACTTTGGTAAATACCCATTTAATTGTTTCTGAAGCATGTTCTGCTGATGGTACAGACTGCAACAACAACAAAAATCAATACAATTGTGACATCCAAGCAAGGGGTTCTGTGATCCGAAGCAACCTGCAAATTGGTTTCTTTACAGAGAGTTAGTATATAGATGGCTCTGAACATCGTCTTGCAAAGCATTTTCCACAGTGTGATTTCATAACTTCAGACAACCTGTCATGAGTTAGTCTGGGTGGAAGTAGTTGCAGCTTCCCATTTACAGACGTTAATAAATGCTTAATTTCTGAGGCTAGTGTTGAGGTTCTGTGAGAAACTGCAGCTTGTGAGTGAATCAATTAGTGAACTGGCAGAAAGCCAATTCATGAGTACATGACCAAAGTCTGCCTAGAGATGTTGGTATTTTAGAGATAGGAGCCCAGCAACAGGTTGCTGATTGGCTAGAAGTTTCTCTCTTAAGCAGCATGGCACAGCAACCAAGTGTGGAGAAATTAGGAGGCATTTTGGAGTTGTATGGAGAAGTATGTATATAGTAACTTGTGAAAAGCTGTGCATTGGGCTGCCTATTTCTCCACCTTTCCCAGCTCTGGAATGTCCCTTTTGAGGTGTGGTGACCAGTTGAAGACCTGTCACCTAGTCATCTCTAGCAGACACTCATTGATTTAAGCAGGCATGATAGCTGTGAGAATGAAGTTGAACTGACAGAGTTAGTAGAAATAGTGGACTTGGGCCATATTCAAACCATACATTTAAACAACTATGATACTACTTTCAACTGTCAAACATTCCCCCAAAGGATCCTGGGAGCTGTAGTTTGTTAAGGGTGCTGAGAGTTGTTAGAAGACACATATCTCAGGAGAACTATGACTCCCAGAGTTCCCTGGGAAGATAGATTGATGGTTACACCACTCTGAAAATTGCAGCTTGGAGGGAGGAATAGGGGCTTTCTAACATCTCTCAGCACCTGTAACAAACTGCATCTCCCAAAATTATCTGGGGGAATTCATGACTGTTAAATACAACAACAACAACAACAACAACAACAAATAAATAAATAAATAAATAAATAAATAATATCATAGTGCTTTAAATGTATGGTGTGAATATGCTATTGGTAGCATTTAATCAGCCAGTTCTAAAAACACACACAATGAAGTAGCCATTTGATTTGCAATTGTGGTGTTTTGTTGCAACATACGCTCTGCATGTAAATTTCCAAAGCTTAATTTCCATCAGAAATGAGTAGAAAACTTGGTGCCAAATTTCAGGCATCTGTTTATAGAATCTGCTCAGTAGTTTCTGTTGCCATCAAAATAGTAAGAATGCTCTGTCTTCTGCCAGCCAGAGAGAATTCAGTAAAACCCAGGGGAAAGTTTTAAGGATAGGAATGTAGGAAGCTGCTGATCTGTCTAGCTCAGTATCTGTCTTAACTGACTGGCAGCAGCTGCCAAGGGTTTCAGGAAGCAGTCTATCCCAGCCATACTTGGAGATTCAAGAAATTAAGCCTGGGACTTTTTGCATGGAAAACAAGTGCTGTACCACTGAACTACAGCCCTTCCTCAACCAATGACTGACTATTGCCAGATACTAAGAAAATGCTGCAGTCTCCATTTCCAATTCAGTATCTCTTCTTATTGGTGCAAGATGATGCAATGCATTTTTCAGCCATCTCATAAACTATTCCTAAGTCTGCAAGGCTTTTTTTTATCCCCACCAATTTTTGAATGCATCATTGAAATTTGACCCACACGTATGAGGAAATAACTGTGTTAGTATTGCTATACAATCCTTTCTGTATCCAATGAACAAGCCGTCATTGTTATTTTGGCATCTGATACAGAAATTATTTAGGCTGCAAACAGAATTTAATGATGCAAAAATAAAATCTGACTTAGGGTGTATGGGGGTGGGTGGTGGGTGGTAGACTCTTGAAAAGTTGAATTTTTCCAAGGAGCTTTGGAGGAGAGAGGTGCTCAAGATGGACTAGTATGATGGCCAACAGCTTTTGAACAAAAGTGTGGCGATCACACAGGGTCCCCGGGCGTTTAACGGTCGATTGATCCCTGTGCCACCACGGTTACTTGCTGCCACCAACCAGGAACTCCCTGGTAATCACTGAGTCCAGTCAGGGTTTTGAAAGTGAACACAAAACTTCAATTTATTTCTTACAGAGTAACAAGCATATGGTTTCTCAGGTAGTATTAAGTCAATGTATTAACTTAGTTCCCAAAGCAGCCTATACTGGCCTATACCTTCCTATACCAGGCATCCCCAAACTGCGGCCCTCCAGATGTTTTGGTCTACAATTCCAATCATCCCTAGCTAACAGGACCAGTGGTCAGGGATGATGGGAATTGTAGTCCAAAACATCTGGAGGGCCAAAGCTTGGGGATGCCTGTTCCTATACCTTCCTATACTTTCAAGTTCACAATCCAACCAACCTCCTTCCAGTTTCCAACCGAAATTGCCTAGGTTCTCTTCTGAACCTCTCAGATGCTGACTGTCTCTGACTCAGATTCGCTTTCTCTCACACAAACTAAACCAACCTACAGACTCCCCTCTCAGGACTCTCCACTCAACTCCAACACCAACTCACTCAACTCCTCTACTGCCGCTTAACCCCCCAGGGCTTGACTTATAACCTAACCCCCTGGGTTCTCATTGGATATACCTTTAACTCTTTCACACTTATACTAAGATTACATCACTAGCTTCATAAGGTAAACGCCACATAAAATAACAAAAATAATTGACTTTTCTTTCATATAATGGAAACATCTTAAGATAATGATCTTTCATAGGGAAGATTCACCAGGGGGAAATTGTCAAGGACAAATTCCTCTTCCCTCATGGCCTGCTACTAATCTTTTTCAGGTTTCAGGTGGTTGTCTTTTACCATGGTTACTGACCTTGCAATTGCCAAGGCCCTGAAAGTTTTCCTACATGCATACTTAAATCATGGTCGTACTGTATTATGGATTTCATAGTGTTCGCATGAACACTATACAAATACAAAGGACCATATATGACCCATGATGTAATGAAACTGTGTGAAATTTGCAACTATCGAAAAAGAACTGGGGTTTAAAGAAATATAGCAATACCTGTTTGCCAAATGGATTGACTGCAGAAAAGCAGATTTCCATACAATTCTCAGACACACAACACTTACCTGCATAGAACATTAAATTTCATCTTGGTTTCTGGTTTAAGTAGAAATGTACTGCCAATCCAAATTATGCAGCTCACTCTTTGAGGGGTTCTCCTTCTAGTCCATCTTGAGGAACTTTTGCCTCATAAGTAATTATGTAACAGCTTGAATCAATCACCCGCTCAAACCCACAAAAAGAGCATTTTTTCATGTTTGTGGCAAGTAGTTCTTCGGACTCAATCACCATGAACATGGGCTGCATTTTGTTTTCTTTCCCCCATAAAATATTTTTTACATAGTGCACTGAAGTGTCCAAGCTCTCAACAGATTCCGCCACCTGCGAGATGCAGCACGCAGTGCCATCTGCACTGTTGGTTAACTGGTGCTTGACACTGGCAGATATGGCAATGTTAGCAAACTGCTCTGCAGGAAATCCTGGCTGTCAGAAATTGAAGTGGCAGGATTGCAATAAGGCTTCATCATGATCAGGCACCGTCTAACAGCCATCACATGGCTCACAGCTTGTAAATGTAAAGTGTAATCTTCTCCAACTGACTGCAGCAGACAGTGTTGGCTGGAAGTCAGTGGAGCAAACCATCCTTTTCAGTTGTATTTGGAAAAAGTGGGAAGCCATCTGGGCTTTTTCATCAGGTGGCTTTTGTGCTAGTCTAGGAAAATAAGGGGAATGTGTACCAGCCTTGGCATCCACAAGGTAGACCACAAATTTGACATGAGTCAACAGTGTGATGCAGCAGCTAAAAAAGCCAATGCAATTCTGGGCTGCATCAATAGGAGTATAGCATAGGAGTATAGCATCTAGATCAAGGGAAGTAATAGTACCACTGTATTCTGCTGTGGTCAGACCTCACCTGGAGTACTGTGTCCAGTTCTTCATACCACAGTTCAAGAAGGATACAGACAAGCTGGAACGTGTCCAGAGGAGGGCAACCAAAATGGTCAAAGGCCTGGAAACGATGCCTTATGAGGAATGGCTTAGGGAGCTGGGTATGTTTAGCCTGGAGAAGACAAGGTTAAGGGGTGATATGATAGCCATGTTCAAATATATAAAAGGATGTCATATAGAGGAGGGAGAATGTTTGTTTTCTGCTGCTCCAGAGAAGCAGACACAGAGCAATGGAGTCAAACTACAAGAAAGAAGATTCTACCAAAATATTAGGAAGAACTATCTGACAGTAAGAGCTGTTTGGCAGTGGAATTTGCTGCCAAGGAGTGTGGTGGAGTCTCCTTCTTTGGAGGTCTTTAAGCAGAGGCTTGACAGCCATCTGTCAGGAATGCTTTGATGGTGTTTCCTGCTTGGCAGGGGGTTGGACTGGATGGCCCTTGTTGTCTCTTCCAACTCTATGATTCTATGATTCTATTCTATGATTCTAAGATGCTCCTGCACCTCTTATTGTAGCAAAACAACAGGTGTGGGGATGAGAGCAGCCCACAGCAACACAGTGACAATGGCTGTCTGGCTGCTGTCTATCTGCTCTGCCTATCCACATGTCATGGCCTGTCAGGCAAGGAATGACCGCAGTGAGGAATCAACTCTTTGTTGTCAAAAGTACACTTGCAGCTTAGGGAAAGGCATGTCCATCAGTCCCACAACTCTCAGCTACCCCTAGGTGAGCACCCAATGAAGCAGTTGCAGGAAAAGAGGGGGCCCACCCACCAACCTCAGTTTATTTATCTCCTCCACAAAAGCAGGTGAAGGCTCTGTCTGTCTGTAAACTGTTTCTGCTCCTCCTGCTTCAATTTTCTCCTGACCCTGGAAGATAGGGGAGCAGGAGAGGTGGAGCAGGTGTGGAAGCTCTTGACTCTATACCTGCCTGACCTCTCTCCCTCCTTCCTCCTGCACCTGTTCTTTTCTTTCCAATCCCACAGTTTGTCCTGCCTCTGACTCTCATCTCCTGGCTGTTTCAGTCTCCCCCAGATCACTCATTCCTTATTCCAAGTTAGTCCGCAACCCCACTTCTCCTGGTGTCCACTCATCAGTATCCAACTACCACTCCTCAGTGTCTAGCTGGTTGCTGACACCACAGCTCAGGGACAGAAGAGGAAAGAAAACTGCCTCTACATTCTAGGGATAGGAGAATCTGCCAGTTCTGGATTCTCCCAGCTTCCCATTTTTCCAATCTTAACCTTGCCTCTCCACATTTCCACATCAGTTTGCAAATCTTCCCTTCTTAAGTTTCCTCACCCACCCATATTTCTCCTAATATACGCATTTCTGCAGAGCAATTTTCTCTGATATAATGCATTGTTTGTCCATTATTTTCACTAATGCATGTATTTTTAGACATACTTTACACACTTTGTTTTTGTATTTGTTTTTGAGAAATGAAAGGTTCAAATGATGACTATGTTTTGGTTCATGCACTGTTTCCAAACATGCAAATTAGGGGCTTAACCACACTTAACTTTCCTCTGCTCTTTCCAGGCATGATCTGTGCTTTAAAGCACCATGTCCGAGCACCCTTCTTTTTCTCCTGTGAAAACCTGCTCTTTAAAGCTCAGTCAGAGCAAATGGCAATCCATAGAAAACCCAAATTGATGTTTGCTCCAACTGAGTGTTAAGGAGCAGATTTTCATGGAGAAAGCTGCAGGCAAAAGGGGGGGATCTCAGACACAGAGCTTTTAAGTGCACACCTGTGCCTGAAAAGGGGGGGGGCAAAAGGTAAGTATGGATAAGCCCTGGGTAGTTTTTGCCTTTAAATGTGAACTGAAACAAATTTCTCTCCCCAACCATCCATACTGCATTCATTGTCTAGGCAAGTTTTTGACATGCTTTGTGGAAGTGCTCTGCCAGCGTGTAGCTTTTAAGTGCTTTTAAGCTTTTAAGTGCAACATGTCATGATTGATGCAGTTGCTTCTGTTAAAATTGTCCACAGGTAGGAGTAGTTTGCTCTACAGTGAAAGTGCTGCAGTTGCTGGCAATGACAAGCCATTGTCATGACTCACTGCCTGCATTAAACTACTTCTGAGAAGAGGAAAAACATTTTAGCAAGGAAGACATAGGTCTTCCTGCCTTGAGAAACGTCTGTCGGTCTGTCTTGCTTCCATGCCAGGTGAGACCAACTCATGCCCACAGCTCTGGAGTCTGAGAGAGAAGGAAGAAAGTATTAGTCTTCTATCTCTCCTTAGTCTTGGACATGTCCCAGGTTCAGTTTGGAAAGTTTGCTGGGAAATGCATGTCTCTGCATGAGAGTGAACAGTACTAGACTAGGTGGACACATTTTCTGACCTGGTATAGTCTGCTTCTTATATTCCTGGAAGTAGCAATTCAGCAGGAAGGTTCTGCTTTAGGATATCCCCTGGTAAAATATTAGACAAGGTAAGCTGATCTATTTTTGATGGGGTTGCTGATTCTGATTCTCATATAATAGTGGAGATAGTTTTTTGCCTGGATGTGTTATTTTTGGGTGAGTGGGGAAGTGGGTGTTTAATCTTCCATGCTTTAATTCCCCCCCCCCCCCGGATGTCCGTGTTTTGGGGTGGAAATCAAGATGCAGAGCTCTCCAGGTTTGTAGCTGATGAATAATCTCTTTGATAAACCAAGATAGGTGTTTGGCTATACTCCATCGTTCTACCAAGACTATTTGGGGCCTGCTTTGTGATTCCAGAGCTCCATTCACTTCATACAGGAGTTCTGAGCATTTTAGATGGGAGATGATGCTACAAATTAGCATCGTCAATAATAGTACAGTGCAGAGGCAGGGCTGCGGGTGCAGCCCTTCAAGACTCATTAATGTTGCACAACTCAAAGGAGAAGGAAGGAACTAAGACAAGGCTGCACAGCTGCCTCTGCCCTTTCCTGTGTCACTCTTAACCCAGGATAATTTCACACTCGCTATCGTGCCCAGAACGTGGAAGGAGGCCATCATCATCCCAATACACAAAAAAGGCCCCACCGATGATCCGGGAAACTATCGAAACATCAGTCTCCTGTCGATTATCGGGAAAATATACGCTCGTTTTCTGTTAACTAGACTGACCCAATGGGCAGAGGAACTCCATCTCATCGGCCCAGAACAAGCTGGGTTTAGAGCTCACCGTTCAACCACGGACCATGCAGTAATTTTATACCACTTAGCTCGGAAATACTCTTCTTCTGAGCGGGGCCAACTCTGTGCTGCCTTCATAGATTTGAAGGCCGTGTTCGACAGCATACCCAGAAAACTATTATGGGGAAAATTGGCCCATTGGGGCATTGATAGAAGGTTGTTGTGGCTAATGACCCAACTTCACGATGGGACGGCCGCCAGGGTGAGAATAACTGCTACTGGTGACCTCACAAACTCCGTACCCATCAACAGAGGAGTTCGACAAGGGTGCATTTTAGCCCCTTATCTTTTCAATCTATTTATAAGCGACATGAGAACACCTCTAGCCGAGTCACAATTAGCTATCCACGCTCCTCGCCTTGCGGATTACCGCTGCCCCTTATTGCTGTATGCTGACGATGCTGTGATACTCTCGTTCTCTAGAATCGGTTTAAGGAGGGCACTTAAGATTTTTGCTTTGTACTGTAAATCTAACCTCCTTACCATAAATCAATCTAAATCGAAAGTGCTTATTTTTTCCAGAAGTCGGAAGTTGTACAAATGGATGTTGGATGGGAAACCTATCGAACAAGTCCAAAAATTTCAATACCTGGGAGTGCACTTTCAACACAACATGGGCTGGAAAGCGCATATTGCTTACCTCCAAAACAAGGCCAAAGCCCTTTCGAACGCATTACTGTGTTTCTTCTTTTCGGAAGGGGCCTTACATGTACCATCTACCTTAAAGGTATTTAAAGCTAAAGTGGTTGCGACAATGGCTTATGCTGCCCCGTTATGGGGAGCATCAGTAAATCTGGCGCCCCTAGAAACAATTCAGAATCAATTTCTGAGACGCCTTTTGAAATTGCCCCAGTGCATGAGCAATGCAGCTATTCGCCTTGAACTTAAAATTCCCTCGTTAGAAAACTCCTTATGGAAGCATATCTTCTGCTATTGGCTGTCCTTGTGGCATAGATTGCCCAATCACCATCTCATTCAATGTCTTTGGAGAGACGACTTTGTTAGTCCCTGGGCAAAAAAAATCCACTCCAAAATTATGTCCTATGGATTGTTCCCATCGGACCTATTGAAATTAGATCTTCCCTCAGCCAAAAGAACTATAATTCAAAAACTAGATAACTATGATTTCCATCAAAATATTATAATGGGAGGTGGAACATGTTCCCCGCTGAATCAAGGCATACAGCCCACGCCTCAGATTCCATCGTACCTGTCTTTTCTTTCTGTCGCAGCCCACAGATTCGCCTTCACCAAAGCAAGATTTAATGTTTTCCCATCCAATGTCCTGGGGCACAGGTTTTCCAAAGGCCAAATCTCAGTTTAATGCACGTGTGACAACAGAACAATAGAATCCCTCTACCACATACTGTTCTGTTGCCCCCTGCATACGCCCGCTCGGACTAAAATCTTGTACCCTCTAATTCTGGAAATCACGGACAAACCGCTGGAGACCCAATTAACATACCTGCTGCAAGATGATGATACGACCAAAACATTACTTGTAGCAAGATATTTGATTTCAGTTCTCTCTTACAAAAAACAGCATAACTTACTTTACGACTACCGACACCAAAATACATCATTCAAGTAACCTTCTGAGCTGAGTACAGTGGTACCTCGGTTTATGAACACAATTGGTTCCGGAAGTCTGTTCATAAACTGAAGCGTTCATAAACTGAAGCGAACTTTCCCATTGAAAGTAATGGAAAGTGAATTAATCCGTTCCAGACGGTCCGCGGAGTAAGCGTTCATAAACTGAAGCAAACTTTCCCATTGAAAGTAATGGAAAGTGGATTAATCCGTTCCAGACGGGTCCGCGGAGTACTTAAACTGAAGCGTTCATAAACTGAAGCATGGGTGTAATTGGTTCCGGAAGTCTGTTCATAAACTGAAGCATTCATAAACTGAAGCAAACTTTCCCATTGAAAGTAATGGAAAATGAATTAATCCGTTCCAGATGGGTCCGTGGCATTCATAAACCGAAAATTCATAAACCGAGGTGTTCATAAACCGAGGTTCCACTGTAATGAAAAATGAAGGCCTGCAATGCACTAACGTTTTAACCATAGCTAGAAGCCCCACAAAACTACTTGAAACGTTTTAAAAATGTTGTACATAAGTTCCTTGTATGAGGGACTAATTTTGCCTGATTGTTCTGATTCTTTTATGTTTTTAATTTGTCTGATTGTTTTTATGTATGTCGGTTTTATACTGTTTTATTCTTGGTTGCAGTACATTATGGGCCTATGGCCGAAATAAAGTTTATCTATCTATCTTCACACTGGCTATGGTGATGAGCAGATGACTTAGCAATGACTCCATCACATTCTGAGTGATATTTGTTGGAGGAAATATTCCATTACGTGGGTTGGGGTTTTTTTTGGCCGTACTCTGCTTGTTTCCATAATTGAACAAACGGCGTTTCTGTGTGCTGCTCTGGTTCGCCAGTAGCGGCTTAGTCATGATGGCCACATGACCTGTGTCAGTCACGACTGGACCTAATGGTCAGGGGTCCCTTTACCTTTACCTAGATACTCTGTGCTCTCAAGATGGCACCCAGAGCAGTACAGAAGCAGGTTTTAATTTTTTTTGCAATTCAGGGCAAGCAAATCTGTGAGTTTTGGTTTCTCTTTTTCCCCCCAGTCAGGTCCATGATTTGGGCAAAGGAGGCTTTGTCCCACCAAGTTCATTCTGCAGTCAGCCAGTATGCTCCCTCCCTTGCCTACTGCTTTGCAACAGGTCTAGGAGATGGCACTGGCTGTTGGCTTGGGGATTGGTTGTTAAGCCGCTCTGAAAATGGTAGCCTTGGGAGGGCTCCCCAGTTAAATGGATTGTAGCTGGATTATAGCAGGGGCATACTTTGGTACTTTGGCACTCTGAGCTAGGCAAAAATTTCACACATGCACCCAGCCCTCATGTCATGCTGGGCTTTGGGAAGGAGGCACAAGGGCTCTGACAGGGTCCTAGAGCCCTCCCAGCTCCTTCCCATAGCTGGGCAAGCATTAACTAGACTTTGGGAAGGAGGATGGAGGACTCTACGGCCCTGTCTAAGCCCTTATGCCTCTTTCCCATAGCCAGGCAAGTGCTTACCAGGTTCCTTTTTTGCTCAGTGCCCAGTGCAGGGGAATTGGCCACAGCACGCTACCCTAAAATCGACTCTGATTGTAGAATGACAGTAATTATTTCCATATTTGCATCCCTCACTCTGAGGCTGGGAGTATGTTTGGGAGAAATTGCCAAGGGTGGCTGCTTTGCCACTGACCAGCTACTCTTCTGCCAGCTATAAAAGGGCAGAGCTGCCTAGAGCAGGACCTTGGGGGTGATCAAAGTGCAACATTCCATGTGCAGTTGGCATTGCACTTGGCATCACACAAGAAACCACAAGAGTACATAATAGTCTGCAAGGAAACAGAACAGCTGAAAGACAACACAGCAGAAATCTCCTTAAGCACATTAAATCTTCTTTGGTTAATATCATGCGTTAAGCCAGCCCTTCCTCCATATAATTAGCATTTGCAAATAATGTTATTTTATTTTAAGCCCTTTTGCCCAATTCTTTAGTCACAAACACTCCCAGAACAATTGGTCAAAAAATGGCAGTCTAAAATCTGAAAAGGCACAAAATGTTGGGGGGCAACAGGGGGAGAAATTCACAGGGTGATGCAAATCTGCACCCTCTTTTTGTTTTGGGGTGATGCAAAAATGGTCTTCCTTGGGAAGTAGGGGTTGCAGCCTTCAGGGCCCCTGGTGGGTAGCAGAGTTTGTTGTGCCCCTTTCAGCTTCTGAATGAGTTTTCTCTGAAGCAAGTCCCATCAGTCTTGATGGAGGTGACTTAAGTATGCATGCTTAGAACTGCAACATTGGGTTACATTTTCCAGTTTGTGGTTTAGCTTTTTTCATACAAGTGTTTTTTCCTTCAAGCAACCACAGGGGTCCAAGTATGGGGAGGGAGAGGTGCATATAGTACGTACATTGTAGGTGTAGGGGGAGTTGCCTCCTAGTGCCAGGAAAATCGGAGACCAGTCTTTCGCACTTGTCAGTTTAACAGGTTGCCAGTGCTCAGAGTTTCCTTTCTTTTAGAAATCCGTTTCCCACCCCCTCAAGTGAGGTCAGCAGGGAAGAGCTGCTGAGCCCAGAACAGAATTAGCACCTTGTTTTGCGCGCTTATTGTAACTGCTCTGCTTCTGTATCAATTGCCTTTCTTTGCTTCCAAAGAGCTGGGCCAGGTAAGAATGGCGTCATTCCAACCCTCCTTTTCCCAAGTGTTGTTTGCAAGGAAATATTAACAAGCTGGAGGTGTGAATCAAACCAAAACAGTGAGACATTACAAATCCCACACTTGTGGGATAGGTGCCCAACACCTGTCATTCTGTGTTTGTTTGAGGAAAGATTATTTTACACTTGTCTGTTTTCACATCTGTTGCATACTTAAAAAGATCCACCTTCAGAGCTTATCCTCTCTCAGTGGTTCTGAATTGTAGACATGGAGGTGAAGACCTGTTCCTGACTTAGCCTGGGTTCACATCCCTGCTTGGAATGCATAGACCAAATTGCTCTTTAATAGCCTTACCTACCCTGCAGGGTTGCAAGCAATTTTCCCCTCATATAATTCATTTCTGTACATTATTTTCATAGATGCATGCACCTCAATGCACACTTTCCAAAAATATTTGCATTTTTTTACACATTGGTTGAAGAGCTGCATTGCAAATTTCAGAGAAGTGCATATTTCAAAGAACAGCTGTGTTCCGGTTTGCATATTGGTTCGAGAAGTGGAAATTAGGTAGTTTCAGATTAAACTTGTTATTTGTATCTTACCCTTAACTGTAACCCCCAAATCCCAACAAACGGGAAGCCAGTACCCCTCCTCATACTGCTGTTGTCTGCTGCTGTTCCTCTGTAAATCAGTGTTCTTCAATGTTGAGTCCCCAGATGTTGTTTGACTACAGTTCTGTTGGGGATGATGTGAGTTGTAGTTCAGAAGCAGCCCTATGGCAACTCTACAGCTTTGGACTTTTCAAGATCACAACACTGCAGGCCTTTTGAAAAGAACTTATCTCTTTCTACGGATGGATGAGCCTGTCAGTTTCTCTCAGTTTCTTGGTTCTCCCGATGAGTTCAGTTCCTCATATTTCTGCATCAGTTTGTTGTTGTTGTTGTTCTTCTTCTTCTTCTTCTTCTTCTTCTTCTTCTTCTTCTTCTTCTTCTTCTTCTTCTTCTTCTTCTTCTTCTTCTTCTTCTTCTTCTTCTTCTTGTTATTTAAGTCCTCATGAAAATTTGTCCACATTTTGTCCACAATCTGCCCCCTCCTTACAACAGCTCAAGATCCCCATATTGCTCTATGCGGACAACATGGTGATACTTTCATTAACCAAGCAGGGCTTAAACAACATGCTCAGAGGGCTCATGACATATTGTGATACCAACTCCCTCAAAATCAATTTCGCCAAAAACCAAAATTCTTACTCTTGGCACGAAAACTCGGAAGTCAGTCTGGAATTTTGAGGGCCACCCCATTGAATACTGATCAGCATTCAAATATTTGGGAATCACTTTTCAGCATGGGCTTAGCTGGTCAGCTCACCTAAATATGACCATCCTGGCCGCCCATAGAACCATCAAAGCCTTGGAGAAATTCTTCTATGCAAAAGGCGGCCAGTTGGTTCCACCAATCAGGAAAGCATTTATCAGCAAAGTCCTCCCATTGTTACTGTATGGGGTCGAAATTTGGGGGTGGAATTTAAATATACTACAACCGCTGGAGATTCTACAAAACTCATTTGCACGAAAGATACTGGGTCTCCCCAAGGGCTCGGTTGCTGCACAGTTAAGAACAGAACTGGGCCTCCCCTCCATTGTTGCGAGAGCCCACATTAGAATTATCTGTTTTTACTGCAAATTAATAACTGCCCCAGGTTCCCTATTAGCCAGGCAAGCCTTTTTAACTTGCTCCCAAAGTAACAAATGGTCTAAGGGCATGGAGACTATTATTACACGCTACTCCCTCCCAGAATTCGACACGCTGTCATCTTGGGACCAACATAAAATCCGGGCCTGGATTCTTACAAGGGACGAGGCCATGGACTGGGCACGGTCCACCACAGCCCGCCTCTCTATGTGGTTTCCTAAAGTGAAAGTGGTAAGATCACTTGCCAACTACTTGAAAGACCTGTTGGAGCCCAATTTGAGAAGAGCGTTGACTATGGCCCGTTTCCATTCTATACCCAAGGCCTTCCTGCAGGGGATTTACTGCAGGGGATTTACTCAGCGCCTATGCCCATGCACAATGAATGAAATAGAGGATTTCTTTTTCTACTGCCCCATTTATGAGCCAATAAGATCTAAGCTCCTCCTCTTGATCCCGTCCACCATTACATCTAAGGAAGACTGTTTGAAATTGCTTCTCGTGGACGCACATCCCCTAATTTCACGTGGGGTGGCAATCTTCATAGTGCAGGCTCTGAAACTCAGGTCTACCCTGACAGGGTAGTGTGTCCTAGACCTGGACCTGTTTTAATTCTTTCTATTTCATCTTTTAACTGAATGTGCCGAGCCTATTTTGGGCTATTTTATGCTTTACATATATCTGCATATTAGATTTTTGGTGCTGGCACCTAAATCTTTGCGTTATTGACTTAGGGTAATTTAAATGTTATTACACCAGCAATATCGCCTTGAATTATGCTTTGTTGCTTGTCTCTGGCATTTTGTATTGTTTTATTTTGCTATGGCTGTATGCTAACGCAATAAAGGTTTGAGAAATTGAGAATTGGGTATGCTGTTTCTCCTAATGTACTCATTTTTGCAAGCAACTCCCCCTAATACAATGCAATCTATATATATATATATATATATATATATATATATATATATATATATATATATATAATGTAGGCATTGCACATGCGGATGAAACAGCCTTTCTCCATAACCGCTGAACTGAATTGAAACAAATTTGGGCAGAACGTACCTTGCTCATCAGGGAGGGATCTGGCATAAAACAATTATAAAAAACCCCACACCTTTCACAACTAAAATAATGATTAAACACAAAAAAGACGTCACCACCAGAAGCTCTGAAGACTCCAACAGCATCCAAAAGCTGCGCCACCAGATGACATCACAAAATTCCACAGCAACCAACTGAAAACAGTCCTTTTGTAGCAACAAGGCCCAGCCTTTTCAATAGGCTGCAGCATTGCCAAGCAGGGAAAAACAAACCAAATAGGGCCTTTCACAACCGGGGGTGGGGCACAGGGATGAGGCACAACAAAGGGAGGGAGGAAACACATAGCCATGGGGGGGGGGGAGGACCCTGAGCCAGCCAAAGCAGTGGGGGGTGGGTTTGGACAGGGAAAACTGAGTAGGCAGACTGCCAAAACGGCCATTCCACCTCCAAAACCCAAGGCCTCTCCTGGCAGCTGCATTAATAAAAGCCTGGCAGCATTCGGCATTCGTTCATCATTTCCCATAACACACACTTGGGGGCACAGCGAGGGGTTTTTGCTTTTTAATTTAGTGGGTGTTGCGTCACATGTGAGGCTACGGCGGCCATTTTAAGTAAGGGCAGTCGTGCCCCTTTTAACCTAGGCTTTATACTATGACTGATTGCCAGCCTCTGCGTCTTTTTAAAAAACAACAACCATGCACTTTCTCTCCCCAGTTTAAGTCCTCGGATATTTGCAATGGCCAATCCCCCCCCCCCAAACAAACCACACAACACACAACAACACCCAAATCATACAATACCCACCAAAATAAATGACAACCCCAAAAATAAAATTAAACAATAGTAACTTCTGGTTCTCATGTTCTTATTTCAAAAAAATTAATCTATATATATATAAATGTTCACGATGCGTGCACAGGGGCCAATGTATGGAGATACAGGGGGAAGGGGACAACCCTCCTGGGGACAACAGAGGCTTCAGACAAAAGTAAATACTGGGAAATAGAACCCAAAAGCTGACAGTTCCTTCTCCAAGAGTGGGGGCCCAAGTATGGAAATACAGGGGGGAGGGAGCAACACTCCCCGGGGACAACAGATGGCTTAGACAAAAGTGCATGCTGGGAAACAGAACCCAGAAGCTGACAGTTCCTTCTCCAAGGGTGGGGGCCAAGGTATGGAGAAACAGGGGGAGGGGCCAACACTGCCCGGAGACAACAGAGGTCTCAGACAGGGGGTGGGGGAGGAGGGGGCTCGATAGCTCATGGGTCAGGACAGGGTGGGGCCAGTCACATGGATGTGCCGCAGGGGTGAGGGGGAAAAGGGGGCTCGATAGCTCATGGGTTGGGACAGGGTGGGGGCAGTCACAGGGATGAACTGGGGGTGGGGGGAGGAGGAGACAGGATAAGTCATGTGTCTGGACAGAGTGGGGAGAATCACAGGAAATAATCACAGCAAGGCGTGGCTGGACCAGCTAGTTCTGTATATAATTTTAACTAATATATGTTTCTTTATGAATATGCATATTTTTGTGCATGCTATTTTGTTGGAGAGCTGCACCACAAAATTCAAGGAAGTGCAAATGTTGAAGAATGGTTGTGTTTTGCATATTCACATATTCTTTTGGGATGTATGAATTGAAGAGGTTCCTACTAAAAGTGCAACTTGAAGCAGAATTTCTCTGTCCACCCATCATGATGTCTTTCCACTGTTCTTCCCTTGGAATCATAGCTGTCAAGTTCTCCCTTTTTTTAAAGGGAAGTTCCCTTATGCTGAATAGACTTCCTCGCGAGAAAAGGGAAAATTGACAGCTATCCTTGGAATGGGCTTTATTGTTGGTCTCCAATCAGAGTTGGGTTTGGTCCTATTTTGGTGATTGGGGGGGGGGGAGTGGAGTGATGTTTTTGTTTATTGCTGATCTTTAAATATTTTCACCATTAATATTTTTGTTGTTTTTCTGTGTCTTCATGATAGAGTTTGTTCTTAAGGGCACTGGTGGAACACTTTAATTTTTAAAAAAATCAATAAATGCCTCGGACATGACCCAAACTGAATTCCTAGCCTATCTTGATTAAAATGGAAGTTAGCCTCTCCTGCATGTTCTTAGAAGCAGGAGGGAACCTGTTACACACTCTTCTCTCTCTCTTCTGTGGAAATGAAATAGGCATGGAAAGGGATGTGAATTTAGCTTCATGCCTCAGTCCCTAACCCAGCTTGGTTTGCAGCTGTAGAAACTGGAAAATTTCTGCAGCCTGTGCTTTAACATCCAGAGATGTCAAAACAAACGAACAAATGGAAAACAGGTTTGGATTACACAAAAAAGGGGTAATAATGTTCCTTCCAGGGGTAGGGCCCATAGCTCAGTAATAGAACTTCTGCTTTGCATGCAGAAGGTCCCAGGCTCAATCCACAATGGCATCTCCCAGTAGGGCTGAAATCCTGGAGAGAATGGTGCTAGTCAGTGCCAACAATACTGCCTGAAATCCTGGAGAGATGGTGCTAGTCCTGCCTGAAATCCTGGAGAGATGGTGCTAGTCAGTGCCAACAATACTGAGCTAGATGGACCAATGGTCAGACTCTGCATAAGGAGTTTCCTATGTTCCTATATTCAACCAAGTTGAATTCAGTTGATTCAGGGGTTGAACTTGGGACAATCTGCATGACAAACAGATGTTCTCAGCCCCTTAGATTATAGACTTAGGGCCATAGTTTAGTGATTTGCATGCAGAAGGTCCTGGGTTCAATTTTCAGCATCTCCAGGTAGGCCTGGTATTTCCACTTGCAAAAAACCCTGGAGAGCTGCCAGCCATCCTTCTAGAGAACATACCGAGACAAGATGCACCAATGGTCTGACTTTGTGTAAGTGGCTTCCTGCTTGGTTGTGTGATGTTTTAATGTATAAGTGTCAACTGATTTTATTTTAATGGTCACAATATGTTTAGGGAAAACCGTCAGTGAGGCTTTTGGCATCTTACTTACTTTTGGCATCTTCATGCTTTGTAATGCAAGTGCCCTCCTTTGTTCTTTCTTCTCAATAAAGCACAATTAAACTTGGATATGAAGTGTTGAAGTCTTGGTTTTGGAGGTGAAGGATCTTGATTGGTAGGCAACCTTGGCAACCAATGCCCTGTGCCCTCGCTTAGGACAACTGCCTGTGCTGATAAAATGTGATCTGTGGGTGGCAGTCAGTGTAGTCCTACTCAGAGTAGACTCACTGAAGCTAAGGGACATGGATAACTTAGTTTCATTACTTTCAGTGCTAGTTCTATTCTGAGTAGAGCTTAGTTGAATACAACACTGTTTTCCAGAGGGGAACTGACTGAGAATTTGCTTGGCTTGAAGATCAGCAGGGCTAGTTCAGCCGGTAGAGCTTGAGCCCCACATTGCCCAAACGATTTGTGCATTGCAGGAGGTTGGACCAGATGACCCCTGTGTTCTCTCCCAACTCTACAGTTCTATGCTTCTATCTAGAGATACCGGTAGCACTGTGTCAAAGGCTTTAAAATGTTATTAGATAAATTCATGGTGGGACATTTATCAATGGCTATTCGCCACAAGATCTATGCAGAGTTAAGGGCAGTTTGTTAAGGGTGCTGAGTTGTTAAGAGACCCCTGCTTCCCTCCCAGAACTGCAGTTCCTAAATTTCCCTGTGAAAAGGAATTGATTGTTAAACTATTCTGGAAATGGCAGCTCTGAGAGGTGACTATGAGGGGTGTGGGTGTGTGTTCCTAGCAATCTCTCAGGAGTCTTTGGGGGGAAGTCATGGCTATACCTGTATAATGTGGTATCATAGTGCTTTAAATCTATGGTGTGAATGTTGCCTTAGTAGGCCACCAGCTTCACTGTACCTGTTGAAGGGAATTATGGAGCAATCAAATGCCTGGTGCTTTGCCACCACCACAGGGAGTGGCAATAAAATAAAATAAGATGCAAATATCTAAGTGAACAGGAAATGGAATAAAGAAAATGTGTGTGTCAAAATACATTTACCTTCAGGCAAATGACTGGTGAAACTAATGTGACTTTTACAAATCAAACATGAAATGAACGAGGTCTTTAACAATGAAAATGAGTTGCGTAATAAAATGAAGACAATTTCCTTGCATCTCTCTAATTTACCATGAAGCAGAGCAAATACTGAGGTTGGGCCACCCTTTCTCTGCCTCTGGTCTCCACCTCTGTTCCTAACCTCATCCTGCCCCTCTGCTCCTATCCCAATGGGCTTCTGCCTACCACATGATTTAATCTCAATAGGCAGGGAGTGCCAAAGTATTACACAACTCACATGCTGTACATGTGTACTTTATTGTTTATTTAAGGCATTTGTGTACTGCTTCAACATTAGCATGTTCTTAGGGACGATCACTTGAAAAAAAAGTTAAGACAGATTTGAGACTGCCCAGTTTGACTGGCAGTGTACCATATTTGTAATCCTCTTAATTAGTGTTATGGAATGAATATGTGTTTAGAAAGAGAGAAAACCTCCCATGGATAGACAGAGCTTCACAATATTTTCTTAGCCCACATCGCTGGTTTGTGCTCAGGATGCTGAAATGGATGAGGTTATCAAGCAGAGGAGTCCAAAAGAGCTGATGGGAGGGAGAACAAGCTGCCTTTTCCAGTGCCTCATTTGGCTCTTACCAACAGGGTGAAAAGGGTGAGCAGCGTTTCCCCTTTTTCTTTTCCTGTGCCATTTTCTTTTAAAGTTTCCCTCCTCCTTTGACTTCCAATGGAAGGAAAGCAAGCTACATCAGCTCCAGGCTGGGCATAGACACACAAATCTACATTATGCATTATTCTGGTATTCCAAAATTAGTTTAACAGTTTTCAGTTCTTTCAATTTCCCCACTTAACATTTAAACAATGTAGCAAGATGTGTGCTGTCAAGTTGTCATGCTTTTAAATATTTACAAGTATTTCCATGCAAATAATTTTGAAGAAAAGCTTTTTTTAAAAAAACCAAACACCCAGCATTTAAGCATTTTTGTTTAGAATGTGGGTGGATGTGGGAAAGTAATCTAATATTCAAATCTAATATTTCACTTCAAATACTTGGGGCTAATGGAAGAAATATTCGAGACACAGCATGTAAAATTAATGTGGCATCATTTTTGTTTTGTTTTTTAAATACAAAAAACACAAACAACTTTGACTAATTATAAGTCAAACATGCCAATTCATATTACAGTCCACTTGAGGCATTTCACATTTTTTCAGGGGGGGGGCGGCATTGTGTGTGTGTGTGTGTGTGTGTGTGTGTGTGTGTATGCATAATTTTCTGGGGGGGAACCCTTCTGACTTTGCTGGTGGGATCCAAACATGTCAGATACAACTAAGGTCCAGAAACAGTCAAGTAACTACTTCTCTTCACCCAACACTCAGTGTTCTTGTGTTGCTGTCTTTGAATGGTAGTGGTTGCAGCAACCATGTAGGTGAGCCATCCATTTTTTCTGTTTAGTCACAGCCACACACATTCTTGGATTATACAATAATCTTATTATACAATAGGAATAATTAGGGATGTATTGCAACAATCAATGCAGATCTCCATATGTTGCCTTTTAGTTAGTTCAACTATTTTCTGCGCCTTTCTTTGCACAACAATGGGCAAATGATTTGGAGTGTGCCACTGCGCCAATATCTTCCTTCAGAGTGACTCAGGTTTGGTTTTCTGTGAAGTTCCATTGTACATAACAGAACTTGCACACCATTTTCTTGAAACCAAAGTGTGTTGTGTTTCCAATGTTCCTAAATGCTTATTTTTGGAATTCCAAAATGTCCCCTTAAAAAGTTTCTTTCCAAAGTTTCCCTCTTCCCCCAGCATAAGAAAATGACCACACATTTTGTGAGCTAAGAAAATGGTTTACTTACAAACTCTCCAAAGGTCAAATTTATGTGCTTCAGAAAAAGTTTCACAAGCAGTAACTCATAGTTACAAAGTGGTGAAAGTTCCTAAATTATTGGTATAGGAACTCAAAAGTAGTTTGCGAGAGCCGTGAAGTTGAGCTGGAGCAACCAGCTCAAACCTCTTCACATGCTGAGCTTCACAGGTAGATGGGGTGAAGGGGACAATAGGCCTGATAACCTATTTCCTCCCAAGGAAAAGGAAGTACATCCTTAAGCCTGGCAGGACAGTTTCCTCTGTGGTATTAACTCCTCCAGGCATTCATGACTTATGTGTGTTGCCTGTTATCCCACACGATGTAAGATAGCTAGATAATGTTGAAGGCCCACAAAAAATGTTTTTAAACAGAACAGACGATGAAAACTGACTTGCCCCAAGAAACCTACAGTTTCAGGATGGCTGAAGAAAAGGGTGTCTTGGAGCACAAGCAGAGTGCTAACTCTTTGGCCATCCAGATATACAGTGTCTGCCTCTATTCCTTTTGCAATGAGGGATGTAGGCTGTTCCTGGAGAGGAGAGAGCAAGAGAGCGCCTTCCAGCTCCCCTTGAGCCTTGTCTCTTGTGGGATTCCTGTTCAAAGTTCTGCCAACAGGAAAATCTCAAACCGGTTTCTATCCATCCAAATGTGAAGGTCATTTTAACAGCCACAAGAGTTGTATGTATGTATGTATGTATGTATGTATGTATGTATGTATGTATGTATTTTTAAAAGGCAAGTCATCTCCTTAGGCTGTGACTTTAGGAAAGGGCTACTTTATTAGAGTTAAAAAGAAGTAGAAGCATTTAACAAGGGTGATGTTAATTTAACAAGGGTGAGTTTGGAACAGAGTAATTCCTTCCTTTGTGTTGGATGCTTGTAGCTCATTAAAATGGCAAGGAGGCGAACATGGGGTTAAGCAGCACTGTACTTATTCAGGTTGCTGTACTTATTCAACACTCTGATGTCTTGAAATGATCAAAGTCACCCTCCGTTTCCTTGCAGTCTTTCAGTCTGTACCTGTGATGCCAATTCAGTGAAAACTATACCTGTGCCCAGTGATTTTTTCCCCCTAGAAAAAGAGGTAGCAGTACGCACTATGAAGTTGTTACCTTAAGTGTCACACTTTTAAACAACAACAAAAAGAGGTGCTGGTACTGCATACCCCTGAGTACCCCTGAAAACAAAAAAGCATTGCCTGTCCCTACAGTTATGCTGGGACTGGATGTGGGGTAGCATTATACATTTTTTTATAAAAACAAAACCAAAAAACCCCACCCTGCCCCATCTATCCTTCCCTGTGCTTTATTAGCTGAATTTAGCACTTTGGACGGTGCAGCCAAAATCCTTCCTACCTGGTACTTTTTGCACACATTCCTTCCTACCTGGTATCCTACCAGCCATTCATTCCTACCTGCTACTTTTTGCACACATGCTTATCATTAAATATCATTAACCTCTTAAACACGAGTAGCACCCATGCTAACTGCTTTTGCCTGCATTCTGCCATTTAGAGTGCAAAAAAATCCATGCTAATCTGTCCATGAATCAGAAATCCCTTCTTGGAATTAGGGAAGGGGAAACAATTTGATTTTGTTCAAATTTAAATGCAAAACTACCTTGTCCACACATTATGAAACAATATGTGAACTCCAGCATAGCTATACATCAAAGTTCACCGTTGTCCCAATTTTGTAATGCAGTTCCATGGTCTGCCAGCTCATACCTTGGGAAGATCTTCCTAATGTTTCATCTAAATCATTTTCCTTGTTATTTGAACCCACTGATTCAGGTTTTAACCACCCTGCCCAAGAAAACAGATTTAGGGCCATGTGACCAGATCTGCCACACAGGGTGCCGGGCCTAGGAGGCGCCACAGGGCATCATAACTATGATGCAGTTAATTGAGCAGAATGGAAGGTGGGGGCACCAAATTTTGGCCTTGCATGGGGTTCTGTTGAAATTTGAAAGACCAAGTCTGCCTCTGCTTTCTGGGTACTCTGCTACTCATATTTATTATAGCACAATACCTCTGGAGTATTGCTTCCCCAGCAAGGGCCTCTTAGATGACTTTCTCTCTCCTGCCTTCATTTGCAACCTCAACAGATCAGCTCCCAGGCAACTCACTGAGCGCATAAGCATTTCCAGCCCTGACACAATGCCTTTTCTGATAATCGGTCTTCTCCAGATTGCATTTAAAATAAGCTGTTTATATGCAAAACCTTGAAGACAGATCAGAAGGAGAAAACCTGCAGTAAGGAAGGTGATTTGGATGGGATTTCTGGCCTCTACAGCTCTGCTCAAGGCTAAATGCACTTGTAGGGAGAGAATTAGGACTGGCATTTTGCGGATTCTTCTCTGTAAATGATTATTATGGATAGATTTTTGGATAATTGCTGTGTGCATGGATGCTGTATGCTGTAGGAAGTTGTGGCTTCGTATTTATTAAGCGTTATTCAAAGTGTTAGTGCTGACCTTTAAAGCCCTAAATGGCCTCCGGCCAGTATACCTGAAGGAGTGCCTTTTCAGTAGTGGCACCCTCCCTGTGGAACACCCTCCCTTCAAATGCCAAGGAGATAAAGAACTATACAACTTTTAGAAGACATCTGAAGGCAGCCTTGTCTAGGAAATCTTTTTTATGTTTGTTGTTTTACTAAGCTTTTATAGGTGCTCTAAGCTACCCAGAGTGACTGGGGAAACCCAGTCAGATAGGTGGGGTACATATAACATTGTTGTTGTTGTTGTTGATGATGATGATGATGATGATGATGATGTAGCTGGGAAGGACCTTGGTGAGCTACTTGTGGTTAGGATCAGCAGTGCTGAGCTGGGTAGACCAGTGGTCTGACTTGGGCCTTAGGGAACCCTTTGCATCTTTCCCCCCCTCCCCAATATATTATTATTATTTCAATAGATGATCACGGTGGCGAGACTGCACAAAGGTGGAAAAATTCATCATTCCTTACCATGGAGGAAAGGCTGTTAAAATTATTGGACTTAGCCGAGATGGCAAAGTTGATGTGTTTAATCAGAGAAAAATCATGGTCGATATTTGCTAAAGATTGAAACTCCTTATGGACGTTTTGCGTGAAAAATAAATGAACTTATGGTATCTGGTTTGAAGACTTAATAAAATATTGGTTTCTAGAAAGTGTTTCTTGGAGTGGATGTTTTGAACAGTTCTCTGTATATAGCTAACAGATGAAGAATCAGAATTTCTTCCTCTCTTTTTCTTCTTTTCTTCCTTCCTCTCTTTCCTTCTTACCCCCCCCCCCATCCTTTTTCTTTGTGGTTTTATTCAGATTAGGGTTTTTTTTATCTTTGATAAAAAGATATTTGGTGTTTGATACTAACCTTTGTATTTTTCTTCACACTTTAATAAAATCTATTCAACAAACAAAAAAGGCACCTTTTGCATCGCTCCTTCCTGAATACTCCTGTGGGTGTTCTGGTGACATTTGCCTGGTCACAGCTGGAACCCAATTTGTACCATATATTAAGTTAATTGTTTTATGTTGGGGGTGAAGAAACATTTCAGTGTATTTCTTTCTGCCTCCCACTTCTTAAAAAAAGAAAAGAAAAAAGATTTGCAAGGATATTTCTTACCCTCCTCATTCTTAGCTACATTTAAGATTTTGGACAGGAATGGGGAACCGTAACCTGAGGGCCACATTTCTTTCTGGGCAACTTTTCAAGGGCCACATCCCAGTGGTGAGTGGGGTCAGAGGCAAGAAGTGGGCAGAGAAACAAATTTAAATGCTACCTTTGTGCAGTTGGCTAGTTGGCACATCCACAAACCTCACTTCTCTTTCCTGTATCTAAACAAGCAAGTGGCATTATCAGAATCCAAGGACACATTCTACCCAGGCAGAAATACTTGGGATGTAAAGCAGGACCAGGGAGGGATGGGGCTGGATAGAGAGGCTGAGAGTGTTCCTACTCAGATCTTCTCTTGATGCACAGGAAGGTCTGCCTGCCCACCCAAACTTTAAGATCTGCAGGGCAAGCACTTCTTGCAGTGCCTTCTGTGTGGTAGCACTCCAGGTGTGGAATTTCCTTCCCCTGGAATCTGTTATCTTCACTGCAGCCTTTTCACCATCAAATTAAGTTGCACTTATTAACTCAGCCTTTGTTTTGTTTTATCACATCCCCCCCCCCCAATAACTGAAGATTGTGTACACACTTCTCATTGTCTCCATTTTATCCTCACAACAACCCAGTGAGGTAAGTTAGGCTGAGAGATAGTGACTGGCACAAAGATATCCCGTGGGTTTATGGTTGAGTGTGGATTTGAACCCTGGTTTCTCAGGTTGTGGTCCTGAGATCTCATCACTCCTTCACACTGTCTCACACACTCTTACAACCTTGGGTACTGCTTGATGTAACGCTGGAGTGTGATAGCCATTTTGGACTCATCTGCCATTGTTCTGTTGTATTATTAGGAACTGACATTTTCAAATCTCAACTTGTTTTCATGTTTTAGTGATGGTATTAATATTAATCTTGTTTTCATAATGATTTATGAACTGCCTAACTATGAACTGATGAACTGATGAAGGGTGGCTGATGAATCGAAGAAATAATGAAAGAAAACAGAAATCATTCCAGGAGAAATTCTAGGTCAATTGTCACTTTTTTACTTCTTCTTTTTAAAGTCTGTGCCCCATAACTTGATTGGGGTCTCAAACTGACCCCCACATGAGGCTTTGTAATAGAGGGCACAATCCCTTCCCTTCCAACAAGATTCCTCCTGTGTCACGTTGTGCTGGGTACTGAACCACCTCCTTCTACTCTAGCAAAGCAGAACTGCATCACAATATCATTTTTCTTGTCTCCATTATATGCAAGAAAAAACATCCCTATGTCAAACCTTCCCATTGCAATCTGGAGTCTCTCTCTTCTGCCAACTAACCGGTGCATACAGAACATATTGCAAGTCATTAGCGAACCATGAGCATGCCATGACCCTTGTTCTGTGATGCCAGCACCAAGATGTCACATTTTTCTTGAGGAAAGATTCTGGATGCTTTCCCAGACACTACAGATGCTTCTTTTCTCTGCAGCTCCAATGGAGAAGAGGGAGAAAGAGAGATGGACAATGATGGCGCTTCTGCTCTCAGTTTCTATAGCTGGAAGAGACTACCCGTGTTTCTCATATTTTAAGGCATCCCTACAAAATAAGGCATGGCAGGATTTTCCTGAGGTGGAAAAATATAAGGCATACCTCGAAAATAAGCCGTACCGGGTGGTGGGAGCAGGTCTGTGGCAAAGAAGGGTTGCTGCTGCCGCGTTAACCCCCGGGACTTGGCTGCAGCCTCAGCACGCAGCGCGCGCAGCCCCAGAACCCGGCTGCAGCCTTTGCACACCGCGCACGGACACCCGGGACCCGGCTGTAGCCGCAGCGCGCGCAGCCCCAGAACCCGGCTGCAGCCTTTGCACACCGCGCACGGACACCCGGGACCCGGCTGTAGCCGCAGCGCGCGCAGCCCCAGGACCCGGCTGCAGCCTTTGCGCGCGCAGCCCCGGGGCCCGGCTGCAGCCTTTGCCTGCTGCGCGCGCAGCCCCGGGACCCGGCTGTAGCCTCAGCGCGCAGCGCGCGCAGCCCCAGGACCCGGCTGCAGCCTTTGCCTGCCGCGCGCGCAGCCCCAGGACCCGGCTGCAGCCTTCACCTGCCGCGTGCGAAGACCCGGTGGGAGCAGGTCTGTGGTCTGTACAGATACCGGTACCGGTACTTAATTAAAAAATAAGACATCCCTTGAAAATAAGCCATGCTGTGTTTTTTTTCAGGAAAAAATAAATATAAGACGTGTCTTATAATATGAGAAACACGGTAGTTCTCTCCCTCCCAAGAATGGGGTTTCAGCCCCTGATGGGAGCTGCCTCACTCTCTGAACCAAAGTTGCTTATGGCATGCTCTTTTAGGAGGGGGTCCAATCCCTGGAGCCCCCGGTTTTAAAAGGATCAATGGGAAAGACTTGAGACCTTGCAAGAACCACTGCTTCTTGAAAGTAGGGAATACTGTCTTAGGGGAACCCAATGGGCTGATTCAGTAGAAGACATTTTTGTGTGATAATTGTATAGTTTTTTCTACAGAAGGCAGCAAAAGAGTGCTTATCATTCCCAGGTAAAGGTGTTTAGCACCAAGGCAACAGAACCAAGCTGCATTTTATTCCTGGCATCGTGGTGGCATGAGGTTCTCTAAGAGAGTTTTAAATGTGAAACTGCACATTGAAGCGTGAAGTGGGAGGGTAAGGGCTTGGGGTGAGCTGTGATAGAAAGGGTTTGGGCAAGCTGTGAGGGGATAACTGAGGGTATGGGGGACGAGGCATGAAAGGAGGGGATTTGCTCAGGTAGGTGGGGATGGCAAACTGAGAAAGCAGGAGTGGCAGCCCCTAGCACTTAAATGATTATTAAACGTGCTTTGCAGTAAAGCCCCTCCTGCAAATATTAGGCACAGGGGAAGGAGGAGGATGGTGATAACTGGGATTACTGCAGGAATGGAAAAGTAATTGGGTGAGGGGGGCACAGTGCAGGTTGCACGGCACACATGGTTCTGCACTCCCAACGCCTTGCTGCCACACCCAGCATCTGCCACCTCGCTCTGCCCGGTGGGAGTGGTGGCCCTGTTTCCTTCCAATGCAAGCATCTGTAGTGTCTGGGATGGCTTTGTGAAGGACAACGAGTCTCTAACACCCAGACAGTGTTTCCCAGTGTGCTTTCAGCAAAAACAGGATTAAACCTCCAGTTTCACAAAAGATAGGGCTTGGCTCTAGGTTACCTCAGGGCACTTTATCCAAAGCCTCTCACCACCTTACTACCAGTGGGGTTTTCCCTCTCATGGATCCCTACTGCTCTGGTTGGCCTCTCCCTCGGGCCACTTTGTGGTTTTCTTGGCTTCACTGACCAGCCCTTAGTTTGTCAGAAGTACTTTGAGCTAGCTTTCCTGACCCCAGGGAAGCTTGGTTCTCTTCTTAGTCACACAACTAGAGGAACTGGCACGCTGCTGGAGTCAATTAATGTTTAAGCACATTTAACTTTATTTATTAACTTGAGAACATGGATTTCACTGGTAACTTATAGTGCATTCCTTTCATTATAGGACACAGTCTTATTAGAGCATTTCATCTCTCCGAAACCTAACCTCCCACTCCCCACCATCTCACTCTCCACCTTCCCCAACCAACTCCTCCCCCCCCCAACTGACTCCGACCAACCGTTATCCCTCTTTTGTTTTCAAACACAATCTAGTTCTGCCTCCTGGAGAACTGCCTATCGTTGGAGGGATAGTTTAACCCCCAACGCACCGGAATCCTCAGCAGGCACTAATCCGCCACAGGCTTCTGCTGCAGTCTTGATAATTAATCATGCCTTCCACCAACAGCTGCTATTTGCATTGAAAAACAACAACTAGCATCTCTGTACTTTTTCTGTGCATTTAGTGTCTCATTTGGCCCTTGGTGTCCCTCCCCTGGTCTCCTAAATCTGTTGCTGGTTCCAGGGACTCCTCACTGCCCCCACAGTCCACAGTGCTTTTTTTAAACAGAAGCATTTGGTTTGCTGGTAGATTTTCAACTAGAGGTGATGGGATGGGGTTTTTCAGTCTTTTTGCACACATTCTAGTTTTGGATTTTCTTTGCTTGGAGGTTCCAGGGGACAGCCTGGCTTAAGCAAACTGTCTGGATAACTGGCTTTGTAGCATTCAGTCTCTGAATGAAAGGCTGGATTATCCAAAGCTTTTTATAGATCTCCATGGCTTCAGAATGCTGTATCCCATTTCACATGTTTCAGAAAGTGGAAGCAGGAAGCAATGCGTGAAACTCAACTATTTGCTCTTTTTTTTGGAAAGGGGGAAGCATGCATGTGATCTGCAGGACCATCTTCATTATCTCATTGTAAGGACTGGATTGTTAATTGTGCCAAGTACGCTATAGCGCAGCGTGAGCTTCCTATTTCTTGACGTTATGATGGGGGTGTAGGACGTCCTGCGCACAAAAGCACCCATCTTGCTGGATTTGCACAGCTGCCAAGTCTCCCATTTTCGGCGGGAAACTACCGGATTTAAATCCGTTTCCCGCCGTGACCCCGGATTGTTTAAAACCCCATAAATTTACCGGATTTCCCTGCCGGGAGTCTTGGCAGCTATGTGTGTAGCAGGGCTGGTTGATCCCTCTCATTTGCTGTGCTTTCGCAGCGGAGAAGAGACCGGGGAGAGTCTGGGGAGGGGAGAGCGGATAAGGCAGTCGGAGCTGGGAGTTGGGGCTTGGTGCCTCTGTGCCTCCAGTGCCTGTCTGGAGGTGCTAGGACCCTGTTCCGAGCAGGGCCAGGGGGCGGAGGGAGCTGCTGCCGAAGGAGCCTCTCCAAGATTGCTGGATGGCGCCCCGGAGAGCCACGGGATGGATCTCCCTTTAGCCCACTGGACCATAGGCATAGCCGGGGGGCAGCAGGGGGCAGCTGCCCCACCCTAGAAGCAAAAAATTAAATGGTTAATGCAGCAGCCAAGCGAGGAAGGCAGGCATCCCGCCGACGACACAGCCGCCCAGAAGGGAAAGGGCTCCGCTCTCGCTCCGACTCGCCCAGCTCCAGACCAGGGAAGGGGGCTGCAGTTCCCAAAGCTGCCACTGGGGGTGCGGGGAGTCCTCAGGCTGGAAAGAACTTGCAGGAGGAGGACGCGCTTCCCTCATGGGCACACACACTTTCTGTTTCTCTGCCTCTGTCTCTGTCTCTCTCTGCCTCTCTCTGCCTCTCTCTCTCTCTCTCTCTCTCTCTCTCTCTCTCTCTCTCTCTCTCTCTCTCTTCTCTCTCTCTGCCTCTCTCTGCCAAGGAGTGATCCTTGCTGTTGCCCCATTAAGGTGAGGGATCTGCTGCAAGCTCTCTCTCTCTCTCTCCCTCCCTCTCTCTCCCCCCCTCTGTCTTTTATCCCCAGGAGCATTTAATCCTAACCCCCTCTTCCTCTTGTGACACCCTTTAGTTCACTTCTGTCTGGCAAGTTGTGAAAATTATTACGATAAATGGCCTCAAAAGTTTTGGTTTTTAATATATCTTTTTGGCAGCACCTCCTCCTGTGCCCAGCCACATAAAAGAAGGAGCTGTGAGCTCAAATCCAATTTGCACCCCAAGTACAGTAGATTTGCCTGGGGGCAGGGATTAATTTTGCATCTTGCAAATCCATAACATTCTTTGGTTTCAAATAAACAAAAGGTGCCTTTTGCAAGCCACTCTCTTGAGAACTGGACGGTTGGAAGGGACCCCTGAGGGTACCTCCAGTGCAGGAATCACAGCACAAGCATCTCTCACAAAACAAGTTTGTTCCATCTTCCCTGTGAACAACCCTTCAGATACAACAGAACCATTCACAGAGTTGGAAGGGAACCACCAGGGTCATCTAGTCCAACCCCCTGCAATGCAGGAATCTTTTGCCCAACATAGGGCTTGACACCACAACCCTGAGATTAAGAGTCTCATGCTTTACTGACTGAGGTTTGTTTATGTTTCCTGTTTTCTTTTCCCAAGCAGAGATAAAGTGTAAGCGTGGTGTCAGCTCCCTAAAAAAAGTCAACAACTCTGGGAAAGGGATCTTTGCACCACAGCGCCGGATATGCTTAAGACAGCCCTGTCCCCCCTGGTGCTTCATTTTAATTTATTTTTGACATATAAGCAAATATCTACACCCCCACTCCTCTTCTTCCTATCTTTCTTTTCTGCAGCATTGGTGGTTGTGTTTTAATTTTTGTTTCCCCTCCCGTTTTTCCTTATTTATAATAAAATTTTGGTTTCATTCGCCTTTTCCATGCTGAAATGTTACAACATAACGACCATGGCTTGCCCCCCCCCCCAGTTTTGATCCTGGGTATGCCCCTGCACTGGACTAACTGTGGAGTGCATAGATGGCAAGCAAGGCAAGCTGCCCGTGCGGCTGTGTCCTGCTTGCGAGAGGCAGGAAAATCTGGCACTGTGTGTTCGTGTGTGTGTGTGTGTGTGTGTGTGTGTGTGTTGTGTGTGTGTTTGCACACACACGCGCAGCACCAAAGTGAGAGGGGGACCCTGGAAGGGTTTAATGGGTCCAGGGATCAGCTGGCTTTTTTCTTTCTTTTTTGCAGCACTTCCATCTCCATTAACCTAGCTGCCTGTCGCCTTTTCCTTTGGACCAGCAAGCACAACCCTCTGGTCTCCCATTGCTGCTCGAGTTCCTGTGCTTAAGTGATCAGTTTCCCCTATTGTCGTTATTTAAATTTACTTGCTGCTGGAAGCTGCTTACCATATTTCTGGTCTTATTTCTGATTAAAAATTGTTGATAACCATTTGGCAGGTGTTAATGGGCTTAATGCAGCTCCTCTTCCATTAGGGATTGGGGAGGCTGCGATTTTCCTGGCTAGTGCGATTTTCCAGGCAGGGAGAGAGGTTAGTGTCTTCCTTTCCCTGGAGAATGTGGAGGACCCAGAAGGCTGTCTAGCAAGGAGGGTGTTAAACGTCTTGAGACATGTGGGCAGAATTGCCTTTCCATAGAATTGTATAGTTGGGAGGGACCCCTGAGGGCCATGCAAGAAGCTCAACTATGACTGATGGCCATCCAACCTCTGCTTAAAAACCTCCAAGGAAGGAGAGTCCACAACCTCCTCAGAGAGTCCATTCCACTGTCAAAACAGCTTTTGCTGTCAGAAAGTTCTTCCTGGTGTTTCCTTTTGGTCACATGGTATTCACAAAAATAAGTTCCCTTGCTGAATGCTTTTATTGTTGAAAAGAACTTTTTTAAAAAATAGGCAGAAACAGATAACCACAGGACAGGTCCCTGCCTGGAGAAGTGTACAATCAGAATTTATTTCCGAAAGGGTAGCCATGTTCATCTGTTGCAGGAAAAAACATACTGCAGTAAGCAGTAAGCCACCAAGAGGCAGCAAACTTGAGTGCTTCTGCCTCCCAGCCTCTCGCTAGGCCCTTCAGATACAACAGAATAACATAACAATTCACAGAGTGGGAAGGGAACCACCAGGGTCATCTAGTCCAACCCCCTGCAATGCATGAATCTTTTGCCCAACATGGGGCTTGAAACCACAACCCTGAGATTAAGAGTCTCGTGCTTTACTACTGACTGAGGTTTGTTTATGTTTCCTGTTTTATTTCTTTGCCACGTGGCCGGCTGCGCCCTTGTCTTCTTTCTGCTGCTTTTCACGAGTCCTTTTGGGCTGTGCGCTGATGGGTTTCTAGCTTCTCGGATGTGTTGGGAGGGAGGGAGGGAAGGAGGAAGGAGCCAAGCCTGGTGGCGCATCCTGATGCTGGGAAAGCAGGACAAGGGGCTTTCCTTCCTTTAGTTAGAGAGAGGGAGGGAGGGAGACCCCAAATTCCCAAGAGTCGCAAAGTTTTGTAGGAAGAGAAAGTAGCAGCAGGCTTTTGATTTCCTATGGTTCCTAAGTTGGATTTATTTTATTATAGGGCTTGATGCTTAGAGAGCAAAGCATATTGCATTGGTTTTGGTGATAGAAATACACGTGTGTTTTAAATCTCTGCCGCTGAATGAAACCCCTAGGACTTGGAAGGGCTTAACTTTTGGATTGTGCCCGTAGAAGTTATTTTCGACACAGCCTTTTGTATTGCTGAAGCAGAAAATGGTCCATTTTGGTGCTTGAAACACAGAAGAAGGGAGGCTACCTGAAGTTGTTAGGTGTTTTTTTGCCACATAGCTTCTTCACTATGTGTATGCCCCTTAGGAAACTGGCTGGCTGTGGGTAATCAATGCATGGGAGGAAGACCATAGCTCACTGGTAGAGCATCTGCATGAATGACGTCCCTTGCCAGCTTCCTACGGACACCAGAAACAATGTGCTGTATGAGAAGTAAAGACTATGCATAAGACTATCACGCACAGCAAACCCAGCATGGTACAATTTTTTTCGAGGCGGGTGGGGATGCTCTCAAGTTTACGACAACTCGCACAAAAGCAAATTTTGTGCAAGTGCTGCTTTAGCCCTGGCTGTCGGTATTTCTGCCGTAAAAAGGACCACCTGTTCATAGTTCCATGGAAGTGCCTCTCATTTGAAAAGATGACCCTCTGGGGATGCCTTTCACTCATCTTTTGCCATCACTGCATTAGTGCATTTGGCATCCTTTTTTTGCAAGCATTTCCCGCATCTGAGCCGGTGCCGTTCTGCCCATGTCTAGGCACCAGAAGTTGCTTCTATGCATGTCTGGACATGTGTAGAAGCGACTTCTGGTGCCGCGCCGCTGCGATCCCTAATTTTTCTACCAAGAACCTGGCAGCTATGTGGATTTGGAAGGAAAATATGTGGAGCCCCACAGGTAGGCAAAGTGTTCTCTTGCTGCTACTGAACATCAACACCTGGAAAAAAGGCAAGTGAGAGGCAAGATAGTAATAGTAGTTCATGCATTTATGCATGGGATGGAGAAAGTGGACTGAGAAAAGCTTTTCTCCCCTCTAATACAAAAGCTCACGGAGATCTAATGAGGTTATATTGTGGAAGATTCAGGATGGGGTTGGGGTTGAGGGAGTACTTTTTTATGCAGCACATAATTAAGTGTGGAACTTGCTTCCTCAAGAGACAGTGATGGCCACCAATTTAGACAGCTTTGCTGGAAGCCACAGGAGGAGAGTACTGTAGTACTCAGATCTTGCTTTTGGGCTTCCCATAATCCTTTGGGTGGCCACTGTGGCATCCGGATTCTGGACTGAATGGGCTACTGGCCTCATCCAGTAGGTTCTTGTTATATTCTTATCTGGGAGATAGAGGCCTCCGTACTGCTTTTCCACTCTGACCTCCTTCTTCCTGAAGCTGATTTTCTTTATTACGGTAACTTTACACAGGATTGCTTATCATGACTCATTAAGTTTTCCCTCCAACACACCCAACTTCAGAATATTTCAGAAAAGATCTTTTATGAAATAGGTCTAACGTGGATTTCAGGATGATGTCATTCTCCATGTTTGATGGGTCTGTGTGTCAAATGTTACAAATGAAGACTTCCTGAAATTCTTACTATCAGCAGCGCACTTGACAATTGCTGGAAGGTGGAAAGATTTGGGAGGTTGACTTGCTATCTGAGTGGCACCAGCAAAACTGGACAGCTGCATTGATGGGAAAAGTGATGGAAAAGGTGAGAGACAGGAACACCTTTAAAAAAAAGTGTTTCAAGTGACATGGTATCTCTTTATCAAATATGTGCCATGAAATGAACATTTACGGCAACCATTGGCCACACACAGCCTTCAGTAGATTAATTGTATAAGATGACAAAGTGAACAACGAAAAAGGAAATTTTTGGTTGTAAGTAAAGAAGTGCAACAGATTCAACCAATGTTCTTAGCTGTATGCTACTTATATGTTTAGGATGCTATATATTGTTTTGTCTTTTGATCACAAAAGCTAATATTTTTAAAAAATAAAAATAAAAGAAGAAGCCAACATGGGTTGAGTTTTTATAAAATATCCAGCCAGATCACCAGGTTGCAGAAGGTGATCGAGTGGAAACCTTTGAGTGCTCTTTCAGTGGATCACAATCTCCTTACTGCCTACTCATGGAGTAGATGGTGAAATATATTATGATAACCCTCTTTGTGTCTCTTCCACAATTTACAATATAATTGGAGAGACTTTGCAAAACTAAGCCTGCTCTTTTCTTTTTTCCTTTACCGCTTAATGAATTTGACACATCTTCATCCCCCTTTGTTCTGCCTCTCTCTGTCTGTGTGCATAAGAGAGGGAGGGAGGGAGAAATGAAAACCTTCCCATATTTTTAAAATGTCTGGGAACTCCAGAGTTCCAAGCACCAAAACAAAATATTAATTTAATAGCATGAAGCTGTCAGTGAGGCTGTACTGGAAAATATAATTTCCTTCAAAGAACCTGGCCTGACAGGGTGGTGCTAAAGTGGTGCTCTGCACCTTGACAAAGGTATTTCATCCAGCAGTACAGCAAAGCTCGCCAGCATGACAGAACTGCCAAAATACTCAAACAGGCCATTAATCCAGATGGCGCTGATATGAAGATGTGAGTTTGCAAACACATCTCTTGGAAAGCTCACATGCTTGCCTGCACCTCTGGGTGTTCTAATTGCAGAATCAATCCAGTCTGATGCTCCAGCATTTTTCTTTCTTTATTTAAAGCATTTTTTTAAAAAAAAAACCTACCCTACAGCTAAAAAAGAGAGAAAAAGGTTCACAGAATTGCTTACAAATGTCAGTGATACGTTAGTCCCTGTCCTCGGGCTTACACTCTTTAAGCAACCAAATTAAAAAGGCATGACACAAAAGGAAAATAGATTGGAAGGGAAGAGTGGGGGAACCGCAATGGAATGGAAAGATTTCAAAGAGAGGAGGAGCCAAAAACTGAGCCTATGGAGAGGACCTGTAACCCCATCTCCCTCTTTTTCCTATAGTTGGATGACAGTTGAAGGAGGAGCCAGATGGAGCTAGAACAGGGGTCCCCAAACTTACCCGGCTTCTGGCCAGAGGGTGGGGGAGCACGCATGAGCACATGCCCATACGCACGTGCACATGCTATTTTCGATACACTTCTGGGTGGGAGGAGCACCAGGAATAGCTTGTGCACATGCGCAAGAGCGTCCTCCGACCCGGAAGTGCACCGGAATGACGCTAGCGCATGTGCACAAGCTATTTCCGACGCACATCTGACCCGGAAGTGGGCATTTGCACCGCGCCGCTAAGAGTGGGTGGCGGCGGGGGTCGTCACGGGCCATATAAAAGAGGCCTTCAGGCCTGCGGTCCTTAGTCTGGGGACCCTTGAATTAGAACATGGCATCAAGGGGTTTTGAGGAGTTGCTGCATGATTTGTGTCTGGAAATGATGGATTGAAGAGGGGCCTCTTTTTTTCAATTAGCTCTTTCAAGAGCTCTTGCAGGGAGTCTCTTTCACATTGATTAATCTGCCACCCCCACCCCCACCCCCTGTACACTGAATCTCTGTACACTGTAGAGGATTCTGGGACCTCTCAGCTCACAAAGGCACAGGCCTTGCCTCTTGAACCATGCAAGGCAATGATGTGAGCAGGAGAGCCAGATATTTTGGCTGACTTGGTACCTCAGAATCTGCTGCGTGTTGCAGGGTGTTCCTGGATTATGCTAGAAAACCATAAATTATTAGATTTGGAGGGTTATCAAAATAAGTTTGGTTGGCATGCATATCTGGGGGAGGATAAAGTTAAAGTAAATAAAGAATTCAATAATCATCTCATTAAAAAATCGTTAATAAAAATATGGGAGAAACATAAAGGGCTACTAGAGCCTAAAACCCCAAGATGGCTGTCACCTGTGGAAATATTAACCGTGAAAAAGAGAAATTCAGATGGAAAGTGGGGAAAATATAAAGATCTATTAGAAGAAAAGGAAGGAAAGTTGAAGTTAAAAGAATATGAGGAAATAAAACATTTATTAACAGGCTGGATTCAATTTCATCAAATAAATAGCAAATTTAATAAAGATAAGTTACAAAAAGGATTTATGGATAAACCTTCGCTATTAGAAGAACACCTGCTCCAAAATAACAACAAAATTATTTCTAAAATGTACAATGTTTTATTGGAATGGGAGGTTAAAGATGAATTAACAAAAGAAACTATGAGTAAATGGGCATCAGATTTTGGAAAAGTGATTCGAGTAGAACAATGGGAAAAACTATGGGAAGTCTCTTGGAAATTTACAGCCTCGGAAGGAATCAAGGAAAATATGATTAAAATGTTTCATAGGTGGTATATAACACCAGTTAAGATTCACAAAATGTATAAGACAAAAAATAATCTGTGCTGGAGGTCAAAAAGAAATAGGGACATTTGTTCATATGTGGTGGCAATGTGATAATATATATATTTTTTGAAATCAGATCTTTGAAGAAATTAAAAAAATATTGAAGTATAATGTAAAAAAGAATCCTGAATTTTTTTTGGTAGGAATGGTAGATGAGGGAATTAAAAAACAGGATCAAAAAATATTCTTATACGCAACTGCAGCCGCAAGAATATTAATAGCCACGTATAGGAAAAGACAGGGTATACCAAAAATTGATGAGTGGCAGGAAAAATTATTTGGATATGTAGATTTAGCAAAATTAATCAATTCAATTAGAGGCGGCAGTAAACAAAATTTTGAACAAAATTGGGGGGAATTCGGAAATTATATGAAGCAACAATGTCCCACATTAAAATCCTGGATTCATTTCTAGAGACCAGTACTGTAGGTAAAGATTATAAAACAAAAGGAAACACAGGCGAAACATTGGGTGAGGGAAGCAGTAATTTATCAAAAGCTTAAAGAGACCAAGATCAAGGCAAGAGGAAGTACAGTGGTGCCTCGCTACACGAATTTAATTCGTTCCACGGGTCTTTTCTTATAACGAAAAATTTGTCTAGCGAATCCTATAGGAATGCATTGAATTTTTTTGATTTTTTTTTTTTGCCCATAGGAACGCATTAATTGAATTTCAATTATTCCTATGGGAAACCACAATTCGCTAGAGAATTTTTTTGTAAAATGAATTCGTCTAGCGAGGCAACCTCCGCTAGAAAAATCCTTTCTTTAAGCAAAAATTTCGTCTTACAGGGCGTTCGTTAAGCGAGGCACCACTGTACATGGAAAAAGAGGAAAAATTATCTGTTGTGTATGTTTAAGAGAAATAATAAGTGTATGTTTTTAATTTGGATGTTATAGAGGAAAAGACTAGACAGGAAGGTTTAGTCGAATTATGTATTAGATATCAATTACTTTTCAGATGTAAATTTGGAAGTATGATATCCGTATGAAGTTTTATATTTTGAGTTGATTTGTTTTAATTTGTTGTTGTGATTTGATATGTTTTAATTAAAATCTCAATAAAGTTTTCTAAAAAAATAAAGAAGAAGAAGGCAGCAATGATTCTGAATACCACTTGCTGGAAACCACAGGAGAGGGAAAGTGCTCTTGCATGCAGGCTTTGCTTGCAGGTTTCCCACTGGCACCTGGTTGGCTGCTGTGAGAATGGAATACTGGACTAGATGGGCCATTACCATGATCTAGCAAGCTTTTCTTTTGTTCTTATGTAAATCCACAAGAACCTGCTACTCTGTGCAGGCCTGCCCCATTTCTTGATTGTCCCTGGGCAGTGGCGTGTTCTTGGAGGTGCAAGTGTTCTATTCTGGTATCATCCAATGAAGTGGAATGTTGGAAAATTCAGGGATGGCAGAGATACTTTTTCTTGTAGCACACAGTTACATTATTTCCACCCACATTATATGGCAATGTCAACCAACTTGGGTGGCTTCATAAGAGAACTAGACAATTTTTTGGAGGAGAAGGAGGTCAATGGCTACTAGCCACAATGGAAATGCTTGACCTCATCTGTCAGAGGCAGTATTCCTCTGAACAGCAGTTTCTGGGAATCACAGCTGGGTTCGGTGCTTCCCATTTAGTCACAGCAAAAATAGGATGCTCAACTAGATGTGCTTTTGGTCTGATCCAGCTTCAAGTATTTTCTTAGGTTTATTTGCCTAAGTTATCCTTCTCCCCTCTTTAACAAGGAAAGCTTATAAAGGCTCCTTGTTTAGTTTGGGACTTTTCCCAGGTGCAAATTTAGTCTTTGTTGAATTCTGAGTCCTGGTGTGACCCTTTTCTCTCTTAAACCTTGCCATGTTGTCTGGCCCCATCTTGCCAGCTGCTTGTGGTTCTGCCCCTGGCACCATGCTGCCCCACCAAGGATGGCAAGCAAAGTCTAGGTTCTGAAAAAGGCAAGGCAATAGCACCCTGGACAGCTCCATATGAAGTTCATGCTTGAGTACTCCCAAGCTACGCACTTGCTCCTTCAGAGGGAATGTGACTCCATTCAGAAAAGGTAACTTGCCACCCATAACTTCTGTTCAGTTTTGGCAGAACTGTGGCCACGTTGGTATGATGTGAATGGCAGTGATCCATACATTGCTGAATTGGCCATACAAGGATTTCTTTGTAAATGTAGCTTTGAAAGCTTTCCTGCCTGTCCACACCTAAAACTCAGTTGCCACTTCTTTAGGTATTGAAGTTGCCTGGAGATAAGTTAACTTTACAATGAAGAAGGAGGGTGATGGCTCAGTGGAAGTGTACATTACCCCAGTGACTGACTGGCCCCTGAAGGAGGAAAGAGACTGGACTTACAGACTTTTTAAGGCTCTTCTTACATTCGTAGAGTCTAACAGGTATGGAAGGAGCCATAGCTCAGTGTTAGTTGGAGCATCTTGCATGCCTTGTATGCAGAAAGTGCCTTCCTCATTCCCCAGCATCTCCAGGTTGGGCTGGGAAAGACCCCTGTCTGAAACTCCAGAGAGCTGCTGCCAGTCAGTGCAGACAGTGCTGAGCTGGATGGATTAATGGTCTCACTTGGTATGAAGGCAGCATCTTATGTTCCAAATCTGGGTGTGAATGGGGAAGTGGTGCGGTGATGGTGATGATTTTATTATTTTTTTATTATTTATACCCCACCCACTGGAAAGTGAATTAATCCGTTCCATAAAGGTCTGTGGCGTTCATAAACTGAAAATTCATAAACCGAGGTGTTCATAAACCAAGGTTCCACTGTATAGTTAAAGGTATGGTTTTCCCAGTGGTGATGTATGGAAGTGAGAGCTGGACCATAAAGGAGGCTGATCGCTGAAGAATTGATGCTTTTGAATTATGGTTCTGGAGGAGACTCTTGAGAGTCCCATGGACTGCAAGAAAATCAAACCTATCCATTCTGAAGGAAATCAGCCCTGAGTGCTTACTGAAAGGACAGATCCTGAAGCTGAGGCTCCAATACTTTGGCCACTTCATGAAAAGAGAAGACTCCCTGGAAAAGACCCTGATGTTGGGAAAGATGGAGGGCACACGGAGAAGGGGACAACAGAGGACAAGATGGTTGGACAGTGTTCTCGAAGCTACCAACATGAGTCTGACCAAACTGTGGGAGGCAGTGGAAGACAGGAGTGCCTGGTGTGCTCTGGTTCATGGGGTCATGTAGAGTTGGACACAACTAAACAACTAAACAACAACAACAACAACAACAACAACAACAACAACGATACACGGCTGCCTTCAGATGTCTTCTGAAAGTTACATAGTTCTTTATCTCCTTGATATCTGCTGGGAGGGTGTTCCACAGGGTGGGTGCCATTACCGAGAAGGCCTGGTTCCCTGTAACTTCACTTCTCGCAGTGAGGGAACCAGCAGAGGACCCTCAGGGTCCAGGCTAGGCAATGGGGGTGGAGACACTTCTTCAGGTACAGTGAAGGATATACCACTGCTTTGCTGGTAGAAGAACTGCTTTGCAAGCAGAAGTTCCCCAGGTTCAATCCCTGGCATCTCTAGGTAGGGCTGGGAGTCATTCCCTTCCTGAAACCCTGGAGAGCCACTTCCAGTCAGTGGCACAGGGGTCAGCAAACTTTTTCAGCAGGGGACTGGTCCACTGTCCCTCAAACCTTGTGGGGGGCCCGGACTATATTTTGAAAAAAATAAAATGAACGAATTCCTGTGCCCCGACAAATAACCCAGAGATGTATTTTCAATAAAAGGACACATTCTACTCTTGTTAAAACATGCTGATTCCCAGATTTGGAAGGCGATTGGGCCGGATCCAGCCCCCGGGCCTTAGTTTGCCTACCCATGGTGCAGACAGTACTGAACTACATGGACCAATAGTCTGACTGCGTATAAGGCAGGTTCCTATGTTACCGTACTACCATCAGTGTAGACTGACAACACTGAGCTAGTCAGATCAACGGTCAATTCCTGTGTTCCCTATATGCACCTTCTTTGAAGAGAGGGGATCTAGAGAGAAAGCTCGCTTCTGCCCGTGGTGGCAGGGTAAAGTTTCTCATGTATGGTGTGTGATCTGTTAGACTCAGACACAGTGACATTCCAAAATAATATGAAGCCTCAGCCACCAAAAGTTATTCCCAATCTCATGTGTAAGCACAGGCTTTTTGCACACTCATGAGAACCTGTGTAGATACGATGATGGGGTTCATTTCAATTACGTTGGATATGATGCCACAGCTGCATTAAAATGCAGTTTTGCCATGGGCAAATACCATCCAAATGATGCAAAATAGGCACTAGCTGAGATGAAGCACATGGGGAAGCTTTTGAAGTGGCAATTTTTCAAAAGAATGCTTTGCCTCTTGGGATCAGTACCTGGCACAGAAGGTCATCCCCTGAGTGAGCGGAAGGAACTGAGGACTTTTGGGGATGAAAAGCTGGCTCATGGCAGCTTCCATGTTTGTGTGCTTCTACCTTTGCCTTGGAAGTTTTGATTTCCATTTCTGCCTTGTACCTCCCTAGAGCTCAGTCTGGGGAGTGACCTATTTGAAAACCATCAGAAGGGAGGGAAGGTGTGAATTAAAATGACTTTTACGACAGTTTGTGACTTTTGGTGATTGGCTTGAAAAGAGGAATTGATAAATGCATGGTGAGAGGGTTGGCTCTCCTGGCCCTTGCTGCCAGATGGAGAACTGCCAGAAGAAGATTCTGTTTCCGCCAGTATCCTGGCAAGGAAAGGATTAAAGCTGTTGTAGGTGAATTGCATGTCTAAATATGAGCTCAGATGTTGATCCAACAAGCTCCAAGCCTCCTGCCTCTCTGTTTTGAAGAGCCGGGTGGGGAAACAACATGCATTTCTGCCCTGGCCAAGCAAATAGGAACTTCTAGGAGTGTTTGCGTTGGTGCTGGCTTCTCCATGTCCTTAATTGCAGAGATGCCAGCTCAATATCCAACTTACCTTCCCATGAGGAGACTCTTGACTGGCAGGAGTGACAAGAGGAGTCCAGAAGTAGCAGGTCTCTAGGATGTACGTAACTGACTGGAAATGTTCGACAACCTGCTTGAACCTTCTCCTGGTCCTCTTGATCACTGCCACCCTCCTCATGCTCAGGCATTTATTGAGGCCTTGATTTTTCCTCCCTTGTCTTCCTTGAGCCCTCCCCTGGAGCATCTAGCTCCTTGATCTTTCCCCCCCACCTCTTCAGGATCTGCCCCCCCCCATGCCATCTCTATGACAGTGAGTAGCCAGGATGGCTTTGTTCTACCTCCATTGCCTCTGAATACCAGTTGCTGGGAATTGCGAGCAGGGAGAGTGCTGTTGCGCTCAGACTCCTGCCTGTGGGTGTCCCACTGGCACCTGATCACCTACTGAGAACAGGATGCTGGACTAGATGGGCTTGATCCGTCTGGCTCTTCTTATGTTCTCTGTTACACAACAGATAAAACATGCATGTCTTTCAAAATAAATTTCTCTTTTCTTATTTCTTTATGCTTTCACTGCCTCCTTATTTTTATTCAACACTCCCCAATTGCACCCGGAGCTACTCCCGCCCTCCCCTAGATTGTTCTAGCAGCCCCCAGGGGGCAGTATAACCCACTTTGGGAAACACTGGAGGGAAATTAGCAAATATGGAGGAACTGTACAGCTTGTAGCCATGAAGCCACACACATAGGTTGCCACACCTCTTTCCTTATCCTGACTCTCATTAGCATTCCAAGCCTTTGCTCTCAAATGGCATCATTTGCTTTTGCTAAGATGTACTTGGTGTGTAGCCATCTGTTTAATAGCCGAAATAGTTTGGGTTCAAAAGGGACGTTTTGATAGATAGGAAGAGCCCCTCAGCAAATGATTCCAGAGAGTGGCTGTAAATTATTAATTTGCACTCCCTCCTTCATCAACCTGCCTTGTGTTCATCTGTCACTCTTGGCCCCGTTGCTGCTGCTGTCAAGATTTCATTTAACTACTCCGTTCTGGTGATTAATTGCTGATATATTCAAAGTTATTTTGTGAATCATTCAGAAGGCTTTTTTATTTTATTTTATTTTACTTTTGCTTTCAAGGGTCTCCTCAAGGATGGCAGTGGTCAGCAAGGTGGTGCAGGCAGGGTGGTGAGTGTAGCTGCTGATAGCGCAGGAATCTCCCTGCACTGCAGGCACTGCAGCACCAAGCTGCTGCTGCTGCTGCTGCTGCTACACCTGCACTGTGCTGATCTCCCTGCACCTTGCCCCTCCCCTTCTTGGGCCAGCCCAAGACATTTTGCCACCCGAGGCTAATAATAATAATAATAATAATAATAATAATAATAATACCCCCATTGCAGTTCGTTAAGGGTGCTTCAATGATGCAGCAGGGGCAGCAGCAGGCAGGCCCCATCCTGGCTCTGGGTTGGAATTATGTTAGCTGAGGGCAGCAGGAGGGGCAGCTGCTGGGTCCCCAAAGCCCTGATGCCACTGCCACCTCCTCTGACATTACCCTAAGGTGGTCTCCATGGAGAAGCCATGGCCTGAGGCAACTGGAGTGGCTTGGGAAGCTGCTGGCCCAGGAGCCCTCCTCAGGCAGGAGTGGCAAAATCAATGCAGTTCTGCATTTGCAGCCAAAGTAACAGCAGCAAAAATATGCAAGGACATGCTTCTCTTTCATTTCCAGATCTGCTGCCCCACCATAGGTCTCCATAGCCTGTTGCTTGAGGCAACTGCCTCAGGAAGGCTAATGAGTGGGCTGGCCCTGCCCTGCCACCTGCTGCAGCTTAAGAATCACCCTTTGTGAGATGTGAAGGTTAATTTTTGTTTGTTTGTTTCTTAGATGCCAGCTGCATAGCTGCCAAGTTTTCCCTTTTCTTGCGAGGAAGCCTAGGGAGGGAGAACTTGGCAGCTATGGCCAGCTGGCCATAGATTCAGGACAGAGAGATGAAATAATTTTGTTACTTGGTGCATATTTGCTCTGCGGAATTAAACATCAAGAAGAACTTTCTGACATTAAGAGCTGTTTGACAGTGGAATGTTCTCACTCAGGAGGTAATGTGCTCTCCTTCCTTGGAGATTTTAAAGCAGAGGTTGGATGGCCTTCTGTCATGGAGGCTTTAGCTCAGGTTCCTGCATTGCAGGGGTTGGACTGGATGACCCTTGGGGGTTCCTTTCCAAGTCTACAATTCTATTATTCTATGTGTCAATCAGGCAACCAGCTGCCTTGGATGGCTTTGAAACAGGATTAGATGTATTGGTGGAGAGACTGCACTGGTCATGAAGACACTCTGATACAGAAACACTGCTCTGAGATTTTAATATTATTATTATTATTATTATTATTATTATTAATAATAATAATAATAATTTTATTTATACCCCACCATTCCCAGTCAAGACCGGGATTAGGGCAGCTAACAACAAGAATATCAAAGCAAGCATAAAAGAAACAATTCAATTAAAATGCAGATTAAATACAATGTTAAAATTCAATTTTAAAATCAGGAATCTACAAGTGCAACCTCATTTAAATATCTGTAGGATAAAGCCTTAGGGGAGGATAACACCAGGGTCAAACTGAGTCAGTCCAAAGGCCAAGTGGAACAGCTGTCTTGCAGGCCCTACAAAAAGATGACAACTCCCGCTGGGCCCTAGTCTCCTGAGAGAGAGCGTTCCACCAGGTCGGGGCTAGTACTGAGAAGGCCCTGGTCCTGGTCGAGGCCAGTCTAACCACCTTGTGACTCGGGATCTCCAGTGTGTTATTATTTGTGGACCTTAATGTCCCCTGTGGGGCATACCGGGAGAAGCGGTTCCATAGGTACAAGGGTCCTAAACTGCATAAGGCTTTAAAGGTCAAAACCAGCACCTTAAACCTGACCCTGTACTCTACTGGGAGCCAGCAGGGGCGTAGCCAGGATCAAAACTAGGGGGGGGCAAGCCATGGTCGTTCAGGGGCGGGCCCCCAAAGTGGGAACGTGGGCGGGGCTACAGGGCCAGCTGGCCTGATGATATTGTGGCGGCGGCAGTGGCAGCGGCCACCTTGTGCTTCTGGGGCTGGCAGCATCAGCGGCTCCCCTGCTTGGCTGGAGAGGACGGGAGGGTCGGGCAGGCGAGAGGGGGTGACAGGGCGGGCGAGGGCAAGGCAAGGCACGGCCGCAGACACGACGGCTCCAAGGCGTTGCTGCATATCAGCATAATATTTCAACCATGTTGTGGGTTCAAGCTCCACCTTAGGAAAAAATTCCTGCATTGCAGGGGGTTGGACTAGATGACCCTTGTGGCCCCTTCCGACTACAATTCTATGATTCTATTGATATATAGCCATAGCATATGCATCATTCTGCTTTCTTGAAATGTCCTACTCCTAGGCATAGCAGCCAACTCCTAGAGGCCTAGGTGCATCCCCCCCCCCAATTACTGGTAAATACAGTGGTACCTCGGGTTACGAACGCGATCCGTTCCGGGTCGCAGTTCGTAACCCGAAAAGTTCGTAACCCGAAAAGGGCCCGAACCGCCACTTTCCGCAAAGCGCTACCTCCGCTATTTTTGCGCTTTGCGCATGCGCAAAGGCGTGCGGCGCTTCTGCGCACGCGCGCACGGCGAAAATACTTCCGGGTTTGCGAAGTTCGTAACCCGGGTTGTTCGTAACCCGAGGTGTTCGCAACCCGAGGTACGACTGTACTGTATTTTAAAGAGTCACCCACCCCCATGTTAATGGGCTTTCTATGTGGGGCTTTTCTGCCCCCCCCCCGTATTTTATTAAGGATGGAAGAGGGAAGGAAGGAAGAAATAGAGAGAGGGATAACTCATATTTGTGGGTGCCTCTGGGTGATGCTGTGATGCTGGAACTCTGCAGTAAGAGGACGGGAGGGTCGGGCAGGCGAGAGGGGGTGGCAGGGCGGGTGAGGGCGAGGGAAGGCACGGCCGCAGTCACGACAGCTCCGAGGTGTTGCTGCATATCAGCATAATATTTCAACCATGTCGTGGGTTCAAGCCCCACCTTGGGAAAAAGATCCTGCATTGCAGGGGGTTGGACTAGATGACCCTTGTGGTCCCTTCCGACTACAATTCCATGATTCTATTGATATATTACCATAGCATATGCATCAATCTGCTTTCTTGAATTGTCCTAGGCATAGCAGCCAACTCCTAGAGGCCTAGGTGCCCCCCCAATTACTGGTAAATACTGTATTTTAAAGAGTCACCCCCCCCCATGTTGATGGGCTTTCTATGTGGGGCTTATCTGCCCCCCCCCGTATTTTATTAAGGACGGAAGAGGGAGGGAAGGAAGGAAGAAATAGAGAGAGGGATAACTCACATTTGTGGGTGCCTCTGGGTGACGCTGTGATGCTGGAACTCTGCAGCAAGAGGAAGATACTGGTACGCCTGTACAGGAGCCTTGCAAGCAGCTTTCTCTCTGCTTGATTTACAGCAGGCACGTCCAACAGGTAGACTGTGATCTACCAGTAGATCACTGGATGTCTGTGGTAGATCACTGCTAGATCACTGGCACCCCTAAAAAAAGCTCACCCAAAATTTTCCTCCTCCCTAAAAAAAGCTGAACTATGACCTGAAACCCTAAACAAAAATGGGCCTCCCTTCCTCCTAAAAGAAGCTCAACAAGTTTGACCTAAACTCAAAAAAACAGGGCTTCCCTTCCTTAAAAAAACTCAACAGCTTTGACCTGAACCCCCCAAAAGGGGGTAGATCACTCCCAGTTTTTATCTCTGTGAGTAGATCAGAGTCTCTTGGGAGGTGGCCACCCCTGATTTACAGTATACAGATGCAGGAGGAGGGGCAGACTGGAACACCTCTGCTTTTTATAAACATCACTGTGTCTATCAAAAGCTACAGCCCCCCCTTTTCTTATTCATTTCCCTTTAGCCTTGCAGAGCCACCTTAGTCAATGCACCCTCATTAAATCGCCAATAGAACTCTTAATGCGATCCCTGAATGCTCATTAACAACTACCACTGAAGAACAATAGGGTGAATTGGTCAGCTATCAAACCTTGCCTGAAGGGATTTTCTGCTCCATTGTCTTAACTGCTTAAGTACCGGTAGCCACTTTGCTTTATTTATTTGATGTGTTTTTGTTACAGCTGTGTTCTCGCCCCCCCCCCCCAGCAAGTGGAGAGCTGCTCTCGCTAAAGCAAAGCCCTTTCCACTTCAGTTTTTGGAGGGGAAAAGTGCTGGTTATGGTCTGTAAAATACAATATTTTTTTGCTTCTAGGGGGGGGGCAGCTGCCCCCTCCTGCCCCCCCTGCCTACTCCCATGGGAGCCAGTGCAGCTGGTAAAGCACTGGATGAATGTGATCCCATGGTGAGGACCCCATAAGGAGTCTCGCTGCGGCATTCTGCACCCGCTGGAGTTTCTGGGTCAGTTTCAAGGGCAGCCCTGCGTAGAGCGAGTTACAATAATCAAGCCTAGAGGTGACCATCACGTGGATCACTGTGGCCAGGTCAGGCTGAGAAAGGTAGGGGACCAACTGCTTAATGCGGCAGAGATGGAAAACTGCTGCCTTGGCTGTGGTTGCAACCTGTGCCTCCCTGGAAAGGGAGGCATCCAAGGTTACACCCAAGCTCTTGACAGAAGGGGCTGATACTAATTGAGCCCCAACCAGAGGACCTCTGTCTTTGAAGGATTTAGCTTCAGCTGACTCCCATGTAGCCATCCACCCACAGTTTCCAAGCACTTGGTCAGTGTGTCCAGGGCCGAGGCAGGACGGCCATCCATCAACAGATAAATCTGGGTGTCATCAGCATATTGATGACAACCCAGCCCAAAACTCCGGACAATCTAGGCAACGGGGCACATGAAGATATTGAAAAGCATCAGGAAAAGGATTGCACCTTGCAGGACTCCACACACCAAGGAGTGCTGCGGCGACAACCCCCTCCCTAGCGTCACCCTCTGTCCCCGACCTGAGATAAAGGAACACAGCCATTGTTGGACTGTGCCCTGAATCCCCACGTCCCCACGTTTTCAAAACTTTGCTGCAGTGTCATGAGAGGACTTGCAAAATTGTCTTATTTGAATTTCCTATTGTGGCTTGCATTGGTCAATTGATTGGTCGGCCACATTTAATATGTGTGTTAATTGCAAAATCTAATTGAAGCTGCTGTTTTGAGGTGTGTGTGTGTGTGTGTGTGTGTGTGTGTGTGTGTGTGTTGGCCACATCAAGCCTGACGTCCCAGTAGGTTGGGAAAGGTTGTTCACTTAACTTTGCATTTTCATATAAAGCTGCCTAATTTGCAGTTTCCAAAATTATACACAAACTAACACAACTGCCCTTTGAAATTCCCTCTTTTCAGTCTTCCCCGTGCTGCCAATCCCTTAATCCTTTTTGCAGTAATATTTTAACTTCTTTTGTTCAGCCATTTGTCCATACATCTAGTGCTTGAGTGTGTACTGAGAAAATTTTGAAACATTATGGCTGGTTTTGGGTGAAAAAGTTGCTCTGCCACACTGTGTCTCCCACATTCTTAAGAATTTCCTTTTACATGTGTGTCAAGGTGATTTCAAAAACAACAACCTGCAACAAATAGTTTTATAACAGTACAAGAAGAAACTTGAGCTAAGTTTTTAAACAATATGAATATATTAAAAACATATAATCAGATTAAGGATCAATGCACAAGCTGGCTTCAATATAATCAAATCCAAAGTTTATTCAAGAAACATAAAGAAATTGGGTTTATGGGGGGAAATCAAAATTACAAGAATTATTAATTGATAATGCGGAAATACCATTGACAAAATTCTATAAATATTTATTGGAGTGGAATTTGAAAGATGACGAGGTGAAAAGTGTCATGATAAAATGGGCACAAAATATAGGGAGAATGATATATAGAATCCAATGGGATAAATTATGGACAGAGAGCATGAGGTTTACAGCTTGTACAGCGATCAAAGAAAATATAATGAAAATGGTCTACAGGTGGCACTTAACTCCAGAGAAAATAGGAAAAAATTATAAAACAGGATCCAACAAATGTTGGAAGTGCCACGATAAAATAGGGAGTTATCTCCATTGTTGGTGGCAATGTAAGAAAATTCAAGAATTTTGGAATAAAATATACGAGAAATTGAAAAAAAAATATTAAAAATAACATTTGAGAAAAAACCAGAATTACTTTTATTAAGTATGATCCCTGATAATGTACCCAAAGATAGAAGGAATATTTTACTATATGCGGGAGCAGCAACGCGGATGCTCATTGCCCAAAAATGGAAGGGGTAAGAGATACCAACAGTGCAGGATTGGCAAGTAAAAATAATAGAATTTATGAATTTAGCTGAAATGACTGCAGTTATAAGGAATATCCCCAAACAAAAAACGCCAAAATGAGCGGAAATTGGTAGAGGACTACCTGAAGAAAGAAGGTATTAAAACTGATCTGCTGATTTGCTTAAATTAAGTAATGTATAGAGAGAGATATTTGATAGATAAAAGAAGTGGTGGGTGGTTTAATAAAAGGAATTTAAGAAAGCAAGTTAAGAGGGAAGAAAGATAGAGGAAGTGATACGTGAACAATCGGAAGTATTTTAAAAAAAATTTTTTATTATTTTGAAACTTTTATATTTTGATTTCATCTTGATTTAAATTTTTTATACAATATTTGTTATGCATTGTGTATAAGTTTGGATGAAATTCTGTTTTGTTTTGGTTTTTTGTTTCTATTTTCTGTTTCTGGTATTTTCTTAATTTCTTTATATTTTGTAAATTCTTTTGTTTCTATTATACTTTTGTAATGATTTAAAGTATTGAAATAAATACCTTTTTCTATTAAAAAAAAGGGGGGGAAGCTTTGTAAACAAGCACTTTGGTTTCCCTGTGAATGTCCCGGTCCTCAAACCCTCTGCACTTCAATCGGGAGAAAGCCACACTCACAGAGCTCAGGTGATGCTGGATTTCAGCATCAATGTTGGCCCTTGTGGAAAGGTAACTGCCTAGGGAGGAGAAGTGATTGACATTTCCCAATGTTACACCATTGAGTTGGATTTGTGGCGCTGCAGAGGGGTTATTTTGTACTTGTTGCTGCAGCACTTTGGTTTTTTGGATGTTGAGTGATAGGCCAAGTGTCAGTGGATTGTTGCGGTACTCCCGAGTAAAGACGCTCCAGTCCGTTCTGTCTTTAAGGGTTTTATTATGCATTCTATTTACAGTGCAGAGATAGCAGAAAACATGACCTCCTAGTCACTCACAGAATCCGGCAATGGCGCCCTTCTGCTCTGGGGCCAGCATAATAGCTTGGGCACCCCGAAGCGCCACCCTCTAACCCTGCTTTTGGGCGCACACCTCAATTCGGGCGCCAGAAGTGGCTGTGCTCCCTCTTCCACTTGTTGGCTAGGGCAGTGCCAGGTCTCTGATACCTCGCTGAGCCTTCCCTCCTCCATTCCGCTTCCGCCTGACCCACTGCTACTGTTCTCGCTGGGTGAAGTGCTGGTCAGGATGATGGGGGGAGGCTCCCTGTAGGGAGTCCCCCTGATGCCAAGCTTTTTCGTAAGCTTCTGCAAAGATATTTAGGGTGGTTTGGAGGTCATCCTCTGAGCATGCACACACTACGTTGTCATCAGCATCCTGAAGCTCTATGATGGAAGTTACAGTAACTTTTGTTTTTGCTTTCAGCCTGCTCAGATTGAAGAGCTTTCAATATATAATTTCTACTCCAGTGGGGAGTTTCCCGTCGACAAAGTGTAGGATCATGGCAATGAAAATAATGAATAGAGTTGGGGCAATAACACAACCCTGTTTAACACCTGATCCCATTGTGAATGGTTCACTTTGAGAGCCATTGTTATCTGCGATTGTTGCTGTCATATTATCATGGAGGAGCCGAATGATGTTTCCAAATTTATCTGGGCAGCCAACTTTCAGAAGGACAGTCCACAGGGCATTATGATTTACAGTGTCGAAAGCCTTAGTCAGGTCAATAAACGTCATATACAGGCGTTGGTTTTGTTCTCTGCATTTTTCTTGAAGCTGTCGAGCGGTGAAAATCATGTCCACTGTCCCCCTAGAAGGCCGAAAACCATTTTGGGATTCAGGAAGGGTCACCTCAGATATTGTTACCAGATCCTTGCAATAATTTTGCCGGCCGCATTTAATAGAGAGATGCCTCGATAGTTTCCACAATCAGTTCTGCCACCTTTTTAAAAAAGAGATTGATAATTTTGGCTCTCTAAAGTCTGCTGGGATTCCTTCTCTTTCCCAGATTTTTTCGATGAGCTTGTGCAGTTGTTGTGTAAGTTCAATTCCGCCCACTTTGAAGATTTCGGCAGGTATCCCACCAGGTCCACTGGCTTTGTTGTTTTTCATTTGGTTAAAAGCTGTACACAACTCTCCCAGATTTGGAGATATTGCAAGCTCATCTCTAACTTGTTTTTGCGGAATTTGTGAGAGGGCCTCAGCAGCTATGGGGGAGTTGTGGTTAAGGAGATGTTGGTAATGTTCTTTCCAGCGCAGTGCAATAGCTTCTTTATCTTTTAGAAGTGTGTTACCGCCTGCTGAGCGTAGGGGGCATATGCCATGATTTATTGGCCCATAGATGGTCTTTGTGGCTTTAACTCTGTGCAACATGAGTGTCTGCTAAGTGCTGGATCTCTTGAGCTTTTTTTTATCCACCAGGTGTTTTTTAGTTCCCTGGATATTCTTTGGACCTTAGCCTTAGCGTTGGCATAGTTTTTTTTCTTAGTGGCACAGTTTCTATCTCTTTGCCAGATCTGAAAGGCCTTCCTTTTCTTGTCAATCATGCGCTCAATCTCACTGTCATTCTCATCAAACCAGTCCTGGTGTTTCTTGGTTTGGTATCCAATAGTTTTCTCACAGGCTGCAATAATGGATGTTTTTTAGCTTGGTCCAGTGTTCCTCGATGTTATCAGGGAATTCTGAAAGCAGATGGTCCTTAAGAGTCATTTGGAAGCAATCCCTCTTAATGGGGTCTTGAAGGGCTTGAGTGTTTATTTTGCGCCTTGGTTTCTTTCCTTGAAGCCTGCGTTGAGGTATAATCTTGATAGCCATCGTGAAGCGTATTAGGCGGTGATCTGTCCAGCAGTCGTCAGCGCTCGTCATAGCTCTGGTAAGGAGCACATCACGGCAATCTTCATCGGCATCCAGTGTTGGTGCATAAGCGCTTATAATAGTAGCCTGTTGGTTTTTGGAGAGCTTTATTTGAAGGGTTGAGATTCGCTCATTAATGTCAGTAGGGACTTTTGACAGGAGCTTCACAAGTTCGTTTTTGATAGCGAAGCCTACCCCATGTATTCGATGTTCTTGTTCAGATAGACCTTTCCAGAAGAATGTGTAGCTTCCTTTTTCTTCCTTCATTTGTTCCTCGCCTGCTCTTTGAGTCTCTTGAAGTGCTGCAATATCAATGTTAAAACATCACAGCTCTCTTGCAATGATGGCAGTTCTGCATTCAGGATGCTCGCTGTCTGTGTTATCTGACAAAGTCTGTATATTCCATATTCCAAAGTTCAATTGTCTTTTATGACCGCTAGGTGGTGACCCCACTAGGCGCAGTAATCCAGTCAGGGAAAAAGGGAGGCAGACTATGTTTAGGGCACCTTTTCCAGCCCCTCCCCCTTCTCAGGGTGAGCAGAGTGGATCCTAAAAAGGGCTGCTCAGTCATGGATACAGCTGCCAAGCTGCTCAACTGCCTCGTTCCTTGAGTCAGAATGACTGAATCTGTATCCACCGGCCATGTGCTGGTTCATGACTAGGGGCTTCCAGATTTCACGATCCTGCCCCTGTTACCATTTGCCGATCGCCATGGGACTTTTGGGGTTTGGATTGGGCTATTGGAAGACATCTGTGCATGATTTTGTTTTATGTGTGTAGATCAATGCACGCTGACCAACGCACAGTCTTCACAGTAGGGCTCTGTTCCGATGGCATGAAGTAGTCACGACAAACAAGTAGATTCCTATCTGCTGCAGCTTTCATCTGCCTTCACAGCCATTGTAACATACTGCTTGTTATCGTCTGCATCTGCCTGTTCTGTCGTTGAGGACTTCTTGGGTAATTCTTTGTCTAGCTCCTTCCCTTTGACCATACTGCCTTGGGTGACCCTACTGGGAGTATGAGATTCCTGACAGCTTTGCTCACAAGGGTCATAGGAACATGCAAGCCCACTCACCACGACAAGGTGATGATCCAGCCTGCCCTTCATGCTAGCTGCACTCAACTAGAAAATGAGATTTTATTTTGTCAATTTTCTCAAGCTTTTGGAATGTATTGAGCATTATCACTGACTTTGCAGATGATCTAAGTTCAAAATGTGGGTGCCATTTTTTAAAAATAAAAATAATCATTGCTTTACTGTTGTGTTTATAAAATAAAAAAAATTCCTTCCAGTAGCACCTTAGAGACCAACTAAGTTTGTCATTGGTATGAGTTTTTGTGTACATACACACTTTATGTTCTTTTATGTTAAATGTCTGGTGCTCCTTTGAGAGAATGAGTGGGATATAAAGCTGATGAAATGAATAAAATAAAACCATTAACAAGAATTGGTGGACTGTTTCTATACATAGAGGCTGCAATCTTATACACACTTACCTGGGTACTGGGATGAGTGAATCTGTCAATTTTGCTTTCTCTTGTTTTCTCCTTTTTCCAACCTTAAATTCAGTTATCCATAATTTTCACACCAGTATGCAATAATAATAATTCATGAAAATTCACCAACATTGTAAGAGATTTCTCCTAGTATAGGCAAATTTGTATACAAAAAAATGTAGGCATTTTGGAAAAACAAGTGTTCCACAATATAGTGCACTTTATGTTATTTTCATGAATATATGCTTACACACATGTTGCCTTAGTATATGCCTTTTTGTACACCTTCTTTGACTGGGGAACTACATCATAAAGTTCAGAGAAGTATAATTTTTGAAGGATGACTGTGTTTCAGTTCTCACCTTGTTTCAGAAAGCGTGGATTACACACCCACCCACCCACCCACCCACCCACACACACACACACTCAATTCAGTGTTGCAAAAACTGGAAGCAGCTTAAATTTGTGAAATGTTTTGAGGGAGTTATAAATATTCTCAATATGCTTTCTGGCATTTTAGTGCTGACATTCTTAATCGCCGGTTGTTCATTCAAGTGTACCAGTAGATAGTGAATGGGGCTTATTATCATATTAATGTAGAATCTGTTTGTGGGTAATTAATGTATTTCCTCCAGGGATAGGTATGTTTTCTAGCTCCAAAGGTTAGGAGAAATCTGCATTCCTATGGAAGAGTCATTTTAAGGGCTGAAATGATAGGGATAGTTTTGCTTTGCTTTGTTTGCTTGTTGTTGCTTTTGGGCAGCAGGGAAGTTTGGACTGCATTTATCTAGCTGCTTTGCTCCCAGGAAAGCAGGAATGGGTGAGTATGAGGTAGATTTGGACTGGGAACATCAAATAATTCCAGCAAAACTAAAAATGGGAGCAGAAATTGCCAATGTTAGTTTACTCATTCCCTTGTCCAGAACAGACTTCAACCCAGCAAATGAATTTGGCATATTCTCTTGTTGCTTTATATGTTATTGATTTTCATTATATTTCCGTTGCATTGAAATGATTGGGGTACAATAACATAATGACGATATAATCTATGCAGTGCGCACAATTCGTTACATAACTTGCGTAATTTTACCACAGAGGACAGTGAGATGAATAACGTAGATTTTGGTAGAAGGCAAACAGCAGCAGAATGGAGACAGTGCATGCAACGTATAGTAGAGGTGGACAGGAGTGGATTTTTGTGCGGTAGGCAATGTAGGTTTAGTTCTGTTAAAAAGTAAAGGACCCCTGACCATTAGGTCCAGTCATGACTGACTCTGGGGTTGCGGCGCTCATCTCACTCTACCATATTGGCCGAGGGAGCCAGCGTACAGCTTCCAGGTCGTGTGGCCAGCATGACAAATCCGCTTCTGGCGAACTAGAGCAGCGCATGGAAATGCCGTTTACCTTCCCGCTTGGAGCAGTACCTATTTATCTACTTGCCCTTTTTGGCGTGCTTTTGAACCGCTAGGTTGGCAGGAGCAGAGACCGAGCAACGGGAGCTCACCCCATCGCAGGGATTCAAACCGTCAACCTTTTGATCAGCAAGCCCTAGGCTCAGTGGTGTAACCCACAGTGTCACTCACATCTTCCTTCATGTTTAGCGATATCTGCCCACTGTTTTGCAACTTGCTCCAAGAGGTGGAACATGGGGTTCTCCCAAGAAAACAAAGGGCATCCCACAAGCCTCAGGTCTGCACCTTCCTCTCCTCTAAATAAGTGTGTGACAGAAAGAACATCAAATTGCTGCTGGTTCTAATGGGAGCAACTGAAACCAACTTCACAGGGTTGTTGTCAGGAAAAAATGCAGGGGGGGGGAGGTGTGTGTACTGCATATTGAGCTCCTAAGAGAAAAGGTGGGATATGCATATAATAAGCAAGCAAGCAAACAAACAAACAAATACTAAAAACTGTCATACTAGATGTCACACCCAAATATATTTTAAGATGCTAGCAGTGGTCTAGGAATAATTTTGTTGGGCTGCCCCCCTCCAATACTGGTCAGAAAGAGTAAAAGAATAAAATAAATACCAACTAACAGATGATAGTAAGATAGTAGGCAGCTATATATTTCACTTTTTCCTGTTCTTTTATCCTGATGAGCATTGGGTCAAAATGTTTGACCACACCAATTTTGTAGTACCATTTATGAACTGAGGAGCTATTTTCTGTATTTTTTGTGGGTGCAATGCAAGAAAGGGGCAACAAGAAGGGAGCTACCCTTACATTGTTTTACTGTGCATATAAGGTGGTAGAGCAGTCTTTATTTTTGTTTCAACTTTACATAAGAAAAAGCCATGCCACCCAACTTGCTGCTAGTGGTACAGTCATACCTCAGGTTTCAAACGTGATCCGTGTGGTCTTATAATTATTATTTTTAAAGTGTTGATTAAATGAACACTTTAAATGAAATCAATTTTGTATTAACCATGCATCTCTGTTTAAAATGGCCATTTGCAGATTCTCTACTGGATTTCTGGAATGTTGAATAAAGCATGGTTTGCTATGTCGCTGTCTGTTTTTACGTTTTACATCAGCCTTTGACAACCTGTTGCTCTCCCGGTGTTTCTGGACTACAACACCCATCAGACCCAGGGCTGCTGAGAGATGTATTCCAAGAGATCTTGAGTGAAAAAATAAAAAATAAAAAATGTGAATTTGTGCATCTGCAACACAGTTTCTGTAATCTTTGCTTTCAGTTGCAAATGACAGAAGAAGCCCTCCGTGGCAGGTCCACCAGCAGTCTGCATGGCTTCATCCTGCCCTCATTGTACATGCTGTGTGTATTTGTTTTGTGTACACAGCGCATGCAATGTGGACAGGATGGAGGTCACGATCCACCGGAGACAAGGTGTGGGAGTCAGGAATGGCTTGGAGAGGAGAGGCTTCCGGTCCGTCGCGCCGGTGGAATAGGACGCAGGGACTTCGCGCTACAAAGTCCCTGGCTTCGTGGAGGGGGGGGGAAGTCCGCAGAGCGAGCGGACTCCCCGGAAAAACACCGGGTAGAGAGTCCCGGTGACATAGCCGCCCAGTTGTTTGCTCCAGATGCCATTCCTCCGCTGCCCGAGAGCTCCGTAGAGCGATCGAGAGCCAGCGGAGTGGAGTCGCGGGAGCCATTTTTTGGGTATCATCTTACCTCCTTGAAGTGAAGCTCCGAGTCCTTAGCCTGCAAGCGGTGGATTCTTCCAAGAAAACGAAAGATTTCTATAAAGTAAGTCAAATCTTTATTTGGACTTTAAAAATATCAATTTTGAAGATAGGAAGAGATTCCAAAATAACGGAAGCCGATCTCTTCCAAATGGCTAATCGGGAGGCGCATTAAATATTCTCAAGCCGAAAGGGGAAAAGTTTTCCAGATTGTGGACCCGAGAGAAAGAAAGACTTTTTCAAACCTTCCCAGCCCCCGGTGTCGGTACCCCTTGAGGTTCAGCATTAATAAGGGGGAAGGTGCCTTGACAGCTGTCGAAAGCTGTCAAACTGCTAAAAGACTAAGAAAATCGATTTTATTGTTGTGGATTGTAAAAACTGGTTGAAGATGATTCAGAAGTAATTTAATTGGAATTCAAATTTGATTTGTGATGAAGTTAAAGACAAAGGAGAAGATCGGCCAAGATGGAGCCGACAACGTGGTAGAGAGGAATTTTCCAGTACCCTTTGGCCCTTATCTCCTGTCTGCCTGTGGTTAAGTGAAGTATGAAAACAAAGTTTTCTCGAGCCTTCCAGGAGGCTGTGTTGAACTATCTACAAATATGGGAAGACATTTACAAGGAACGGCAATATTTGAATCCAACAGTAACGGAGATTGAGGTGCAAGACCAAGATTTAGACAATTTTGATTTTGAGACTGTGTGTGAGGAGCAACAATTTCATGATAATTTGGAGACTGATTTGGACCAAAAAAAATATGTGTTGGATGATGAAAAACAAAGATTTGAACAAGGAGATGAGGCCGACAAGGAGAAGCAAAGTGAAATAAAGATTGATGGAAATGAGGACCTTGGAGGGACTGAAATGTGGAGTGGTGTTAGTGAGGGAAGGGAAAGGCAGAGAGAGGGGGGAATAAAGGCCTGGAATTGGAAGTGGGAAAGAATTGGTGTGGAGTGAAAACTTCAGTTAAAGGGTTTTTTTTCTGGCTGGTGAATAACGGTTTCTGAAATCTTGGCTAGCTAAAGGAAATGCTGATCCAATTGGGGGAAAAGACATTGGGAGGGGGGAAGGAGAGTGTCTTATAAGTTTAGGGTTAGGAGTTTTCTGGAGGGATTAGAAAAATGGTTGAGGAAATATTTTAGAGTTTTGTTTCTAATATTTTTTGTGTTAAGAGAGGTGTTTGGGTAGAGTTGCCTGTCTCCCTCTCTTTACTCTTTGCACCCAGTGGCAGGGGGTGCTCTGAGGGGAGAGGGAGGGGTAGAAGGAAACCCAGACACAAAAATGGAACCTTTAGAGTGCTGAGCCCCTCGGGTTATCCTCGTGGCAGGAGGGGACTCGGGGGGGGGGAGCAGCATGAAGAAGGAGGAGGATTAAGTTATTATGATAAGAATAAGATTTTGAATTAGAATAGAAAACCCGCCATAATCAATCAAAGAAGTCAGGGAAACCAGGAGGAAGAGAATCGAGGAAGCCACAAACATATTGTTAAGAAAATAAGATTTGAGAACTTATAATTTTTTCTTTTTTCTTTTTCTTTTTTCTTGTTTTTTCTTTCTTTTTTCTTTTGTTGTTTTATTGTTAAGTAGATTGTTATGTTGAAGAATTAGCTGGGGGGGGGGAAACCAAACCTCAGAGAACCTCCGCCTCTGTCCTCTCAGTGGCAGGGGGGGTGGGGGTGGAGGAGGGAGGGGGGAGGTCAAACCCAGCTTAAAATGGACCCCTTTGTTTCTCAATGCCCATGGGTACCACTGGTGGCAGAAGTGGTCTTGGGGGTGGAGGGAAAATGAAGGGACAGAGTTTATTTTTTATGTTTTGTCTGTCTTGTTTCTATAAAAACTAATAAAAATTATTATTAAAAAAAGGAATGGCTTGGAGAGGAACCACTATGTTGCCCCTTGTTTAAAAACTAAGCAGGTCTTGTTGCTCCCCTGTTTAAAACTAAGCAGGTCCCCTGATTGCATATGTGTGAAGTGGATGGAGCAGGGGGAGGGGAGGTTCCACAGTATTTCCTGTGCTGTCTTTCAGGTCAAAATTGCCCCCAGGTCCCCTTCACCTAGGCAGAGTTTCCCAAACTTGGGTCTGTAACTGTTTTTGGACTACAATTCCCATAATCCTTGACCACTGGTCCTACCAGCTAGGGATGATGGGCGTTAAAAACAGCTGGAGAACCAAAGTTGGAAAACCCTGATCTGGTTGCTGCTTTTAAGCAAAGAAAACCATCTCAGGAGTTCCATTCACTTTCTTCCATATCTAGTCAGTCCTTCCCTAAGACAGGGATGGTTTTAGGCGGGTCTCAAAAAGTGACTCTAATTCTGTCTAATTCTGATGGGTAGACGTTCTTGGCTCACATGAACTACACTGCGAGAGGAGAGGGGGCACTTTTACCAGTCAGCTGATTCTGCCCATCCCCACTCACATATTATTTGTGGGGATGGGGAGGTCTGAAGTCGGGATGGACAAATCTGTTAACTTTGGCTTCTCTCAGTTTCTAATTTTTCCAGGTTCAGTTGTCCACATTTCCACATCAACTTGCATTTGAAAGAAAAAGGAAAACAGAGCCTGATGAAAACCCATCAGCACTTCACTTGAATTTCCCCTAATATATGAAAGTTTGAACTCAGTTTTGCCTATTATACACATTTTTACAAAGCAATTTCCTGCAACTGAATGAACATAACTTATACTGGAGAACTACATTGCAAAATCAGGAGAGCATGAATTCTGAAGGACAGCTGTGTTTTAGTTCCTGCAGTGCTTTGGAAAGTGCAAAATAGGCAGGTTCACTTTTAAATGGGAGCTGAATCTAATTACCCCCTCCTATGAAGATTGTTTGACATGTGGCAGTGCAAGAAACCTAGATTAGAGATGTTGGAGAATTCCCGTGGAAAGAGGAGTAGAAACTTCCAGTGCTTGCTGGTTCATCTCATGCCTGGAACAGAAATTGTTCCAACAAATACAATGAGTATTTGCTGTTCCTTTCTGTCCACAAAAGATACATAACTGATCCTCGCTCACATTTGTGCTGCATTTTCTTTGTACTGAAATATACAGGGTGTAATAATGTGATGACAATGCATTCTGTATAATTAATTATGTACTTCATGTAATTTTGCCTCTGTCTGCTGAACAAATAATGTAGTTTTGAGGGGAAGGTGAACTGTAGCAGAGTGGAAACAGATCTGCATGCAATGAAGGCAGGGCAGAATAGGAAACAATAATTTCTTACATCTCTAACCTAGATACACAGGGCAGAGGTTCCCTGTTTCTTCTCTTCCCCATAACACGTGGATTGCGGTGAGCCTGGGACAGTAAGGAGACATTAGCATGGCATGGGGCTTGTGGGGCAGCCTCGCTACTCCCCGATCCAATGTTCGTTGCATGATCTAAGAAAGCCGGAATAGGGTTACAAGCTATGCTGAATCCCTATAAAATGTTGATGTACTCTGGAGGAGGGGGCTGTGCATGGGCAGGTGGAAAGGAGCAGCTGAATACTCCCCCAGCCTGCATTTTCACCCTGGACCTGTTGATTTTGAATTGCTATTACCCCTCCCATCTCACTGGGGCCCACAGTGTCTGCTTATATTCCATGAAATGGGAACACTGTTGCCCACCTCTTAGGGCTTACTGCGTGAATGGCAACCAAGGGGAAATCTCTTATTTCCACATTTTTTCTTCAGCCATACTCACAGCAGTGTTAGAAATGAGCTGGAGGATGCAGACCCCCAAAACTGGATCAGATGTACAGTACAGCATGCTCTGTACCTTTCAGCTTATAGCCCCCTTTATAGGTAAGAAGGGAGCCGTGGTGCTTTCCACATTAGAAACATTAGAATCATAGAGTTGGAAGAGACCACAAGGGCCATCCAGTCCAACCCCCTGCCAAGCAGGAAACACCATCAAAGCATTCCTGACAGATGGCTGTCAAGCCTCTGCTTAAAGGCCTCCAAAGAAGGAGACTCCACCACAGTCTCCATCACAGTGTGATCCTGTCCTCTGGGGTATTAGCCGCCCCTCCCAATTTGGTGTCATCTGCAAACTTGATCAGGATGCCCATTTTGGCACATTCAGTGCCAAAAGACAGTCCACACAGGAACACTGGAAGATTCGCCTCCATGCGGACAATTTTTCTCCTCTCTGAGTCTTTTAATGCCAAAATAGTCTGCTGAGCTGAATCCTCCTGCAGGGACGATTAATTTTTCTCCCCCTCTCATTTCCCCTTGCTTTCTGTTCAGAATAGAGTATGATTCTCTAATGGGCTACAAGGTGTTGGATTCAATAACATGATGAGGAATGGATATTAGAAAGAGAGAAAAAGATGAGCCTTGTTTCTCTCTAGTTGCCGGAACTAGGTCCCACTTGCACTGAAATCTGCCCCAAGGATGTTGCATTTCATGGCAATTTCACTGACCTGTTGCAGCTTTCCCCCACCCCAATCTTCTAAAAGGCATTGAAGTTATTCATGCCTGGTAACTGCAGGTGCACTGAAATGAGCAGTGAATTGTTTGCTCCCCACTGTGCGGGGAGAGCCTGGAAAGTACAGTGGGGGGTAGGGCAGGGCAGAACTGACTGCAGAAAGAAACTCCTGCTGTTTCAATGGGTAGGTGCAAATGCTGTACATCCATGCATGCCAGGAATTAGTTCTCTGGCTGAGTGCCATGTTAATGGAGACCCTTTACTGGAAACATCAGTGTTGGGGATGAAATAAATAAATAATCTGGTTGTCTTAAATAACAGTTTTTCTCCTCTTGGTGGGGGAGAAATCCCCACACATGTTAATGGAAATGTGTCAATTCCACTCTTTGAAATGATATGTAAATTGAAACATGGATATCCTCTGGAATTCTGACATCTTTGAATTTTGCAATGCAGCTTCACAACAACAACAACAACAACAACAACAACAACAACAAATGTACCAGAGAGAGAGAGAGATATTAGAAAAAATTGCATGCAAAATAATGTGTGTTCATATTATATTTTGTTTCAACCATTTATATACTGCTTAATCATCTCCATAATCTTTACGTTAGAAGAAACGCACAAGCACTTAGCAAGATACAAAGCATTTGGTGGTGGCAGGGGGAGGTCAATTCATTTACAAAACATATACAAATACAAATAGGATACAATAAGCAGTAAGTAAGCATTGTTGCATAAACTTCAGCTGTGTCCCAATTTATCAAGCACAGTCCTTCTTATTTTCTAGAAATGTTTTGGTCACTGACTTGAGAAATGAGCATGACTTTGAGAACTCGCCTCTCATTCAAGTTGTTGACCGCTCCCAAATAATCATGGAAACTGTAGCTTTGTTGTTGTTGTTGCTGCTGCTACTGCTGCTGCTGTTTGTTGTTAGTTTCTATTGGTTTGTTTGTTGCTTGTATAGGATATCCTGTTTTTTTAATGCTTGGTGTTTTGTTGTGTTTTATGTATGTTGTAAGCCACCCAGAGTGGCTGGAGAAACCCAGCCTGATGGGTGGGATATAAATTAGTTAGCTTGTTAAGGGTGCTGGGAATTGTGGCTCCCTGAAAGGCAAACTGCAGCTCCCAATATTCTTTGAGGAAGCCATGTAATGTAAATGTGCTTTAAATGTATTAGTGTGTGTGTACACATCATCAGTCTCTTAGCTGCTGGTATACAGCAGTTCCGCACAGCAGCCTCATTCTTATGTCTATGAACCAAACAATAGCTTAGCAAGACCAGGTGGATACACAGGTTCATGGGCAAATGCTCACAGCCACTTTGACTTCACTCCAATGCCCAATTGAGCTACATCAAGACTTGGCTTACGTGCCATCCAATTCATTACTCACAGTTAAGCTCTCTCCTCATCGACCACAAACTGCAGCCAGAACAAACCTTACAGTAAGTTTGGCCTGCCATATCATGCAAACAAGCCCAGCAGTGTTTTTGCTTCCTCTGCTGAACCTGCAAACACTGTGTGGTTTGCACACAGTCAACTGTAGCTAACCAATGAGCTGAAAGGTATGCTCAGGGTGCCAGCCAGATTGGGCACCTAGGTAACAATCCTCCAATGTGGAGTGCTGTTTTAGAGGGGTGGGTGGCTGATCCTCATTGTGTGCTGATTGTTCTAATGCGAAGGTGGGAAAAACAAATGCTGTTCCTGCTTGTCTAGAACATGCTATCAAAAGCTTTTCCATTCCAGGGCTCGATCTAAAGACAGAAGTGATTGTGGAATATCCCCCACCCTCCAGCTGAATAATTCTCCTGCTCAAATGATAGCACAGCTGCTCAGGATTTGAACCAATATGTCAGGTTACTGAAAGCTTTATCCAAAGGCATGGGGAAAGGGGGATTCATTTCTGAGGCACTGCTCTGTTCAGAAACATTTTCCTTCCAACGATTTTGGTGGAGTTCAAGAGCGGCGTGCAGGTCTCCTCTTTCAGTAGGCTAAAACAGTGCCGCTAACCCCCTAATTTGATGGACAGGGTAGCTAGGCAGAGGCCTTTCCTCAATTCATAACGAAAAACAAACAAGATGACTGAAAATCTTGGAGCAAGCCCAAGGCACCAAATTATTTTTTCTTTTGGATTTACAGAAAGGAAGAAGGGAGGTGGGACACTGCTTTTTAAAATAAAATCCTTGAATGACTGAACAGATGAAATTCCCAGCCGGTCTGGTTTTAATTTGAATGATGTTCTGATGCCTGATTTGGGAGGAATATCAATTAGAGCTGTGTGCAGGTGGGGATCCCAGAGCATGAATTAAAATCAAGCGCTTTCATGCGAACCATTGTAGCAAGCTCATTGTGACATCGTAGTGCAGCTCTAGACAGCTGGTAGGAGGGAGCAGCCAACTGCCCTTGCAGCTCCTGATTCAGGCTGTGCACTGTGCCGACACCTGTTTTATTTGGAAAAATGGCAATTAAATAATAATAATAATAATAATAATAATAATAATAATAATAAGCATCAGCCCTGAGTGCTCACTGGAAGGACAGCTCCTGAAGCTGAGGCTCCAATACTTTGGCCACCTCATGAGAAGAGAAGACTCCCTGGAAAAGACCCTGATGTTGGGAAAGATTGAGGGCACTAGGAGAAGGGGACGACAGAGGATGAGATGGTTGGACAGTGTTCTCGAAGCTACGAACATGATTCTGACCAAACTGTGGGAGGCAGTGGAAGACAGGAGTGCCTGGCGTGCTCTGGTTCATGGGGTCATGTAGAGTTGGACACAACTAAACAACTAAACAACAACAACAACAACAACAACAACAACAACAACAACGATACACGGCTGCCTTCAGATGTCTTCTGAAAGTTACATAGTTCTTTATCTCCTTGATATCTGCTGGGAGGGTGTTCCACAGGGTGGGTGCCATTACCGAGAAGGCCTGGTTCCCTGTAACTTCACTTCTCGCAGTGAGGGAACCAGCAGAGGACCCTCAGGGTCCAGGCTAGGCAATGGGGGTGGAGACACTTCTTCAGGTACAGTGAAGGATATACCACTGCTTTGCTGGTAGAAGAACTGCTTTGCAAGCAGAAGTTCCCCAGGTTCAATCATTTAGTCAAAGACATGACTAAATGACCAAACAACAACAACAACAATCAGCAATCATGCCCTGTATCAGGGGTCACCAACACAGTGCTTGTGAGCACCAGTACCTCAGTTGGTGCCTGTGAAAAGTTTCAGTAAATATACACAATGCATGAGAGACAGCTTGCTGTCTGCACTGCTGTGGCCTCTCCTGCATGACCCCACGACAGCCATTTTGTGACTGGTGCCCATGGCGCTTGATCAAAATTCCAGAAAGACCCATTGGCTGAAAAATGCTGATGACACCCATCATAAAGAAATCTGCTTTAAAGTATTGTAGTGTGTAGAATGATTTGAGAAAAATGGATGAATATCTGTTCTAAATAAATAAATAAATCCTTAGAAAATCTGCAACTTTCCCTGTGCAGGTGAAAAGTATAGACAGCAGTGTTAATGGAAAAGCTCGCTAAGCCTATGAAAGCTGTGAATGGCAGGGCAAAAAACCAAGGGTAAAGTACAAACATCTAATGGAAATAAAGGACAGAGGAGGGTTTGCACTACCAGACCTCAAATTATATTACGAGGCAGCATGCCTGGTATGGATTAAGGAGCGGATGATTTTTAAAAACGCAAATATATTAGACATCGAAGGCTGGGACAACAGATCTGGCTGGTGCAGTTATCTGGGATAGAATAAAGTTAAAGTCCATAGGAATCCCTCAATCACATAATTAGGAAATCTTTATTCACAGTAGAGTCATACCTCGTGTTGTGTTAGGTTCATGTTGTGGCTTTTTGGCTTGCGAACACGGCAAACCCAGAAGTGTATACGTCCAGGTTTCGCCACGTGTGCAGATGCATACTGCACACTTTGCACATGCACAGAAGCATTTTGTGTGCTTCACACATGCGCAGAAGCAGCGCTCTAGTTGTGGACTTTTCGGGGTGCGAACGGCACCCCGGAACAGATCGTGTCCACAACTAGAGGTACCACTATATGGGAAAGAAATAAAAAACAACTGGAACCCAAAACCCATTGGTGGTTGTCACTGGTAGAGGCAATAGCAGTGAAAAAGAAAAACATGGACATTAATTGGCCAACTTATAAGGAAATATTAGAAGTAGAAAATAATCAATTGAAAATTAAAAAATATGAGGAACTCAAGCAGGTAGGTGTGAACTGGCTACAACATCACCTGTTAAATGAAATTTTCAAAGCAGGCAAACAAAATAAATGGATTTGACACAAAGATATTAGATTTAGAAAAAGAACTTTTACTAACTAATAAAAAGATATTATCAAAAACATATAGATTACTGTTGGATTGGAACCTTAATGACAACGAGGTAAAGGAAGTGATGGTGAAATTGGCACATGATTTTGGTTATCCAGTTGAGATGGAAAAATGGGAAAACCTATGGAAAACAGATTTAAAATTCTCTGCGTGCTATCTGATAAAAGAAAACTTTATGAAAATAATCTACAGATGGTACCTGACCTCAAGCAAATTAGCCAAAATAAATAAAAATAACAGTAATAAGTGTTGGAGATACAAACAAAATGAAGGAACCTTATTCCACACCTGTTTAGGGAGGCTTTTAATGTTTAATAAATTATTGTATTTTATTTTTCTGTTGGAAGCCGACCAGAGTGGCTGGGGAAACCCAGCCAGATGGGAGGGGTATAAATATTATTATTATTATTATTATTATTATTATTATTATTATGGTGGTGGTGGTCATGTTCCCCCCCCCAAAAAAATTGAGACATGATTTATGAAGAACTAAAGAAAATGCTAAAACATACATTTTTAAAGAAACCTGAAGCTATGTGGCTAACATCAAGTATAAAAACCATTGATTAAAATGCAACTTAAAAACAGGATTAAAATACAACTTAAAATGCAGCCTCATTTCAGTGGAAAAACTGTTTGTGGGGAGAAAATGTCAAATCTTCACCAATGCCAACTAGCCAGACTGGTCCTATGTGGGCCAGGAAAAAAAGCATCCCAAATGAATATAAAAGAGTGTTTCTTTATGCAACAACAGCGGCTAGAATATTAATAGCAAAATACTGGAAACGTGAGCTAATACCAACAAAGGATGAGTGGCAATTGAAGTTGTATAAGTTTATAGTTTAAGTACCTCAAACTAGCCAAAATAGCAGAACTAATAAGAAACCACTCAGATGACAAGGTAAAAAAGGAATGGGTTTGCTTCAAAAACTATATGACTAAATATGGTTCCAAAAATAATACTTGGTTGTGCTTAGATTAATTTCACAGATATAATGGAAAAAAATGATTTAAACAAATTTAAATCAATAAATTTAAATAAAGGAATACAGATTTTTTGTAACTAATGAGAAGTGTTGAGGCTGCAAAGAGATAGAGGGAAGTCAATTAACATATCAAGGCCCATATATGCAGCGGTTGTAGCTGCCCCAATGCAAAAAGAATGAGGTGCAAACTCATTAGCAGGCAGGCGGCAAGCTGCAAGTGCTTTACGCATCACTGCAGTGAATTGATGACGGCTCAAGCATGACCCATCCTCATGGATGAATAGGGACCACCCCAAGTGGGCGAATGGAAAGGTATTTTTTAACATCTTTAATGGGACAGGGACCGGTTTGAAAAGTTGCAGGCAGCCACATTAAGGCTCCTCTGCCCAGCTGATCTGTTTTCAAATTGCGCACCTTTAAAACCAGCTCGGACTCGGACAATTGGATGTCCTGCAATAACAAACCCCTGGAAACCCCATCCTTGAGAGACTCCAATACCACCTCGCCCACATGCAATGCACCAAAATAAGTGACAGAAAATGCTGCTGCAAAGAGATGCGCCTCAAAAGAGGACCAGCAAATAAGCCTCAGCTGCTTGCGCATGGTGCAAAGCACCTCAAAAGTAACTGGCCATCTACCTGGCGCCTTGGGAGGCTGTAGCCGTCCCCAGCCCTTGAGGGTCTTTCGCACTACAAATTTGGCACAAGGTTCCTTTTTGTAAAGGGACTTACAGATAAAGGAAATTGCCGAAGCTTGAATTCGGATGGACTTGATTGCCCGCCCCAAAGTATGCAAATGAGCCAGATATTGCAGCGCCTGCTGCGTCGTGGGGCAACTAATTGCAGGGCCGCCAGTAGGCTGGGCAATAAAGGACAGAAAATCAGTCTACTAGGCCTTCTTATAAGACCTCAAAGTGGAAGGAGAAATAGATGCCACTACTCCCTGAATGACAATCAGTTGCCAAGGTTCCAAAGATGAGGTGGGAAATATTCCAGACACTGCTTGGCAGCTGGGGCTAGCGATCTGAAGCACTGCATCTGAAAACGGGATAGGGAATCAGCAACGTCATTACTGGCACCAGGTACGAAATGGGCAGAAAATACTATATTAAATCTGAGGCAATGCAGAACAAATGTGCGCAGCAGGGCACAGACTCGGCTGGAGCAGGATGATTGTCTCGCTAAAACGCTCACCACCACTTTGTTGTCTGTCCAGAAACAGACCCGGCGGTCCTGGAATTTCTTAGTCCAGATGTGCACTGCCACTACTATGGGAAAAAACCTCGAGAAATGTTAAATCACGAATCACAGCTGTGCTTCACTAATGCTCTGGCCATCTCTGCACACACCAGCATCCTTTAAAATAAAGGCAGTGTCCGAATGGACCTGAAAATCAAACTGCAAATTAAGGGCATCTCGACACAGTGATACGCCATTAAATTCCTGCAAAAGGGGAGCCACATTTGGAGGTCTGTCCTAACCTCAGCAGGCAACCTCACCCTGTGGTGTGTGCAATGCAGGCCGGCAGAGAGCCTGGCCAAGCGGGTGCAGAAGGGGCAGCCAGGGGCCACCACTCTGCAGGCAAAATTCAAATGCCCCAACAGGGACTGAATTTGCCGCAATGTCACTTTTTTAAGGGGCAGGAAACTGGAAATTAACTCTCTCAAAGCAACCAATTTGTTCTCGGGGAGCGCAACTGGATACCCTCATAAGAAAGTTGCGTAGAAGGGCGCTCAGTTTTGTCAGCAGCCAGGGGTATGCCCAATTCTGCAGTAAGGTCATCAAAAGCCTGCAACAGCAGCGCGCATTCATTAGAATCAGTTGCAGAGCATAATAAAAAGTCATCCAGGTAATGGGTAACACCCCTAAAACCTGTTTTCTTACAAAGGGCCCAATCAAGAAAAGTGCTAAAAGCCACAAAAGCGGCACAAGAAATATAACAGCCCATGATGATGATGTTGTTTAGTCATTTAGTCATGTCCGACTTTTTGTGACCCCATGGACCAGAGCATGCCATGCCATAGGCATGGCTTTATCGACGTAAAAAGCACCCTCAAACTGAAAACCTAGAAGCTTAAACTCAGCGGGATGAACTGGGAGTAAGCGAAAAGCAGCTTCAATGTAACATTTCGCCATTAAGGTGCCTGATCCAAAACTCCTGATTAACTTGACAGCTTGTTCAAACGTAGTGTATTTAACTGATGCCAATTAAGGACGGATAGTGTCATTTACTGACATACCACTTGGAAAAATTATGTATCATGCGAAATTCCCCAGGGGACTTTTTAGGCGCAACACCCAAAGGTGATATGTGCAAATCTGGGTATGGAAGAGACTTGAAAGGGCCAGCTATCCTGTCCTTATTAATTTTGCGCCTTGCCACATTGGGCAATGTATGCACTGATTTTTGGTTTTCCACTTTAGCAGACATTGGCGAAAACGTCACAGGAATTCTAAAGCCTACGGAAAATGCTTGCAATAAATAATCTGCAGCTGCAACATCTGGATATGCAGCTAGCCACTTCCTTAACACATAGAGTTTAATAGGTGATGTGTGCCAAAGAAATCAATTGCTCATTTAGCATCATGTGAAGCTTGCGAGGGGGAACCCCTGGATTCCTGTTTGGTTCCCCCTTTCACACCCTGAAAGGGCTGCTTAACACCACAGGAAGTGGCAAGGTGATTGCCTGTACATTTACTGCATACGTGCAGAGGCAAGATCCTCTGTTGTACTCCCAGCAAACTAAGTACCTGCCTTGCCTTTTAACCTCGGGTTTGGCCTTCACCTGGTCCAAGGATTTAGATTCGTAATGTGGGGACACATGAGTGGTCCAAACATCGAGATCCTTTCAGTCCCAATGTGCAGAAGGAATCTTGGATGCCCTATGGCAGAATTTCTCATTGTACTTAATGGTGGGCTCAGGGCCAGCCAGTGTATAGGCCTTGCGCACCAAGGATAAATAAATCCAGATGTGCAAACTGCATTTTGGGTATGCAGCAGAAACTATGCCTGCAAAGATCTGGAAAGCATCCAACCATTTGTCAAATGTCTTCTGGGTCTTAGTAGCAGAGGCCTTTCCTTTTGCCGATGTGACCGACTTTTCTTTTGTAGGGCACTCGCTAGGAGGCAATAGCTTTAAAATGTTGACATATCGACCATATTCTATTACGCCATCTAGAGAAGAGGTGGGCCTCCGGGATGAGGTCCTTAGTTGTGTTGGTAGATACAATTGTGTCTCTTACAGGGACCCCATCCATACACTCCATAGGCAAACCGTATCGTTTCCGATGAGAATTGGGTCTGCGCAGCCACGCCTACTTGGGCAAGCCAGCAGCCCTTTCCCCATGGCCCACTATAGGCCCATGAGGATTCTGTAGACATAGCAGTGGAAGTAGAACTGTCTCCTTCCTTTCGTCTCTTGGCCCTGTGCCAGGAACGCCCACTTTTGTGACTTGCCTCCCAAAGATGGCACCCTTGGTACCAGCAAATCTTCATCCGAAGATTGAACTTGAAAGACACCCCCTTGTGGTGGAGGGCGCACCTGTGTAGAGGCAGAAAAAGAAGAGTGCAAGCCACTTTGTCCTGAACCAGAACTGCCTCCCCCACTTGGCCCCGCATGGGGCCCTGAAGGACCAGCTATCGGGGGGGGGGGTTTGACTGTGGTCGAGACCTAGCAGTGGGTAATGGGCCATCACTAGGGAGGCCCACCCTCCCCATCCGAGGGGGTTGCCCGGCTGGCACCATCTGAGAAGGGGGGCTGCTCTGAGAAAACAGGGCCGCTGAAGGATCCAAATGCTCGCTGCCCTCACTTTCAGAAGGAGCTTGAATGTCATAGACAGTGGCCACAGAAGGACCTGGCTGGGAAGAAGATGGCCCGGCAGTAAAGCGCTATGCCAGATAGTCCATTTCCGCAGAAAGCCTGGCCAAGACAGAGGGGTCTGTGCCCACATCATCCATAATGGACTCCAAACAATCCGAGTTATGCTGGAGCAAAGCCAGTGGTGTGTGAGTGTGAGGGGATCGGAGCGCCTGAGATGGGCCACGAATGGGCTGTTTTGCCTGAACAGCCGGGCGAACCCCGCGTTTCCCAGGCATGGTGTACCAAAGAAATTCAACTACGTATAAGTAATTGAGAAAGCGTATATCGCCTTTCAACAAAGAAAATAGCCGCAAAAAATTAAGCTGGCACCCTTAGTCAAACTATCCCCCTAGGGAAAGGACTCGGCCACAAAATGGCTTTCCAGCCAAAAGAAAATGGCTGCCTGAAATCAAAATGATTCAGCAACACCCAGTAAAGGAATAGGCCACAAGATGGCGTTCCTGCCCAAACAAGATTGCCACCTAAAATTAGGATGATTCAGGACTCCCCAAGGAGAAGGACTAGGCCACAAGATGGCGTTCCCGCCAAAACAAGATGGCCACCTGACAAAGCTGCCAAGTTTCCCTTTTTCTCGCGAGGAAGCCTATTCAGCATAAGGGAAAATCCACCTGAAACCAGGACAACGTCCTTACATCCACTACCCCAATGGGAAGACCAGGCCCCAAGATGGTGTTCTCGCCAAAACAAGATGGCTGCTGGAAGCTAGGACGATGTCCTTGGATTCACTAACCCCATTGGGAAAATTAAGGCCACAATATGACGTTTCCACCCAAATAAAATGGCCACAGTGACTTGGGAGAACGTCTCTGATTGCACTAAGCAAAGTTAGAAAAGCATTCTGCTCGAATTTCCCCAGGGAAAAAAGACACGCGAAGTGGCGCTCCTGCCACACGCAGCGACTGGGTAGCTAGCCCATGTTCCGATCGGACTAAAACCACTGGAACCAAAGCAGGGGAAAAAACAGCACGCGAGTGGCCTTAGTCAGTAAGCAATGCCGCTCCAATGACGCAATATGCAAAACCGGTAAATTAAATACAGGGGACGCAATGGGAAAGTCTTATCCGGAACCGCTAAAGCTACAAACTCCCTTCGCTGCGAAAGCAACTCCAGCGAGCCAGACCACAATGTGGATAAGCAGCGCTGCCCACCCAGCCCGCTATGAAGCAAAGGCAGCTAGCACCCAAGGAGCTACACGGGCAAAACAAAACCCCTCAGTAGCCAAAACTTAGTGGTAAGTTAAAATTTCCTCCCACCTTTAAAAAACCGCAACAGGGCAGGAAAAAAGGGGGGGATAAGGGTAAGGGAGGGGGGTAGGAAAAAATAGGTAAAGGGAGGATTAAAATTTAAACAAAATAAAACTGGGTACAGGACAAACGTAACAAATGAGAACTTAAATCAGGGAGTAACGTAAGAAAAAACTGAGAACGATTCACTGTTTGACGCTTTCCAAAAAAGATTGCAAATTCCTCTCAGGCTGGCAGCGGAGACGCAGGTCTGTTCCGATGCACCATGCCGGAGAAGAAGGCTCTCTACGGACACGTGCAGCGCTTAAATAGTGGTCCGTCTGACTCTTTGATTGGCATGCCCTCAGCCCAATTGCACCCTGTCAGATGGACCACCAATAGGGTGTTGTGGCTGCTCCAATTGTCCCCACCCCAACACCTAGACCTGGTTGTCAGGAACCACCACAACACGTGCCCTCTCTTGCAGGGAGGACCTGATTTGTAGAGTGAGCATTGAAGACAATTTAATAGTAGCTGTTTTCTTCTTCTTCTTCTTCTTCTTCTTCTTCTTCTTCTTCTTCTTCTTCTTCTTCTTCTTCTTCTTCTTCTTGTTCTTCCTCTTCTTCTTCTTCTTCATGCCACAATAGGCTTTTACATGGTTTACAAAATATAAAAACCAGTTACCCAGAAATTAAAAGGTAAATATTCATAGTTAAAATGCACAATAAAGCACTCCCATTAAAACACCAAACAGTCATAATTAAAATGCATGATAAAGCAATGCAGCAATTAAAAAAGGAGGTTCACATCACATTGGTTTTGTGCTTTGATGTATCTGTTTACATGATTTTGAAATTGTTGCATTTAATAGTTTGCATTGTATGAATTGTTCTGCGATTTTTTTCTGATGGAAGCGCAATATATAAATGAAATATATACTCATTAAACTCTACCATGTCACTGTGTGGTGGCAAGTATTACAATATATACCTACCTCACAGGATTGTTGTGAGGGATAAATAAGGTAAGGAGAAAAGCCAGGTATACCACATTTTAATCCCTTGGAGGAAAGGTAGGATAGGAATGTCATCAATCAACAACTGGCTTTCTTTAGAGCCTTTCAGAGACCCATCTGTTCAGACCAGGACTTGAGGAGGAAATGCAAACTCATTTACCCACCAGCTGTCTTTGGCAGTAGCTCTGCTGACCTGACATCCTTTTGCATAGCCTTGCCTGTGTGGCACTGTGGAGGGGGCAAATGCATCACAAAAAGGAAGAGGCGGACTCTTGCTTATCTGTGACAACCAGTGAGGCTTCATGGCTATGCTGAGCCTGGTGAGCCTTTGGGCTTAATGGGGAGGGTGCTCAGCTAACCCAAATATGCTGTTTATGGATTTTATTTTGCAGCAATTGGGTTCCCAGCAATGATCTTCCCAGTTCGATGAAGGTGGTATCAAACACTTCTTTTAAAAAATGGTGATCTGTCATTTCTCTTCAGATCTGGAGGTAGGAGAAAGTCCAATTTGGAGTCGTCTTTTTTTGCACCCAGAAGTTAATCTTTGCTAGTTTATGTAAGAGAGTTAAAACTGAATACAGGCACACTCTCTACCATGGGAGACAGGGATGGGCACCAACTATGATGTCTTTGAAAGGGGATCAGATAAATTCATGGAGGAGAGAGCTATTGAAGGCTATGCTCTGCCTCCACATGTGGAGGCAAGTAATGCTTCTGAATACTTGCACTTTGATGTGCTTTTGAACTGCTAGGTTGGCAGGAGCTGGGACCGAGCAATGGGAGCTCACCCCATCACGGGTATTCGAACCGCCGACCTTCTGATCGGCAAGCCCTAGGCTCCGTGGTTTAACCCACAGTGCCATCTGCATCCCTTTATGAAGTGGTTAGGAGGCACCTATTCCCTACCAAAGCTACAGTTCCCAAAGCTCCTTGGGAAGAGGGATTGGATCTTATACCACTCTGGAATTGTAGCTCTATGAAGGCAATAGGGGTCTCCTAACCATTCTCAGCATCCTTAACAAACTTTAGTTACCAAAATTCTTTTCAAGGAAACCATGACTGTTTAAAGTGTTTTTTTATACTGCTTTAAATGTGTAGTGCAAATGGGGCCTTAGCCAAAGGGTTTCGGTCTGGCTTGTTATACAGTGCTTGGGTTGATAGGCTTGGATAAGGGTTGGAATAAATGAATGCCGGAGCTGTGTTGGGGTCTCAGATGAACAACTGTTAAGTTGAGGCTTACGTCCCTGCAATTGTGCCTCTCAGATATTCTGTTGCAATGTGTTACTTGACAAGGAGTGGTCGATGGCTGCAATGATCCAAGAATTTAGTCCCAAGGGGAGAGAGAGAGAGAGAGAGATATTCTGTGCAAGGAATGCAATAAGAACAGACTGACCTGCCAACATTCTCCATATCTGATGCATCAATTCCCTCTCCAAAGTTTGCTTGGGAATTCTTCTTCTTTTCCTTCTTTTCCTTCTTCTTCTTCTTCTTCTTCTTCTTCTTCTTCTTCTTCTTCTTCTTCTTCTTCTTCTTCTTCTTCTTCTTCTTCTTCTTCTTCTTCTTCTTCTTCCTTAAACTTTCCCTGATTTGTGCTGTGAAGGGTTGCTCTAGGAGTCCCCAAACTAAGGCCCGGGGGCCGGATGCAGCCCAATCACATTCTAAATCTGGCCCGCAGATGGTCTGGGAATCAGCATGTTTTTACATGAGTAGAATGTGTCCTTTTATTTAAAACTAGCTGGCCCTGCCACGCGTTGCTGTGGCTAATCCCTGTGACTGCCACCATCCTGTGTCGATCCATGACATATCCCACCCCTCCTCTCCCCACCCCCGGCTTTTCCCTATGATTTCCCCCAACCTGTCTCATCCCAGATGTATCATGCCCCCTCTTCCCACCACCCCTGGGTCATCCTTTTTTGAGATTGGAATTATGACAACTTTCCCCTGCAATATAAAGTTTTGCTGTATCAGGAAAACGTGATCAATTTTGTGTTTATTTGTAGGACATATATCGGGGTTTCTATTAAGCCAACCTGTAACCGGATTTTTGCACTGCTCCTGCTGCTATTAGAAGCTAAGTCATGGTTTGACTTACCATTATATGTGCAAACCCAGACTTGTGGTTTGTCTTGTTCCAAACAATCCACAAACAGTAGGCAAGTTTTGTTTCCTTCTTTTGGTTTGCTTGGGAGATACAAACCAAAAGTCCAGGTTGACATGTAAAACGTTTTTAGTAGTGCTGCAGCAGCAGGACCAAGGAAGAAACATAGTGGCCACAATTTTCTAAATGTGGCCTGTCAGGCTTGCTAAATAATTGTTTGGCTAAGTGTGAAATTGTGAAGAAAGGAAGAAGTTAGTTAATGTTTTGAAGTGATGTATTTATTTTTGTCTTTTGGAGAGTCCCAGGGCTGTTGTGGAGGCAGCCTGGTCCATGGGGGTGGCGTTATCGGCGGCGGGGGGATCCGTGGGGTGGGGGGGATAGATCAGGGTGATCTCCGGTGTGGGGGTGGGTCCCGGGAGGTGGCGGGATCAGCGGGGGTGCGATCCATTTTGTGTGTGTGTGTGTGTGTGTGTGTGTGGAGTGGTCTTGTTCGGGGGGTCGAGGGTTGCGGGAGGTAGTTTGGAGAGTCCTAGGGCTTTTGTGGAGGTGGCCTGGTCCGTGGCGGTGGCGTTATCGGCGGCAGGATCCGTGGGTGTGGGTGGGTGGATTGGTGTGATCTCCGGTGTGGGGGTGGGTCCCGGGAGGTGGCGAGATCAGCGGGGGTGCGATCCGTGGGGTGGGGGTGTGTAGAGTGGGCTTCCTCGGGGGGGGGGTGTCACGGGAGGTTAAGGGATCAGGGGGCAGGATCCGTAGGGTGGTGTGTGTGTGGAGTGGGCTTGCTCAGGGCAGGAGGGGGTCGTGGGAGGTGGCGGGATCGGCAGGGGTGGGATCCGTGCAGTGGGGGGTGTGTGGAGTGGGCTTGGAAGGGAGGGAGGGGGTCGCTGGTACGTGATCTCCTGGGCAGGCGCGAGTCCCTGGGGAGCAGCCTGGTCTCAGAGCGAAAAGTGGAGAATAACATACATGCACCTTCACCATTTTAATATATATAGATGTATCTCTGGGTTATTTGTGGGGCCTGCCTTATGTCTTTAGATGAGTAGAATGTGTCCTTTTATTTAAAATGCATCTCTGGGTTATTTGTGGGGCATAGGAATTCGTTCATATTTTTTTTCAAAATATAGTCCAGCCCCCCACAAGGTCTGAGGGACAGTGGACCGGCCCCCTGCTGAAAAAGTTTGCTGACCCCTGATCTAGAAAGAGGTTGCAATGCTGCCTCAGCTCAGTGGTATAGCTTGGTGTGTGAATGTAAAAGACCCCCTATTCAGTTTCTCACCTTTCCAGATAGAACAACGCTGATAGCCTCTAATTTGACCCTGACATCTTTTTGGTGCTAGTAGCACCTTTGCTGATCTGTGGTATACACACCCTTGAGCTTCTGTGCTCTGCACAGCTGGAGACTGCATACTTCTGAATAGCCTTTGCTAGATGCCACAGGAAGGAGAGCGCTCCTGTGCTTGGGTCCTGCTTATGAGGTTTCCACCAGCATCTGGTTGGTCTCTATAAGAACAGGATGCTGGACCATCTGAAGGCAGCCCTGTTCAGGGGAGTTTTAAATGTGTGATACTGTGTTTTTGCTTTTTTGGTTTTTGTTGGGAGCTGCCCAGAGTGGCTGGTGCAACCCACTCAGAGGAGTGGCATATAAATTACTATTTTGTTATTATTACAGATGGGCCACTGGCCTGATCCAGTTGCAGGGCCTTTTGATGTTCTTATGATCTTGTGGATCTAGGACTCCAATTTGAGAGTGGTAGAGAACACAAGTTTGGCCCAAGTCTTACAGTTCTCAGTGGACGCTCGAGTTGTGAACATGATCTGTGCGGGAGGCACATTCGCAACCTGCAGCATTTGCAACCCGTGTCTGCGCACACGCGGGTCGTGATTCGGTGTTTCTGTGCATGTGCAAAGCACGATTTAGTGCTTCTGTGCATGCACATGTGCCAAAACCCAGAAGTAACCCGTTCCAGTACTTCCGGGTTCAGCTCGGAGCGCAACCCAAAAAGACGCAACCTGAGGTGTCTGTAACCCGAGGTATGACTGTAGCAATATCCATTCACTCAGGGTAGGTCTTCTGTGCTTTTAACAGCTGCCCAGCAGGCAAATGTTCACCAAGTGCAGTTTTTCATTCTAGTGGAGATGCATCAATGAGTAAAGCTCTTCTTACATATCTGCCTGCCTGAAAGGCAGAGGGGTTTTACAAGTGGCAGGCTAATGGTGTGAATATTGGCGAGCAGGAAACCACTGGGTTTCCTGTACAGCTGCCTGGCTTGGATCCAGAGTGTGTGTGTGTGTCATTGTTGGAAGACCTATGAACCTTATCAGTCCTCCCCAGTGGCCGCTTGCCATCTCCTTGTCAGCTAGCCAGGAGGTGACTCTCGGGAAATGCTTTCAACGTTTAAGCCAGGAATTGAAAATTGGGTGTGCCTTCCATGTAATTGCTAGGGTGGCTTTTTTGTTTTTGTAGAAACTTCAAATTCTGTGCCAGGAAACTTCAAATGTGGTGTCTGAGGCAGGTCTAGAGAAGCCTGGTGGGCTGGTGGGAGCTGTAGTCCAAAACATCTGAAGGGCACTGGTTGTGAAAAGGCTGCAATAGGCAATACAGTGGTACAGTACCTCCATTTAAGAACAGCCCTCACACACAAAGTAGTGTCCCGGTTTGTGAACTTTACCTCAGTCTAAGAACGGAAGCCAAATGGTGGAAGGGCACTGGTGGCAGGAAGTCTCATTAGGGAAAGCACGCCTTGGTTTAAGAATGGTTTCGGTTTAAGAACGGACTTTCGTAACGGATTAAGTTCATAAACTGAGGTACCACTGTCCTGAATTCAGGAGTTACAGGAAGGCCTTGAGGGGAAGATACAATTGCCCCACACTCCCTAGTCTCTTGGAACAAGAGCAGCTGTGCTGGGGAAGAAGTGTACCAAATACTTGTGGGTTCTCCCCAATTGCTGTGCTCCTTTCCCTTTGATACACCAAATGGTTGTTTTTTCCTGCACAAGTCTGCTTTTAAAGATAATGAACCATATGAGCAGGGAGAGCCTTAAAGCTGCCCATCAAAACTTAGCACCTGGGCAAGAAACAGAGCAGGCGCATAGGCAGCCTGGTCTCTCTCTCTCTCTCTCTCACACACACACACACCTGCCCCCGCTGTGATGAGATGGATGGGATTTCAAGTTAATTTAGAGAAATTCACATCCGGAAGGCTCAGATTAATTTACGTTGAACTTCAGCAGTTCAAATTGTGGCATCAGTGAACATCAGTACACAAATCTTAAAATTAAAGATTTTTGTACTGGTGTTCACTGAAGCCACAATTTGAACTGCTGAAGAAGAAGCTTCTTATCCTGCTCTTTGACACCTGGGATGTGTGTTTCTAGAGCCCATCCTATTCCTGTGGGTGTAATCTGTTTTAACTTTATTTGATTCTGAATTGTAAATCATTGTAATCTGCCCTGAGACCCTCCTGGTGAAGGGTAGGTAATCATCGTCATCATGTGTCTTCTGTTAGTATTATTTGAACACTATTATTCTCCCACCCACCCCATACTTTCCCTCTTCTTTAATTTTCTCTCTCTTTCCCTTTCCTTATTAAATCTGCAAATATATAGATACAGATGTATATATAGAAATATTGATTTAAATAGAGTATTTTCTCTCTTTTTTTTTTAAAAAAAATGCATCTATCCATATAAATGAGCACAGGTGTGATGAAAACTGTGCCCGCTTTTTTGGGGGAAGTATTTCCTACTTCTGGCTAATGGAGAAGCAGCCAAGCTAAGTTCTTGGTTATTTGTTTCTAAGAAAGTTATTGCTAGGGAAGAAGCTGCTTTGTGGAGGGATGTGCATGTGTGTGTATGAGAGAGAGAGAGAGAGAGAGAGAGAGAGAGAGAGAGAGAGAGAGAGAGAGAGAGAGAGAGAGAGAGAGAGAGAGATATGGAGGGAGATATGGAGGGAGATATGGAGGGAGATATGGAGGGAGATGGAGGGAGAGAGCCTTCTCCGACACACAGCAGGCTGTTCTGATTTCATTGTGTACCTAGAGAGAGAAAACCACCCTCTTCATTTCTTTATCTACTTTATATTTATTAAACATATGTGCAAGAGAGTTGGGGAGGAACATGAGTGAAAGGATGGCACCCCTCCCTTTCCCTGTGCCTAGGGGAACTTCACTGTATGCACAAATTGTTCCTGACAGCGGGAGCCTGTACTCAAAAGTGCTGGAACGCAAACAACTTAAATATTCCTCCCCTGACTGAATGTCTTTGCCGCATTTCCCCAAGCAGTTTGGAAAAACGTGAACAGATGGTGCAGACTGGGTTGCGGTGCACAGGGGTTGCCTTCTACCAAGCCTGAGGTGTTGCTGTGCCGATTCTTCGCCCCCCTCACCACACACTGCAACATCCTCTGCCACTCCAAACTGCCTCCCATGCTGAGGTGAAGCTGGGTGGGTTACAACCAGGGATGGAAGGAGCTGTCAGTTTTGGTTCTCTCTGTTTCACATATTTCCAATCTTAAATTCAAGTTTCTTCAGCAACTTGTGGTTTCTTTCTTTCTATTTTAATCCTCAATTCTTCATCCTTTTCCATGAGAATTTTTGCCTGCTCTTTCAACTAAGATACAAACATTTTCCAAGCAATTTATTCCTAACGCAATACATTTTTGTATGTTGTTTTCACCAATACATTCGTTTTTATGCATATTCCACCCCATGCTCCATATATGCATTCTTGTGTGCTTTGGTTGGAAAATTGCATCACAAAATTCACTCTTTTTGTCATTTATACTTTTCACTAATTTAATCATCATCATCATCATCTATTTTTTATACCCCCCCAAAAAAAAATCTGGCTGGGTTTCCCCAGCCATTCTGGGCGGCTTCCAACAAAATATTAAAATACAATGGTCTGTTAAAAGCTTCCCTAAACAGGGCTGCCTTCAGATGTCTTCTAAAAATCTGGTAAGTGTTTATCTCTTTGACATCTGATGGGAGGGCATTCCACGGGGCAGGTGCCACTACCGAGAAAGCACTCTGCCTGGTTCCCTGCAACTTGGCTTCTCACAGAGAGGGAAAAGCGAGAAGGCCCTCGGTGCTGGACCTCAGTGTCCAGGCAGAACAATGGGGGTGGAGACGCTCCTTCAGGTATACTGGACCGAGGCCATTTAGGGCTTTAAAGGTCAGCACCAACGCTTTGAATTGTGCTCAGAAACGTACTGGGAGCCAATGTAGATCTTTCAAGACCGGTGTTATGTGGTCTTGGTGGCCGCTCCCAGTCACCAGTCTAGCTGCCACATTCTGGATTAGTTGTAGTTTCTGGCTCACCTTCAAAGGTAGCCCCACATAGAGTGAATTGCAGTAATCCAAGTGAGATATAACTAGAGCATGCACCACACTAGCGAGACAGTCCATGGGCAGATAGGGTCTCAGCCTGCATACCAGATGGAGCTGGTAAACAGCTGCTCTGGACCAGAATTGACCTGCACCTCCATGGACAGCTGTGAGTCCAAAATGACTCCCAGGCTGTGCACCTGGTCCTTCAGGGGCACAGTTTCCCCATTCAGGACCAGGGAGTCCTCCACATCTGCCTGTCTCCTGTCCCCCCAAAACAGTACTTCTGTCTTGTCAGGATTCAACCTCAATCTGTTAGCTGCCATTCATCCTCCAACCACCTCCAGGCACTCACACAGGACCTTCACCACCTTCACTGGCTCTGATTTGAAAGAGAGGTAGAGCTGGGTATCATCCGCATACTGATGAACACCCAGCCCAAACCCCCTCATGATCTCTCCCAGCGGCTGCATGTAGATGTTAAAAAGCATGGGGGACAGGACAGAACCCTGAGGCACCCCACAAGTGAGAGCCCAGGGGTCTGAACACTCATCCCCCACCACCACTTTCTGAACATGGCCCAGGAGGAAGGAGCAGGACCACTGTATAACAGTGACATTTCATAGCTTGACTTCCTTTCCCCTCATTCTGTGGTTCCTTAAATTTATTTTTAATATCTCCTTCGTATCCAAATTATCTTAATTTACTCATTTATTAATCTTCTTTAAATATGGTACATACTCTTATGATGAAGCAGCAGCAACAACCTACAGCACAAATTTTGCACTTGGGTCCTGCTTGTGGGTTTCCATGGGCATCTGGCAGGCCAGTGTGAGAAGCAAAGTACTGGCCTAAATGATCCAGCAAGGCTCTTCTCAGGTTCTTATGGGACAAAACCAGAATGAGTTGACTCTGTGTATCATTGGCTATGCCTCTCATTGGCTGTAATTCCATCTGCTGTTGGTCACCCTGTTTTATGCTTTACCAGTCCCAATGGGCACCAGGTATCATGACCTTCACATTCCTAGGAGTGGTGGAGTTGAATGCCCAGAACAAACCTTGGGATATGTCTTTCACCCTATGGAGCCACACAGCAGCCACACAGTGCCAGAGAGACCATGCAGGGATCTTTCTCATCTAGAGAAGGCAAAAGATTCTCTGTTGATGTGGCCTCCTTTCTTGTGATTGGCAGCTGCGAGTGGCATATGGCTGGCTATAATCTAAAACTGATATGGGCAGCTGGCTACATGTACTTCTGAATTTATTGTTGCCTTCACCTCTGGTCTATGGGCATGGCTTGTTGACTTTGTGAAGAAGTTGAGTGTGGGGGGGTTTGGGGGGGGGAGCTCGGAGTACTGTAAATCTCCTACACAGTGTAGGAGCGGCTTCTGAGGAGATGGCACGTCAATATAGCACACAAGGGCATATCCTTTGAATCTGTAAGAAATGCTAGGCAAGCTGAAATCTTCTTGACATAAGAGGAAATTTAGAGGGGTTTCATGGAAGGGCTATTTATGGAGGAGTTTGCTCAGAAAGAAGGGTTTAGGAACCCCCCCCCCCAAAAAAAAACCAACAACTACTGGATCAGATCAAGGATCATGCTTTGCTAGCCTTGGAACTTAAGACGATCCTGCTGGATCAGGCCAATGGCCCAACTAGTCCAGCATCCTGTTTTGACAGTGGCCAACCATATGTTTCTGGGAAACCCATAAGCAAGACCCAAGCACAAGAGCACCCTCTCCTTCTATTGTTTCCAGCAACTGGCATTCCAAAGTATTACTGCCAGCTTGTCATTGTGCTTCTGAAGAGGCATAATTGGAAAGCCCATAAGCAGAATAATGAATGCAACAACACCTTCCCCACTGCTAGTTCCCATCACCTAATCTTCAGAGGGAAACTGAATGGGGCTTAATTTAATTTCTTATGCCTAATAGCTGCTCACATTTCTCCTCCTCCTCCTCCGCTGAAGTTCTACCCTTCTTTTTTAAAAATAGTTTTTATTAAAGGTTTTCTTGTGTTAAAAAACAAACAAATAAACAGGGGGAAGTACATTTGTACAGCATCTCCATTTTTATTTGTAGAGTCTTTTTCACAGTTTGTATACATTTTGTATGAGACACTATCAAATATATAAAAGGGCTCAAATATATAAAAGGATGTCATATAGAGGAGGGAGAGAGATTGTTTTCTGCTGCTCCAGAGAAGCGGACACGGAGCAATGGATTCAAACTACAAGAAAGAAGATTCCACCTGAACATTAGGAAGAACTTCCTGACAGTAAGAGCTGTTCGGCAGTGGAATTTGCTACCAAGGAGTGTGGTGGAGTCTCCTTCTTTGGAGGTCTTTAAGCAGAGGCCTCAGATAGAATCATACTAGACATCATGCAGTAGGGGGAAAATGGGAGGGAGAAAGATGGAGCCAGCTGTTCATGGCCAGCACCTCATCCAAATTAACTAAATGCATGGTTAAAACTGTGGAACTCATGGTGGTGAGTTCCACAGTTTTAACCATGCATTTTGTGAAGAAGTCTTTTTTTCTGACAGTCTTGAATCTTCTTCTAGTTGATTTCTGTTGCGAAAAGGTTACCCCATACCCTCCAACACTTCTCTGGTGAAAATAGGGCTATCCTAGTCAATAATAATAATAACAATAATAATAAATAATTTATTATTTACACCCTTACAACTCTACAGTTCTATGATTCTATGATCTAGACCAGGGGTCCCCAAAATAGACCAGGGGCCAGATGCAGCCCAATCGCCTTATAAATCCGGCCCGCAGATGGTCTGGGAATCATCAGAGGATGTTTCTAGAACTTGGATGGCAAAAGTTGTTGAGAACAAGGTGGCCAGCACCCTTCTTTAGGGCATCAGTTTTCCACTAAAAAAAAACCAAAGCTTTGGGTAATGGGTTGGCACCTTGAAGCAGTTTGCTTGGGAGCAGAATTGATGCCAGATTGGCAAAGATCCTTTCTGTCTCTCTGTCTGTCCCCCCTCCTTTTCTGAGTGCTGAATCTCAGACACCCTGCCTACACAGGGGAGGTGTTGTCTCACTGCATCATGTCCCACTTGGAGAGTGATATCTGTTCTTGTCCCTGGTAGCAACTGCTCTTGTGAAGATTTCCTTGGTTGGATTATGAGATGTTTATAAAGGAGCATTTTGAATCTTTCATGCATTCTGAGTCAAGCTGGGGGGGGGGGGAGCCGGGGGTGGTGGTGCAAAGCCTTGCCTGGAGAGATAAAAATGCTTCCATTGACGACTGCTGAAATGAAAGGGATTGACAGAAGCCAAAACTGTGAGAGTGATTCACTCCAGTTTGCTGGAATTTTGCACCAAGTCTTCACAGGTAACTTGCAACTTGCATGGGGGTTACATTCTGAGGATTGTGTGTAAAACCAAAGTTAACCTGCAGAACAACCCTGGAAATGCCCCGCTGAAACTATCCCTAACTTTCTGAAGCCTGCAGTTGGCATGCCAAGCAGGTCTTGCCCCCCACCCCTCATGCAAGGCAGAGAGCTTTTAATGAGGTTTGTAAGGACCTTTCAATTAAGTTTTGAGACTCTTTTCACAAGAGCTTCCCAAAGTCTTTTAAGCAGGTCTGAGAACTTAAAAGCTCTTTCCATGCCAGGAAAATAATGCACAAAATAGTTTTAAAACTCTCTGCCTTCCATGCAATTAGTCTGTGTGATTTCAGTTGGCTGGTCGCCAAGTGCATAAAGCTGAAATCATGCAAGTTGAATTCATGTCATTTGAGAATTATTTGAATTTTTCTTTGGATAAAGTGCCACCACTCTGTGCCTCAGAACTAGACATGCTGTTTTGGCATGTCTTCAGATTTCGCTCTATTGGCTCTGGATCTCAGGGGTCAAATGACATGTAACATCTGTCATGTTTCAAACAAGCCAGCTGAACCCAACTGCTTTCATTAGATAAAAAGCAGCCATGGACACACCCCACTGAACTGGAATGTGGATTGGGGGTCCTTGGTGGGTTTTATGCTAAAGATTGTCCTCTCCCCCCACCATCCTACTTAGCTGCTACTTGATACTGAGGGTGGTGTTTGCCATAAGCAGTCCTTGGGGCACTGGAGTTAAAAAACCACAGAACCTATGACTTGCCGATCAGAAGGTCAGCGGTTCGAATCCCCATGATGGGGTGAGCTCCCGTTGCTTGGTCCCAGCTCCTGCCAACCTAGCAGTTCAAAAGCATGTCAAAGTGCAAGTAGATAAATAGGTACCTCTACAGTGGGAAGGTAAACAGTGTTTCCATGTGCTGCTCTGGTTCGCCAGAAGCGGCTTTGTCATGCTGGCCACATGACTTGGAATCTGTACGCTGGCTCCCTCAGCCAATAATGTGAGATGAGCACCGCAACCCCAGAGTCGGCCACAACTGGACCTAATGGTCAGGGGTCCCTGGCTTACTTTCGATTCATCACCAGAGCCGTCCGGCGGGGTTTCCCTTGAGATCCGAGGGAGCCCAGATTTCCGAGGGGGGGGAGCCGCAAGAGCGACACGGCCCCGAAAGAGCCCCAGATTGAGCGTTCTGGGGGCGAAGTGCTTGGCGGAGCTCCAAAAGCGACTCCCCTACTCCCTGGCAAGCTCCATTAGGAGCCCTGGAGAGAGTGGGGTGGTAGTTGCGGGAGCCATTTTCGAGCGTCACTATCACCCTCGCAAAGTGAAGCTTCGTGCCGGCGGCAGAGAGCAGTGGATTTTTCCAATTAGAAGATCAGGCTACATTGGTCACCATGAGAAAAGAGATTCAAAAAGCTTCATTTTTCAAGTAAAAGATTTGGTCACGGCAGGAGGCTTTAAAAGGAAGTCAGGCTCCTCCATTGTGTGAAACGAGATGCAGTAATTTGACCCCTGGCTGACAGGGTGAAAGGAAACAATCAATTTACCAAGAATTTGACTCTTAAACTCTCTCCTGGAGCAGCTCAGGGGGAGAGGTGTAAATTGCTTTAAAGTGCCTGCAAATCTTCAAGAAAAAAATTCTAAGGAAGCTGGATCTGAGTGCCTGGAGGGATCAGTGAATGGACTTACAATATAGATTTAATAAAGAGTGGGTTATTTTATTGAACTTGGATCTGTTAACTTTAAAATGAATTTGAAGATGTGTACATGATTTTGGACTAAGATTTTGAGTTATAAACACAAGATTTAAAAAGGGAAAAGATATCCAGAGTGGACATGAAAATGGTGCTTGAGGTTTGGTAATATGACTCCTGTCATCTCCGGCTTTGTTATCTGCTGTTCTCCCATGGAATTTGAAAAAGCAAAAATGACTCTAGACTCAACATCATCACAAGACCTGTGGCAAAAGATTATTTTGGAACTTTTGGACATTAAACAGGAACTGGTCAGGAACAACAAGCCGCTACGTGAAGCTAATAAACAACCAAGTGAAGAAAGTGAAAGGAACTGCTTGGACATTGAATTTGGAGAAGAGACAGTATTGGATCATGCAGAGGAACATGAAGAGCAATTACCAGCTTTAGACAATGCCACAAATAACAAAGAATTTAAATGTTGCAAAGAAGAGGAGGAAGAAGATTGGAATGCTCCACAAGTGGGAGATGTGGAACAGGATTTAGAAGTGGACCAAGGGCTCCTCGAGGGAGAACCAGAGGATATTGTTGCTCTCCTAGTGAGAGAGGGAGGGCAGTGTACACTCTGGGAAAATGAGAAGGTAGTTGGAGGATGTTGGGAAACAGGTGGAAAAGGGAAGAAACAGCAAAGCTGTCTGAAAAAAGTCAGATTTCGGGAAAGGGTGGGAGTGGGTTAAAACAATTAATTACTTGATGTTAGGATGGATTGATTGGAAAGGTCCAACACTGGAATGAATTACAGAATTCGCTGATCCACCCGGGAAATCTAGATCCAGGGGGGGGGGGAATGAAATTGTTTTTAGTTTGTTTAAAGGTATTATGAGAGAAGTTGTCGTATTATAAATTGTGAATCATTGTTGGTAAAAAATATAAGCTAAGGGGAGAAATAATAGCAAGATATTGGAAAAAATATAGAGATATGAATTAAATGTTTGAATGTTAATAATACAAATTGGGGGTTTATAGATTTGGTATTGAATTGAAAGGTATAGAGAGAATTGTAAAATATTGTGAAAACTGCTTAAAGGTTAATTTTAATAGGGACCCAATGAAGGGAGATCTGAGGAATTCCACAATGTGATGAAAAAGTTATGAGTAATATCCCCCCCCCCTGTTTTGTATTTTTGCTATTGTTGTTTGTTTTTGTGCTTTTTTCTTTTTATGTGTTGGTGAACTATTTTGTATGGGAGGATTATTAATGTGAATTGATTGTTTTTGTTCCTTTTATAAAATTAAGATATATATATATATATATATATATATATATATATATATATATATATATATAATGGTCAGGGGTCCCTTTACCTTTACCTTTAATCTAGACTGGAGCTGGAGTTCTCAAGTGTTACACACAGAGCACCTAGTTAAACTATAGAATTCACTCTCATGCGAAGCCGTGGTAGAAACCAACTTACATGGCTTTAAAAGAATTTTAAACAAATCGATGGAGGAGAAGGCTATAAATAGCTACAGTCATGAGAACTGTGAGAACAGGATGGTGGTCTAAATGGGCCATTGGCCTGGTCCACCAGGCTCTTCTGATGTACATAAAGCACCGGCTTTGGAATATAATGGCAGTAAGAGATGGGATGCAGTGACAGCTTTGTTCTTCTTCCACTATTGGGGGCTGTGTGCCTCTGAAAACCAGTAGCTGTGAATTGCAAGCTGGGGAAATTGCTGTTGCACTCAGGTCCTGCTTGTAGGTTTCCCACAGGCATCTGATTGGCCACTGTGAGAACAGGATGTTGGGCTATCTGGACCATTGGCCTGACCCACCAGGGTCTTATGGGCTGCAATACCCCCATGCAGAAGGGTGGTTTAAGACATAGGGAACTACATTAACCTGAGTCAGACCATCCATTCATCTAGCTAAGGATTGCCTCTGAATACCAGGTGCTGGGAGTTACAGGTGGGGGGAGTACTGGTCCTGCTTTTGGGCTTCCCAGAAGAGGTACCTGGTTGGGCACTGTGAGGACAGGATCCTGGGCTGGACAGGGCTTTGCCTATAATGTTCTTAAGTGCTTTGCATTTCGTCTGGACTCAACATGGCAGACGTGAAGGCAGAGTCATTCCTTGAACCAGAGCCAAGCCTTAGTGCTGAGCATGGCCTGGTAAATTTGTTTAGTGGAGAAAGTGGAACTCGGCAGTACAGTGGGACTCATTCCCATCCACATCCTGCTTCCAGGGCTGGGTTGCTTCCACCATGTGGAGAGAATCTGGCTCAGTCGGTGATATGCTGAGTATAATTAAAGAGGCCCACTGCTTGGAGCAGAAGCAACTTGGAAGCATTAATGCAAGAAATGCAGTTCATTATCAGAAAGTCTGCTTAAGTGTTTGTCATTAATTACTTGGTCTGTTGCCACCTTCTGACTAGTCCAAGCTCATGTCCTGATGCTGCCATTGCCTGCAGGTGAAGTCAGCCCATGTATGTTTTGGTTTCGCTCCAAGGCTGTTAGCGCAACTATCTGCATGAGGCAAATTGGATACTCTGGTTACTCTGGATACTCAAACTGGTTACTGTCCTTGCTGGAACCAGAAAAATTCAGAAAGGGTGGCTTCAATGAAGGGGGTGTGAGTTTACAGAGTCTTTATAGAGGGGAGAACTGTAGCTTAATGGACATTCTGCTGGTCATGCTCTCCTCAGAAAAGATCACTGGTAGAGCACCTGCTTTGCAAGCCAAGAGTCTCAGGTTCAATCTCTGGAATCTCCAGGCAGAGTTTGAAAAGAGCCACTTCAAGTCAGTGTAGACAATATTGAGCTAGATAGTCCAATGGCTGAACTCAGTATAATGCAGGTTCCTGTATTCCTTCCTAAGGCAAACTATTTTTTGTTTGTTTGTAAGCAGTGGGCTGGTGTCTAGTGTTAACAGTGATGTATTGGAGCCAGAGCAGTATAGTGGTTACAATATTGGACTAAGGCTGGGGAGATCTGGGTTCAAATGGCTACTTGACCATGAAGTTCACTGGATGACCTTAGGCCGGTCACTACTCTCAGACTAACCTACCTCGCAGGGTTGCTAAAATGGAGAGGTTGGGGGAAATTATGAACAGTATGCTGCCTTCAGCTCCTTGGGCAAAAGGCAGGATAAAAATGTATAAAGATATTTGAGCTACTTGGGGGGGGGTGGGTGGGATATAAACGGAAATAATATTTATTATCATCATCATTATTATCAATAATAAAAAACTTTCAATGTGTGTTAGTCATGATGGCTGTATTTTGGGGGTAGAAAACCTGTAGCATTTCATTTTTAATCTGTTAAGGTCATTTTGAAGTGTGATCCTGTCCTCTGGGCTATAAGCCACCCATCCCAATTTGGTGTCATCTGCAAACTTGCTCAGGATGCCCTCAAGCCCATCATCCAAGTCATTAATAAAGATGTTGAATAAGACTGGGCCCAAGACAGAACCCTGTGGCACCCCACTAGTCACTTCTCTCCAGGAAGAATAGGACCCTTTGGGTTCGGTCAGCCAGCCAGTTACAAATCCACTGAATGGTAGCATTGTCTAGCCCACATTTTACCAGCTTCTTTACAAGAATATCATGGGGCACCTTGTCAAAGGCCTTGCTGAAATCAAGATAGGCTATATCCACAGCACTCCCTTCATCTACCAGGCTTGTAATTCTGTCAAAAAAATGAGATCAGATTAGTTTGACATGACTTATTTTTCAGAAACCCATGCTGACTTTTAGTGATCACAGTGTTCCTTTCTAGGTGCTCACAGACCGTTTGCTTAATGATCTGCTCTAGAATCTTTCCTGGTATTGATGTCAGGCTCACTGGGCGGTAATTGTTTGGGTCCTCCCTTTCCCCCTTTTTGAAAATAGGGACAATATCTAGGAATCTGGCTGACCCCTAAAAATATAAATTTATTTAATGACAATTATGTAGTAATTTGGAAAAATATTAAGAATGATCTAGAGACTTGGAATAGCCTGAATTTATCACTATGGGGAAGAATAGCTACCATCAAGATGAACGTCTTACTGAGGATGTTGTTCCTTTCCCAAATGTTACCTATAGTTAAGGGGACGGGACAATTTGACGAATGGAGGAAAACAATATCGAGATTCATTTGGCAGGGGAAACTACCAAGGATGAAACATAAATTTGTTTAGAGAAGACAAAAAGAACAATGGATTTGAAAGCATTAAATCTAAATTCCAAATTGAACTGGTGGAGGGGAAAAACAAATTGCTGACAAAAATGTACAACTTCCTTTTGGAGTGGAACACCAAAGACGAGGAAACAAAGGAAGTCATGATAAAGTAGGCGATTGATTTCGGCTACAATATTGAATATGATCTGTGGCTTAAATTATGGAATCAATACATGAAGTTCACAGCATGTACGGTATTAAAGGAAAATGTCATGAAAATGATTTACTGTTGGTACCTAACACCAGTCAAACTGGCAAAAATTTATAGATTAAAAAACAAAAATTGATGGAAATGTCACCAAAAGGATGGGGAAATATATGTGGTGGCTGTGTGAAAAAGTGAAAATATTCTGGGAGTCAATATACAACAAAATAAAAAGGATGTTAAAATATACCTTCCCCCAAAAAACCGGAAGCCTTTCTGCTGGGGCTAATGGGAAGTGAAATTAATAAAAATTATCAAAGATTATTTATGTATGCCACCACCACTCCTGATGTAATAATAATAATAATAATAATAATAATAATAATAATAATAATTTATTTATACCCCGCCCATCTGGCTGGGTTTCCCCAACCACTCTGGGTGGCTTCCAACCAAATACTAAAACAGTACAGCATTAAACATTAAAAACTTTCCTAAACAGGGCCGCCTTCAGTTGTCTTCTAAAAGTAAAATACAGTGGTGCCTTGCTTAACGAATGCCCTGCTTAACAAAATCTCCGCTTAACGAAAGTTTTTTTCTAGCGGAGTTTGCCTCGCTAGACGAATGCATTTTACGAAAAATTTGTCAACGAATCGCGGTTTCCCATAGGAATGCATTGAAATTCAATTAATGCGTTCCTATGGGCAAAAAAAATAAAATAAAAATCAATGCATTCCTATGGGATTCTCTAGACAAATTTTTCGTTATAAGAAAAGACCTGTGGAACGAATTAAATTTCTCTAGCGAGGCACCACTGTAGTTACTTATTGCCTTGACATCTGCTCGGAGGGCGTTCCACAGGATGGGTGCCACTACCGAGAAGGCCCTCTGCCTGGTTCCCTCTAACCTCACTTCTTGCAGTGAGGGAACCGCCAGAAGGCCCTCGGTGCTGGATCTCAGTGTCCGGGCTGAATGGTGGGGGTGGAGACGCTCCTTCAGGTATACAGGACCGAGGCCATTTAGGGCTTTAAAGGTCAGCACCAACACTTTGAATTGTGCTCAGAAACGTACTGGGAGCCAGTGTAGATCTCTCAGGACCAGTGTTATGTGGTCCCGGCGGCCACTCCCAGTCACTAATCTAGCTGCCGCATTCTGGATTAATTGCAGTTTCCGGGTCACCTTCAAAGGTAGCCCCATGTAGAGCGCCTTGCAGAATCCAAGTGGGAGATAACCAGAGCATGCACCACTCTGGCAAGACAGTCCGCGGACAGGTAGGGTCTCAGCCTGCGTACCAGATGGAGCTGGTAGACAGCCGCCCTGGACACAGAATTAACCTGTGCCTCCATGGACAGCTGTGAGTCCAAAATGACTCCCAGGCTTCGCACCTGGTCCTTCAGGGGCACAGTTACCCCATTCAAGACCAGGGAGTCCTCCACACCTGCCCGCCTCCTGTCCCCCAAAAATAGTACTTCTGTCTTGTCAGGATTCAACTTCAATCCGTTAGCCGCCATCCATCCTCCAACCGCCTCCAGGCACTCACACAGCCTTCACTGGTTCCGATTTAAAAGAGAGGTAGAGCTGGGTATCATCCGCATACTGATGAACACCCAGCCCAAACCCCCTGATGATCTCTCCCAGCAGCTTCATATAGATGTTTAAAAGCATAGGGGAGAGGACAGAACCCTGAGGCACCCCACAAGTGAGTGCCCAGGGGTCTGAACACTCACCCCCCACCACCACCACTTTCTGAACACGGCCCAGGAGGAAGGAGCGGAACCACTGCATGACAGTGCCCCCAGCTCCCAGCCCCTCTAGACGGCCCAGAAGGATGTTATGGTCGATGGTGTCAAAGGCCGCTGAGAGATCCAGCAGAACTAGGAAACAGCTCTCACCTTTGTCCCTAGCTCGCCGGAGAGCATCGACCAGCTGATGTAAGGGGAAAACAACAGAAATTCCAACAGTAGATGAGTGGCGGGCTAAATTGATGGAATACTCAGAATTTGCAAGGTTGAAGGGAAGAATAAGGGAACAAAAAGACCAGAGGTTCCAAAAGGAATGGAGCCAATTTGTAGATTATTTAAAGGAACATTGTAAAAATGTGAAAACACTGGTAGGATTAACATAAAAACTGCAAACATAAAAGACAGAAAGCCATGTCTTTGAATAAAATAAGACCTATTTAAGCGAAAGACAGGGATAAAATGGAGAAAGCGCATAAAGGATGGGAAGAAAATGGAAAACCAAGTGAGAGGAAGGAAGGAAGTCATGTTCAGCAGAACATTTGGATATATTTGATTGTACTACGGTACTATGATAATATTTGTACGAAATGGACTTGTTCATTTTTTTGGAATTTTTGTGATACTTTCTTCCAGGTGTTTTGCTTTGTAGATGGAAAAACAATAAAAATGAATATTAAAAACAAAAAGCAGGAACCAAATCTTTAATTCTCCCAGCCCCCTAGTGTCTTCAAAATACTCATCTTTGCAGGAGCAACTTAGATTCAGTCATGCTAACGTACAAATCTCTCCATCCTTATTTTTGTGTTAAGGTAACCAAGGAGACAAAACACTCCGATTATTTTATAGTAAGCAATAAAAAGAGCTCTTAATTGTTTCTCACACTTTTAAGAGTTCCCAAGCCTGCATTTGGTGAGATAGTGTATTAGTCTCTCTCTATCTCTTTTTGTAGGTTTAGAGGAGGGTAAAATATGAATTGCTCATGAAAAGATTCTCTTGGTTTCAAAGGCAGCTGTCACCTTGCAGGTTTTTAAGATTGTCTCTGTTAACTGTCGTGTAGAACAGTAGTTTTGAAAGTTAACAATTTGGATTCCCCAGACATGAGAGGCGTTCCACAAGTTGTTCTCATGTGTGCATGCTCCCAGTTGTGTCAGTGTGTGATACACACAGTTGAATCCCCACAACACCATGTCCACTGTGAAGCAGGAGAAGTGTGTGACCCTAAGGACAAACAAATCTGTCAATTTCAACTTCCCATGGCTTTTCATTTTTCCACTTTCCTATTTTCCACATTTTCACATCAGTTTCCTTTAAAAAAAAAAAGCTTCCCCATGACTATTCTTCAGCACCTCAATGTGAATTTCTCCCAATTTAACATGTTTGTATACAAAAACCCCGTCTAGTCCAGTTTGGTGTGTGTGTGTGTGTGTGTCAGTAAACAAGGGGAATTAAGACTAAGAGAGCTGAGTGGGGGTGCCCATGTAATCTCACTGTATACAAGTTGTACAAGTGACAACAAAGTATTTCAATTTCAATCTTGCTGACCCAGGTTAACCCCTTCTAGCATAGCCAGGCATCTCTTGAGCAGGATAATACTAAGCAAGGCAGCTTGTCAGGAAGCTGGCTGACTGCAAAACTGAGCAATGCTAGGATGAATAGTTGCATCTGTGACACTAGGGTTCAATCCTCTACTTCACCCTAGACTCATTAGTCTCCATCCTCTTTGCCTATCTGTAAAATGAGGACAACAGCACTGGGTTGCTGTTTGCAGAGGTGAACATAATCACTGAAAGGCACTTCACATTTTTTAAAGAAACCAAAACATTTCCTTAATTGGCTTTTATAAGTAATGCTGTTTTTACCAAATTTAGAAATTACGCAAATCCCCAAATATCTACATGGGATTTTTAAAGAACCTTCTGACGATCATATTTGACTGGAGCTTTTCTATCTGAGGCTGAAATTCAGCAGGGAGTGAGAGACAGATATATTGGCTCCAGTCAAAAGATAGTTGGTAGTTTCATTTCACAGTTGAATTTCTTTAATTATCTTCAAAGGTAGATTTTTCTTTGGCTGTTCAGTTTTGGCCATCAAGCGGCCAAAATCTGCCATGTAGCAAGTGAAAAGAAACTTGAAACTGGCATGCATTTGAAATTCTTCTTTTTTTAAAAAAAAAGTTCCTCTTTTTTCCCCTGTGACTGTAACTATGAAAAAGGCAAAGGTAACAGAAGACCATAAATCCATGGAGAACTCGTGGCATATTTTATCACTGATTAAAAGGGCAGCTAGACTTACATCAGCAAATGTGTTATTATGAAACCCAGCTCTGGAATGTGAAGAGACGATAATAGTATGTAGCTCCCTTTTTATATCCCCCCCCCCCAATATTCACTTATGCTCCTTAACCCTACACAACACAGGTGAGGCATCTGTTGGCCTCCCAAAGTTGATGGACTACAGCTCCCTTCACCGCTGTATGAAGTCAGCAATTTCCATTCCAACATGTATTGCTCACAATCAATGCTGTTTCTGTTCCTCTGCAGTTCAGCTTCCACCAAATGCTACAATAGTTACCCGACTGTCTTCTACTTAATGTAAGTTATGTAAGCTATGCAACTATTTATGGAACCTAACATTCATTTCAGAGAAAAGAAAAGTAATTACAGTGAGGGGGGGAAGTATTTGATCCCCTGCTAAATTTGCCCGTTTGCCCTCTGATGAAGAAATGACCAGCCCATAATTTTAATGGTAATTTTATTGTAGCTGTGAGAGACAAGAAAACCCCCAGAATCCCAGAAGACAAAAGTCAGAGATTGATGTGCATTATAATGAGTGAAGTAAGTATTTGATCCCTTTGCAAAAGATCACGTAGTACTTGGTGGCAAAACCCTTGTTGGCAATTACAGAGGTCAGACGTTTCTTGTAGGTGGCCACCAGGTTTGCACACATCTCGGGAGGTATTTTGTCCTTTAGGATGATTAAGATCTGGAGACTGGCTAAGCCACTCCAGGACCTTAATGTGCTTCTTCTTGAGCCACTCCTTTGTTGCCTTGGCCATGTGTTTTGGGTCACTGTCATGCTGGAATACCCATTCTCAACCCATTTTCAATGCCCTGGCTGAAGGAAGGAGATGCTCACCCAAGATTTGATGATTCATGGTCCCGTCCATCATCCCTTCAATGTGGTGAAGGTGTCCTGTCCCCTTAGCAGAAAAACACCCCCAAAACATAATATGTCCCCCTCCATGTTTGATGGTGGGATGGTGTTCTTGGGGTCGTAGGCAACATTCCTCCCCCTCCAAACATGGCGAATTGAATTGATGCCAAAGAGCTCAATTTTGGTCTCATCTGACCACAACACTTTCACCCAGTTCTCCTCTGGGTCATTCAGATGTGCATTGGCAAACTGCAGACTGGCCTGTACATGTGCTGTCTTGAGCAAGGGGACCTTGCGGGCTCTGCAAGATCTCAGTCAATCACGGCATAGTGTGTTACCAACTGTTTTCATGGTGACTATGGTCCCAGCTGCCCTGAGATCATTGACAAGTTCCCCCCATGTAGTTCTGGGCTGCTTCATCATTGTTCTCCTGATCATTGCAACTCCACAAGATGGAGGGAGGTTGACAGTTATTTTGTGTTTCTTCCATTTGTGAATTATTGCACCAACTGTTGTCACCTTCTCACCAAGCTGCTTGGCAATAGTCTTGTAGCCCAGTCCAGCCTTGTGCAGGTCTACAGTCTTGTCCCTGACATCCTTGGACAGCTCTTTGGTCTTGGTCATGGTGGCTACTTTGGAATCTGCTGGATTGATTGCTTCTGTTGACAGGTGTCTTTTGTACAGGTACAGTAACGAGCTGGGATTACAGGTAAGACCTCTCCCTTACAGCTTCTAATCTCAGCTCGTTACATACAGTGAATATACCAGGTAGCCTGACGCCTGGCTGGTTGATAGGGGATCAAATACTTATTTCACTCATTATAATGCACATCAATCTCTGACTTTTGTCTTCTGGGTTTCTGGGGGTTTTCCCTGTTGTTATTCTGTCTCTCACAGCTACAGTAAATCTACCATTAAAATTATGGACTGGTCATTTCTTCGTCAGAGGGAAAACGGGCAAATTTAGCAGGGGATCAAATACTTTCCCCCTCACTGGCCTGGCTGGGGTTCAGTAATGTCTGGAGGGCCCATCCCTACTTTACAAACTTACCTGGGAGCAAGTCCAATTTAGCTCAGTAGTGCTTACTTCTGTGTAGGCATTTTTTAAATAATAATAATAATAATAATAATAATAATAAATAATAATAATAATAAATAATAATAATAATAATGAATTGCTTCCCAAGGCAACATGTCAAAGTGATTAATGATCTTTTTAAAAAAATCAGCTATAATAATCCAGTTCCAAATCCAGTACAGATACCAACTAGGATTTAAAAAAATCAAATCTCTCCTTTAAATGCTTTTTTTGGGGGGGAGGTCTTTAGTAGACAATAGTGATGGCACTGGTCTGATATGTATGGGTGTATATACAGAGTTTCACTGTTAGTATTACAGGTTTGTTTGTTTTTAAAGAGTTTTCACGAGAACAATTTTCTAGCATGTTCCAGTTTAGCATTTTTCCTCTCAATTGCAAATCAAAAAGACAGAAACGATTAAAAAACCCACACCCTGAATGGGTTAAAAAATACTTCAAAACATAATTTAAATTAATGGCTTTTCTGGGTTGTTCCCAGTTATGAATGGGTCAAGAATGAGACAGTGAGTGTTGAGAGGCTGACTTTGAATTGAGGAGGTGGTTGGCACATGCCCAGTTTTCAAAGTCAGAACATACTTAATAGTTGTGCCAACTGGAGAGGCACTGGTAAGTAGTGTAGTTATCTTCAAATAACAGCCTGCAGACCAGGGAGCCTGGGTTGGAAGGGAAGCAGAGAGTTGAGAACATGTAGCAGGCTTTCACACAAGGCATCTCCTCCCTTATTCCTATTTTAACTTCTTCTTTCTGTGATGTCTATCTTGTATTGTTTTTGTGATGATCAGTTTTCTCAGCAACAGTTGTTCAAAAGTGATCTTTTATGAGGAGAGCATGGCCAGCAGAATGTCCTGGAAAATGTGTGGGATGTTATCGGTGCTGGTGTGTGCAAGGATTAGGCCAGGCATCCTCAAACTTCAGACCTCCAGATGTTTTGGACTACAATTCCCATCTTCCCTGACCACTGGTCCTGTTAGCTAGGGATCATGGGAATTGAAGGCCAAAACATCTGGAGGGCCGCAGTTTGGGGATGCCTGGATTAGGCCAAGGGTCCCTCTAGTACAGCATGCTGTTCTCACCGTGGCCAACAGGGGGCTCCAGTGGGAAGCACAGAAGCAGGGCAAGAGCATAATAGCTTTCTCCTTACTTGTAATTTCCAGAAACTGTTATTAGGGTTGCCAGACTCAATAGAGGACAGGACTTCTGTGCCTTTAGTTGCCCTGCTCTCTTTTGAGTCTGGAAACCTTAAAGAGAAACCAGCAGACAGACCCTTTGCTTGGAAATTAAACAACGGGTCTGCTGATTTTTCTTTAAGGTTTCCAGACTCAAAAGAGAGCAGGGCAACTAAAGGCACAGAAGTCCTGTCCTCTATTGAGTCTGGCAAGCCTAACTGTTATACAGAAGCATAGTGCCTCCAACAATGTAGGCAGAAAAAAATCAGTATGGCTAGTTGTGTTTATGTAGCTGTAGCTGCACTCAACAGGGCCTTTGTTATACAGGGGTTTGCAGGGGTTGGGGTTGGATCTTGGGAGAATTCTCATTCAGCTCTCCAGCTGGCTATGAATGCTCAATGATTGGCCATGGACAGAGTTGCTAATGTACCTGTATGGTAGTCCTGTTCTGCCAGCCACTGAAGAGCATAGTGGAGGGAGAAACCAGCCAACCCAGCCAACCAACCAAGTCTCAGGGGGGTACTTGCCTGGAGGCAGAGTCCATATACAAGGTTCAGTCCTGTCCTAAGGCCAGGAGAATCGCAGTTCACATAGTCAGACGATCTGGGGGTCAAGAAAGGCAAGGGTCCAGGAACAACTAGTGTTGTTTCCAGCAACTGACTGAGGCTGGAACCCTGCAGTGCTTAAGAATGCTGGAGCCAGCTGGTTCTCATCAGTAGCACGAAGGCTGATCAGCAGCAGGTGGTCACTTCTGCTCAGCTAGTGAAGCCGACTCCTGGCCCATGACAACCTGGAAGGTTTGCAGTAGGATGATAAAATGTCACACTGAGCTGCTTAAATGAAAGCTGGGGTACAACTATGAGTCTTGAGATCTCTTGAAGGGGCCGCTCGGGACTTCGTGGAAAGCATGGCCGTCATGGGGCTGTCCCTGAATAAGTCTGGCGCAACTCATAGGACATGCCTTGGACCTGGTGTTTACCTCTATGGATGTTGGTGATCTGACACTAAGTAAAAGCGAAACTAACGAAGTGCCATGGGCAGATCACTACTTGGTGCAACTGGACTTCTCCACGACCCTTCCCCTCTGCAGGGAGGTGGGACCTATTCGGATGGTCCGCCCCCACAACTTAATGGATCCAAATGGTTTCCAGAGAATGGTAGGGGATGCTTTATCCCATGTTGATGGCCTTTCAGCCAATTCCCTGGTGGCCTGCTGGAATGTGGAGTTAACCAGGGCTATTGAGTGTCTGGCTCCGAAGTGCCCTCTCCGATTGCATGGAGCCCGGACAGCTCCGTGGTTTTCCCCAGAGCTGAGGGTGATGAAACAATCGTTGAGACAGCTAGAGTACCGGTGGTGGAAAACTAATTCTGAATCAGACCGGACACGGGTTAGAGCTCAACATCGAGCCTACCAAGTGGCAATGGCAACGGCGAAGAGGACTTTCTTCACAGTTTCTATTGCATCTGCAGAAAACAGCAGCAGGAGACTTTTTCAGGTGGTTCACAATTTATTGGAAGCACCTTTATCATCGGGGCCTGGTAGGGACCCCAAGATCTCCTGCAATGCTTTTGCAATGTTTTTTGCAGATAAAGTTGCTCAGATTCGGAAGGAGGTAGACTCCACCATGGGAGCAGGGCCAGGGCGGGAGAGTGCTAGAGCCCTGTCTAGTCATGTTATATGGGATCAATTCCAATCTGTTACCTCCGAGGATGTGGACAGGCTGCTTGGACGAGTGAAACCGACCAGCTGTCTCCTTGATCCTTGCCCATCCTGGCTAATAAAAGCGAGCCGGGAAGGGCTGGGCGATGGGCTCCATGGGATGGTGAATGCTTCCCTCCACGAGGGAGCCTTCCCAGACCCACTGAAAGAGGCGGTCATTAAACCGCTTCTTAAAAAAAATCTTTAGACCCGGCCAAATATCACCCAGTCTGAACAGCTCCAAGCATGCCTGGAAGAAGCGGACCATTTGGATCCCTTCCAATTGGGATTCAGGCCTCACCATGGGACTGAAACTGCCTTGGTCGCGCTGGTCGATGATCTCTGGTGAGCTAGGGACAAAGGTGAGAGCTGTTTCCTAGTTCTGCTGGATCTCTCAGCGGCCTTTGACACCATCGACCATAACAGCCTTCTGGGCCGTCTAGAGGGGCTGGGAGCTGGGGGCACTGTCATACAGTGGTTCCGCTCCTTCCTCCTGGGCCGTGTTCAGAAAGTGGGGGGGGGAATGAGTGTTCAGACCACTGGACACTCACTTGTGGGTGCCTCAGGGTTCTGTTCTCTCCCCTATGCTATTTAATATCTATATGAAGCTGCTGGGAGAGATCATCAGGGGGTTTGGGCTGGGTGTTCTTCAGTATGCAGATGACACCCAGCTCTACCTTTCTTTTAAATCAGAACCAGTGAAGGCAGTGAATGTCCTGTGTGAGTGCATGGAGGCGGTTGGAGGATGGATGGTGGCTAATGGATTGAAGTTGAATCCTGACAAGACAGAAGTACTGTTTTGAGGGGGACAGGAGACAGGCAAGTGTGGAGGATTCCCTGGTCTTGAATGGGGTAACTGTGCCCCTGAAGGACCAGGTGCGCAGCCTAGGAGTCATTTTGGACTCACAGCTGTCCATGGAGGCGCAGTCAATTCTGTGTCCAGGGCGGCTGACTACCAGCTCCATCTGGTATGCAGGCTGAGACCCTACCTGCCCGCGGACTGTCTCGCCAGAGTGGTGCATGCTCTGGTTATCTCCTGCTTGGACTACTGCCATGCACTCTACTTGGGGCTACCTTTGAAGATGACCCGGAAACTGCAATTAATCCAGAATGCGGCAGCTAGACTGGTGACTGGGAGCAGCCATCAAGACCACATAACCTGCATTGCAAGACCTGCATTGGCTCCCAGTACATTTCCAAGCACAATTCAAAGTGTTGGTGCTGACCTTTAAAGCCCTAAATGGCCTCGGCCCAGTATACCTGAAGTAGCGTCTCCGCCTCCATCGCTCTGCCCGGACACTGAGGTCCAGTGCTGAGGGCCTTCTGGCAGTTCCCTCGCTGCGAGAAGCCAAGTTACAGGGAACCAGGCAGAGGGCCTTCTTGGGAGTGGCACCCGCCCTGTGGAACGCTCTCCCATCAGATGTAAAAAAAACAACAACAACTACCAGACTTTTAGAGGACATCTGAAGGCAGCCCTGTTTAGGGAAGCTTTTAATCTTTAAGGAAGATTAAAGCCCTAAACGGCCTCGGTCCTGTATACCTTTAGGGAAGTTTTTAATATTTGATGCTGCACTGTTTTTAATATCCAGTTGGAAGCCGCCCAGAGTGGCTTTAGATGAGGTTCTAATTATAGATGATTATTGAGTGCTGCAATTTACCTGGTACATGTTGGTTTTAGAGACTTCTTAATGTGGTGTTGGTTTAATGGCTGGTGTTTTTATAGAGTTCTAGTCAATGTATTTTCTTTTTCATTGGTGTTGGCTGCTTCTGGCAGTAGTCCTGCCAAACAAGACATAAATAGCCAACTAAATACTTTTAAAATAGCTTTATAGTGAGAATGCTCAGGGAAGGTTGGAAACCAGGTCCCCTTCTCATTGTACACATGGGGCAAATGGAGTGCTGTCACTCCTAGCTGGCAGAAGGATCCACTGTTTTATAAAATGCGGGCCTGTTGATCAGATATAAGGGTAGGCAGATATTTTCACCTTTGAGTCCCATCATCCCTGACCATTGGCTATGCTGGTTGGGGGTGATGGGAGTTGTAGTTCGCAACATTTGGAAGGTTCCCTCAGACTGGGGGAGGCTCTGCTTCTGATGCACCACTTTCTCCTGATCCCAGTTTTGTAACAATTAATGTTACCTTCTCTCTCTTTTTTAATAGTAAGTGTATCAATGAATAGAATGTACATGCCAATAGTGATGCTGATCATTAAAAGGGCAAGAACCGAAGAGTGGTTCTGAGGTAAAATGGAACAGTAACCTGTTATCCATCATGCTAGTATTTACATCTGTTGTGGATATTGCACAGCAGGAGTCAGGTTGAGGATGCTAAACCCAGTGTGATTTCCCTTTAAATGCCATGTTGGTAGTTCCATGGACTTTATCTGTGGCAGCCCCTAAGCTGTAAATTTCCTATGGATTTTATCCCCCACAAAGGTACACCTGGCACACGTCAAACAATCATGGCTTTCCCCAAATAATTCTGGAAGTAGTACTTCGTTAAAGGTCCTGAAAGTTGTTTGGAAACCACTATTCCCATCTCAGAGTAGGGTTGCCAGACTCAATAGAGGATAGGAGTTCTGTGCCTTTAATTGGAAATTAAACAAAGGGTCTGCTGGTTTCTCTTTAAGCTTTCCAGACTCAAAAGAGAGCAGGGCAATTAAAGGCACAGAAGTCTTGTCCTCTATTAAGTCTGGCAACCCTATCTCAGAGCCATGATGCCCAGAGTTTCCTGTGAAGAGGGGCAGGGCTGTCTCAAGCAGGTTGGGCGCCCTGGCGCTGAGGCGCTGAGATCGCTCCAACGCCCCTGCCCTCGCAGCGCGCAGCACAGCTTCCACGCGGCTCCGCCACGAGTGCCCCCCCACCGGCCCGGCGCCCTGGCACCCCACGCCACCAGGACTACACCTAGAGCCAAGCCTGAAGAGGGGTTAGTTGTTAAACGATGTTGGGAATCGTGGTCCTGGTTGTGGACTTCCCATAAGCATCTGGTTGGCCACTGTGAGAGAAGGATGGTAGACTAGATGGGCCACTGGCATGATCAACCTTATGTCCTTACTGTACTGTGTGTCTCCTCATCAGCCATTGATGTGAGGCAGGGAGACTGACAGCCATGGTGACCACTTCATATAATGCCCTGGTTAGAGAGTATACTGTTCCCACAGTGGCCAACCAGGTGCTCCAATAGGAAGCCCACAAGCCATTCTGCTCCTAGGTATAGGAAGAAGAGGAACAAGAAATACCCTTGTCCAGACTTGAGGGACAATCAGACCTTGGCAAAGGTCAGGTTTCAGGGTGTTAGGCTCCATGACCCAGAGAAGCTAGCTGTTGACCAAGCAGAGTACAGGAAGAAGTATGGCCCAGGCATTTCAGGCAACAAATGTGGATCAAGGGGCCAAAGGCAGGTGCATAGTCAATACCAAGCAGAGGTCAAGATTCCTCATATCAAAAATAAGTTGGAGGAGCAAGCTCAGAGCCTGGGGGACAGGGATTGGCCCTGGGTGTGTATGTCAGCTGATGGAATGTTCTGACAGACAGGTACTTCAGGCTAAGTGGTGCCCTGGAGGTACAGAACATTGGTGGCTCAGGAGATAAGGCATCTAGAGTTTGATGTCTGGGAGCCTGGTTTAAGACCCAACCCATTCTAGAACTCATGCCCCTGATACTGCATTCTTCTGTGTATTTTTTTTCATCTACCAATTTAAATCCACATTTCACCCCCCTTAGCTACATTTTGCACTCACCCATTTTGTTGAGCAAGTTGCCGTGGTAGCCTTCTCCTTTCTTTGCTTTTTCATCTATATTTTATTTGTGGCATATGAATGCCGGAACTTCTTCAAATTCTGCTGAATAGAAGTGTTCTACCGCCACCCCTCACTTTTTATTCAGAACTTTCAGAAGTTCATAGGTGATCTCAAGTATGCAAAATCTTGCTTATCCTGGTGCATTGTGCATAATTTCCAGTATGACAAGTTCCATCCATCTCATTTGTCAACTTTAAGGATTTCCATTTTGAAGAAGCTCTGGGCTTTGGAAATGATATTGGAGCTGGGTAGGGTTGCCAGACTCAATAGAGGACAGGACTTCTGTGCCTTTAATTGCCCTGCTCTCTTTTGAGTCTGGAAACCTAAAGGTTTCCAGACTCAAAAGAGAGCAGGGCAATTAAAAGCACAGAGGTTCTGTCCTCTATCGAGTCTGGCAACCCTAGAGCTGGGGAGAAATTTCCACTGGCATATATTAAATATGTATTTCTGCTCAAGATAGTTTTGCAACTGCTTGTAATATTACAATAGCCTGCTTGTAATATTACAATAGCCTGCTTGTAATATTACAATAGCCTTCAGGTGGGCTGCTGGAGGCCTAGCTGTCTTGACTCAAGACAAAGCAATATAAATAAACTCACCACCTAATGCTTTCATTTCACACTTCCCAGGCCCTTGGAAAGCTAAATCCACTGTGGCATGATGAGTTAAGACGGGGCACCAGAGCCATTAGGCTTTCTTTTTGTAATAATCCGCTTAACAGGAAGAAGCAAAGACTCTCTCAGAATAGCAAGCAGTAAATGGTGTTATCAAGCTCTCCCCACCTCCTTTCCTGCTTCCACATGCTCCTCTGGTCTTCAAAGGATCTCATAATGGTTGAAATCCATCAAACTGGAACAAAGGAATTAGTCTTGTTAGAAAGGCAATTCACAAAATGATTGCATTCGATTGGTTGCTCCTGTGGAACTCCCCCCACTCCCCCCCCCATCTTTCAGCTATCCCACTAAGTTATTCAATGCAGCACAGCTCCAGAGTTATTTATTTATTTTCAAAATGTATATCCAACCTCTCTATTAAATATCTGGAATAGATTTCCCTCAAGATTAAAACTTACAGACAATTCCTTGCTATCAAAAGCATAAACTAATGGAGCCTAACGTCCCAAGGATAGCAAAGAACATGGTCACTCCGTGTGGTCACTCAGAGGTCAAAAAGGGCTTTCTTCTACTGTAGTTTGTTTTTTGTTGTTGTTTAAGAAAATTCAAGGGCTGAAAAGAATATATATCATCTTATGAGACAGTTTTCCGCTTAATCTTTAAAGACTCTTCACTGAGCATCTTCCCAGAGGGGATCAATCAATTGCTTTAGTGAGCAGGTGGCAAAGTATCTGAATGAATGCTAGTTCTTACTTTGGATTTTAGCAGCTGTGATTTTGTATTTCATATTCACATTTAGTCTTGTCAGACAGTTAACCTTAACAAACACCCTGGTATGTGGGATATTGAAGGTTGTATACAGTGAACACCTGTTGAAATTAATGGGTCTAAGTTATTCTTGCCCATTAATTACATCATCTAACTTTAGATCCCACCCACCCCTTGCAAGTAGAAATTAGGCAGTCTGTGATGACTTGGGATAGCTGACCTAGCCTTCATGTGCTGAGGTGGCTGCTTTGGTGGGGAAAGGGCAGCTACTAATTCAGTTATTGGCTTGTGAATGACGCTCAAAATACATGTTTCCTCACAGTCTGCAGTTGCGGCCATGTAATGACTTCTTACCTCATGGGACCTGTAAGACAACACAAAGGATGCTGTTATGCAAAACCATGGTAAGGCCAGATTTGGAGTCCTATGTGCACTTCTGATTGCTTGTTCTTAAAAAGGGTGGATTTTTAAAAGAATAATAATAGCAGATTAATGCAGAAAGGCTTTTGAGTAAACACATGTGAAACTGACACGCAATGGAAACGGACCGCTCGGACTCTTCCTATATTGCAGGCTCTGGAGCCAAGGAATGGGAAAAGCTATTGCCTTCACATCTTTTGAACATAAGAAGAACATCCATTGGTCCATCTAGCCCAGAATCCTGTTCTCCTAGTGGCTGCTCAGATTCCTCAGTGGAAAGCCTGAAAGCAGGACCTGAGCTCACAAGAGCACTTCTCTCCTATGGTTTCCAGCAAATGGTATTCACACACCCCAGAAACAGCAGTATGAACACAGCAGCACCAGAGGAAAACAGCCTACTAGTATAATTATATTTGAGAGGAGTTGCATTTCCCATGTGGGAATGCCTCTGGTGGGCAGGCCCAGAAGCCGAGTTCTGGTTGCCAAATAGAGAGGACTAGAGGGTCACATTTGGCACCCAGGCCTGAGATTCTCCCACCACTGGTATAAAAGAAAGCTCATAAGAGAGAGAGAAAACTGACCAATGACCCATTAAAATACAAACCATGTTGCTAATGTGGTCCTGAAAATGTCAAGGCTCATCTGCAGATTACCTTGATTCTCCTGTCATGGGGACTGTAGCATCTTGCATGAAGAAGATCCATGTAGCAAGCTTCTTTTAAGTGCTGCTTTCAGGGCAGGCAAACCATTCTAATGCAAGCAGGACAGACAAGGAACACTTTCTGATTGGCAAAGTAAAAGGTTGTGTGGAGCACCAACCACTTTGAACTAGCAAACGGATTTCAAATCTCTCTGCGACAGACTTTTTAGCACACACTGGCATTCCAGACTCCCTCTCATTGCAATAGTTAGAGAAAACCTTGAGCCAGTTCTTGCTTTCCCTGTTTGTGGCTATGACTGGACACCATGAACCCATAGGCTTCAAGGGGCAACCCGAAAGCAAAAGAACAGGCTAAAAGACCATCCTGGAAGGGGTATGACTTCAAACATCTTCTGCCATTCAGTTGAATTGGATGAAGGCCCCTGCATCCTCCAGATTCTAAGTGTTGGGATATTCCATTCCACCTTAAGGCAGATGTGGGACTGTTGTGTGTCACATGTCTGTCAGACACACCAGCATTGCATGCTGGGAACTTCCGTTTGTGTATACTTTCTGTTTTGGCTTGAACACGAAGGTGATCAGACATGTTTTCCTTCTGTTCTGACTCGCTTTAATAAACTGCTTGTAGATATGCTTACACAAGCCTCTCGGTGCCACTTCTGTTGCGTTCTACTGCAATAGCAGGCTCAGGCATCTGATGTCTGAGTCGCATTATTTATGCTGCACCACGGACGAAGTTCGCCTGGCACGTTCAGCTGGTGGGGCTGGAGCCAGCTGGGGGCCTGCCAGTTGACCCAGTTTCCTTGGTGGCTTGTCAACACTAAGAACATGATAGGAGCCTGCTGCTGAATCAGGTAGGGCTGAATTCTGGAGAACCACTTACAGTCAAATCAGTTAATACTGATACCAGCCTAAAATTTTGAACCTTTCCACTGGTGTTATCTTACTGGAATCAAGGAGCTTATTGGGAGATATGAACGCAGTTAGGGCTGTGTTATCACCTGAGGAAGACATTCAAAACAGGACCTTATCTGGAAGCCTGCCTATTGTCAGCTGCTTCTAGTATCCTTCAATACAATAAAAACTATTTTTATGCTTTATGGTTCTTTATAAGCTTTGCTGAAATGTACACTTTGCGATTGTAATGATATTTTGATTGCTTAATTGTAAGCTTCTTCTCATTATCTGACTTTGCATAACATAGCTTCCTATGTTTTTACAGGGCTTAGGTCCTGCTTGTGAGCTTCCTACCTGGTTGGCCATTATACTTAGTGCTTAGCCTGATGTTTTCATGAACCACCTCTTCAGGCACTAATAACTGTTTACTTTCCAAGGTCTAAGGCTGGAACTTTAAGTTATGGAACTTGTGGTCCTCCAGATGTTGTTGGACTCCAACTCCCATCAATCCTAGCCATCGCAGCCAGTGGCCAGGGAAATTGGGAACAACCGGAGAACAAATGGTTAGCCAGCCCTGTCTTTGGTAAAGAATGATCTTTCCACCAGCCCTAGATGGAAGGGACAGAAGATTAGCACAGCTGCATGCAAAGCATCTGCTCTGCCACTGAGCTCTGGGTCCTTCTTGGATATTTATGTGTAGCATAAGCTGCCAGCAACTCTTCATGGTCTCAGGCCAAGCTTTTTCCTAGCCTTGTAATTAGAGGTTCTTTAAGGGGACGTTCTGAGAATATAGAAAGCAGACTTACACCAAGTCAGACCATTGGTCCATCTTCATCTACACTGACTGTCATTGGCTCTCCAAGTTTTCACTCAGGGGTCTCTCCCAGGCTGACCTGGATATGGTGGGGAATGAATCTGCATGCAAGGCAGGTACTCTGCCACTGAGCTGCAGCCCTCTTCCTTGTGCTTTGCCCTTGGGACACATGACTAGAGCTACTTTAAGGGGTGTGGAAAGTTGGCTGTGGGCACATACCGGTAGGTGAAAGCAGAGATACGTTCAGTGTCTTTGAGAATCCCAGAAAGTGTCCATTGGTGATGGAGTTGTAAGGAGTGAGGCTGGCCAATACAGCTTGGTTTTCCTGAAGTCCAATTTCCATGGTTACCATACCCTGGGATTTCACCATGCAGCTGAGCAAATGGCAGCTACTGACAGGAATTAGTAAGGGAATGGAAGATGACTTGACATAGTCATAGTTACCTGAAAGTTAGGTGTGTGTGTGTGTAGAATTTCCTCTTTGTAAAAACAGCTCAGAACATTTTTGATGCGATTACGGGAATTTGTTATCAGTGTGTCAACCTTGGAAGATTTAGAGGGTCTGTTACTAAGTCAGACACAGTGAGTGCCTGTGAATCTGTGAAGAGTGAAGCTGAGAATCTCGCTTGCCAAACACCTGGGGGCTGAAATCTGCTCAGCTTTTGTGGGGGCCTCCCTGCCAGCCTCCAAGACTGAGAGAACCCATTATGTAAACCTTGTTATCATCCCTCTAGTTAATTAATAGATGCTCGGTGCCAAATCCCAGCTGAATGGTGAAGATTTCAGTACTTTAGAGAGAGTATTTTATCTGATAGGAAGCACTGTGTCTGTAGGAAATGGAAATATACTGTCCATTCTCTTTTTATCATTTTAAATTTATACAATGAATTGGTAGCAATGAATGCCTTTGCTGTATTCTTTTTAAAAAAATAAAAAATAAAAAGGCTGTATTGGAAGGGTAGGATAAACTCTTTGCTCCTGGTGGGTGCAGAGGCAATTGCTAAACACCCACTAACAGGTGTCATTAATTACTTCACAGATGTATTGGAATGGTTCTTTATGCTTCAATGATCTCACTCTGGTCCTCTCTTGGGAGCACCTTTTAAAATGTATTGTGGTGATTGTTCCTTGCCACCACCCCGCCCCACAACTTCCCTGAAATGCCTTTTAAAGTGGAGAAACCAGGGGTTGAACTTCAGGCTCTCCTACATGCCAAACAGGTACTGTTCATCAGCTACACTTCTTCCCCAAATGCAAGAATATACAGTAACTCTAAAAGGTAAAGGGACCCCTGACCATGAGGTCCAGTCGTGACCGACTCTGGGGTTGCAGTGCTCATCTTGCGTTATTCGCCGAGGGAGCCAGCATGTGGCCAGCATGACAAAGCCGCTTCTGGCAAACCAGCACACGGAAATGTCATTTACCTTCCCGCTGGAGCTGTACCTATTTATCTACTTGCACTTTGACGTGCTTTCAAACTGCTAGGTTGGCAGGAGCTGGGACCGAGCAATGGGAGCTCACTACATCACGGGGATTTGAACCGCCGACCTTCTGATCGGCAAGCCCTAGGCTCTGTGGTTTAACCCACAGCACCCCCCACGTCCCAAAATATAACTCTACCTTATGTAAAATCACACCATTGATCTATCAAAACAGGCTGGAGCTGCTCTCCAAGGTCCTGAACACAGAGGCAGAGGTAGAATGTCCTCTTTCAGACCTGATGCCTAAGATCTGCTCCCCATCCCTGGAGATGCCATGGATTGAAACATGTATCTTTCTGCACATGAAGCATGTGCTCTGCCTTTCTGAGACCTGTGATCAGCAAAGTGTAACACAACAGTGGGGGGAACTATTTCCGATTGACAGTGGTGCTTGGGGCCAGAAGGAAAAGTGGGTGGAACAACTAATGCAGTTTCAGTCATTGTGCCATAGGCTAGTTTCTGCACACCCCACACCACTCTTTATCCCCCATCCAGAGACAAGGCACCATCAGAATTAAGGACAAATTCCAACCAACACTTTGGTTTGAAGCAGCACCAGTGAGGGATGTGGCCTGGTGAGCATTCTGAGGGCCAGACAGAGAGACCTGGAGGGCCACAGTTGACCCCTGGGCTCGAGGTTTTGTAGCCCCTGTGTAATATGTGCTACATGTCCAGACATCAATGGCGCTAATGGGCCTTTCAGTCACAAATAAGGGCTGGAGAATTCATTTAACAAAACCTTTGAGAATTCAAAGTTGGAGCCTGATGACATGTTGGGGACTGAGGATCTTGCCACCGCAGGAGCAGTTCAGCATTTGATGATTGTTAAATTGTGCCATGGTCAGGTCAAACTATCCACCCCTAATCTGGTGCACCCATGTTTACAGTTCATTAGGTGTCACCCAAATACTTTTGAGTCTGATTACCTTGCATGTTGATATTTTCCTTGGAGCTCTGGCTTCTCCAGAGCAGGAAACCAGAAAGAGTGAAAATGGGTGTAATAACTCAACATTATTCATCTCACTCCTGTGAATTCCATTAGCCATCTCTGTACTTACTGCCCCAGTTCATCACCTTGACTGCATTCTTAATTTTAATAGTACACCCTGTGATTTACTATAGTTTTTATTTTTGAAATCCGTAATTCTCTAGAGATGCCTTAAGAGATCCTATCCATTTTATGGTTCTGACAGCTGTCCTTGTTCTTAGGAAAATATTGCCATGTTCATTGCAGGCTTTTGGCACCTTTGGGCAATTTGCTTTCTGTTTTGCTAGGAGTACCCCTTTCAACAAAATTACTGTCAGGTGACAATGTTTTATCCACAATATTTCCATTTTTTTTAACATAATTTTTATTGATTTTACAAATTACAAAGAATGGTACATACATAAACACCTTTTCCACCTTCTTCCCACCCCCCTCCATGAGTCCTCCCCTGCCACAGAAGTATCCCACGCAGGTGAACAGTCAGAAGTGGTCCATTTTATGATTGGATTTCTGTCCTCCTCCCCCTCCCCTGCCCCCGAAGCCCCCCCCTGCCACCAGGGAGCTCCAGTGAACCAGGGCAGTACGCAGGAGTTCATCCATCCAACCATCTATTATCATACCCAAAAAAAGAAAATACAAAAAGAGAAAAAGAGAAAAAAGAGAAGAAGAAAAAAAGACAAAAAGGAAAAAAAGACAAAAACAGAAAAAAAAATTCATCATAATTGTTAAATTCATAATTGCTAAACCATATTTTGTGGGCTTCCCCACCCTCCCCCCTTCCCCGGTTTTCCTCCCTTATTTATCATCTTCAACAGTTTCATAATTCATATTTTATAACATACACCTTTATATCTTATACCACTTTTAAACTAACTATTATCATTTTCGCCTAATGTCCAATCACTAAAAAATCAAACTCCCATTTTTTCTTCCCGTGCCTAATTTTTACCCCCTCTATAGGCCTCCATATTTTCACCTTTTTCCAGAATCAATTCACTCTTTAAACCTATAACTATTCCCAAACTAGCCTTACACCCCCCAAGTACCGGCTCCACCCCACCAATCCAGCAAGTTCCATAGTCAGCAGTCCAGTTATAATCCTATTAATCCATCCTTATAATCACAACTTCACTTTCCCTTCACCCCACCCCCTGTTTACAGTCTTTTGCCATCCAGGCCTCCCTATCAGACCCCTGAGCTTCTTCTCTTCTCTGCTTAATTTTTCCTTCTTCCCTGTGGTCATTCTGGAGTTCCAGTAAATCCAATCGTGCCCCCCTCGAAGGTGAGGCACTCCATCCAACTTTTTGTAGAGTAAAATCATCATTTTTTTCGTGGTGGGCTTCATTTTGTATTAAATCATCACAGTCCTCATCTTCATTTTTTCCTTCCAAGTCACAGTCACCATCATTGTCATTCTCACATTCGTCTTCTTCAGTTTCAAAAGCTTCATCTTCTAAGAAATCATATTCTGCCATCACCATCTGGAAATGTTGCTGTAACTCTTGCCGTTGTGTCTCCTCTTGACATAGTTCTATTCTTGCTTCCCACATTAAGGTCAAAACAGTCCGCTGAAACTCAGGCGGGTACCTTTTTGTTGACATAGTTCAATCCTGTCAAGGTCAAAACTTGTCACATGGGGTGGAATATGATCGCAGTCTATTTTCTCGACTCCATTTTAACAAGCTGGCTGCATTCTTAAAAATAAAGTTCGAACTCACATTTCAAAAGCATATAGACCAAAAAAGAATTTCCAAAAAGTCCAGAAATAAAGATAGAAATAAAATTTAACTATAAATCCTGATCAGCTCACTGGGTTGTCTGGGCTGCCGGCTCCCGAGGAAAAGAAAGGTCTTTCTTAGTCTTAACCCCCTTCTGCAGGGCATTCACAACCACAGTCTCTCTCCCCTTTTACCCTGCATTTAGGGGAGATTCTCTTTGATGCCTTTGAGGGATCCTTTTAAGTTAGAATCTTCTGTTTACGGCTTCGGGTTTCTGTTTACTGTCTCTTATGTTACCGTAGGGGGGGGTGGCTTCCTCTTTTCACCTCTCTCCCAGGTCCAAATTGTTGCCTAATTTACATTCCAAAGAATCCAAATTACTCACAGTCTATTCATTTGCTGAGTATTCTTGAAAGAATTGGCCGCCTCCACTTCCCAGACTCGCAGCTTCACGCTCTCAGAGCAGCAGTGTCAGCCTGTCCGCCGCGGTTCACCTCCTCGCTCTCGGGGGCTTAAACAAAGCCGATCCGGGGAGGAGAGAGCCCGCTTTTGGCGCCGCCAGGCAAAATCCGTCCCCAAAAAGCTCGATTTGGGGCTTTTAAGGAGGTTTCGCTTCGCTGGAACGATTCCCTCCACCTCTGAAGCACCGAGGTCCGCTCCGCTGATCGGACCCCCGTCTGAGCAAAGATGGCGCGGTCAACCGGAAGCCTATCCACAATATTTCCACACACACCCAACACAGTTTCCTTTCCCCCACTCCTGAAAGGCAAGTTAACATAGTTCTAAATGACTCAGGGACTCCACTCTGGATTTGAATAGGGTTTGCTCCTCGGCTTCTTCTTTGGACAAGGAGCTAAAACTGCAACAGGACCTCAAAGGGAGCTTTAAATCCAGCGGCATATGGAGCCACTTGGTCACCTGGGGCGGCAACCTGCTCCGTAGAGCGCATGCACAGCATCGCTATGGAGCGTGCACGTGCAACGTCACTACGTAACAACGCATGTGTCAGGATGGATCCTCACTTGTATAGATCCTCGAGGATCCTGATGCTAGAGCGGTGCTGCCGGGATGCTAGAGTGGCACCGCTGGCAAACAGCGAGCAAGCCGTGGAGCGAGGTTTTTTTATATAAAGCCTCGCTCTGCAGCTTGCTTGCTCACCTGCTAGGTGCGCTCAAGCAGAGGTGATGGATGGGCCAGGGAGGGATGTCAGAGAGGCAGCTGCTGACGCCCCTCCCTGGCCCGCCCCTCACCTCTGCCTGAGCAGGAAGAAGCAAAGTGCGCTACGGAGCAGGATGCCGGCGGCAAACTGCGAGCAAGTCGTGGAACAAGGTTTTTTAAAAACTCTCGCTCTGCAGCTTCCTCACTTGTGTAAGCTGCTGACACCCCTCTCTGGCCCACCCCTTGCCTCCGCCCCAGCAGGAAGAAGCAAAGCTCACCGGCCAAGAAAGTGAGCGAGCAGCCAGCTGCCAAGTGAGGCTTTTTACTGGGTGGTGGCTGGCTGCTCGCTCTCTCGCGGGGGGGGGGGCAAGTTTCACCCCCTCCAGGGTGGCACCCAGGATGGCCCGCCACTTACCCCTCTTGCTACGCCACTGTTACAACTAGAACTTTGCAGTTATCAGGATGTCTGCTGCCTGTGGGGTACGTGACTGTCATGTAAAGGTCCTCTTCTTATCCTAGTTGTTACTGGTTGCTCATTCCAGAGGCAGAATTTGATACTAAGGACAGAGGGCAGGATTGTTCATATCTGTTCATCTCCCAGAATTTATTTATGAGCACAAACAGTTATTATTTATTATGAAATCCAAACGAGTCTAATCTGCTGATTTGTGGTTCTTTGGGTAATAGATAAAAATTTAGCCAAGGATGCCCCACAGCGTCAGAGTATTGTTGAATGTCCCTCAGCTATCAGAAATGTCTTGGGCCGACACTAAAGATCTAGAATTTATTGTTTTGCTTGGCAAGCAAGGACCAATTCTCACTTTACATTATGTACTCTGATTTGCTGTGAACAAATGCATAGGAGGGTCTCCTTAAGAACAAAACCCATTGTTTGAGGAAATATGTATATTAATAAATCAAAATAAATCAAAATAATCCTTTCCATGGTTGTAAAAATGTAATAATAGGCTAAATAACTGTCAACTTGTTGCATTTTTATAGTCTCCCACCATTTGCTATCAAGGCCTGTTTTAAAATTGAGCTAAGGCTAAAGTTCTTTCAGAAATTTTCCAGTCCCAAATATTGGTGGCATTCTCTCTTCATGTGCAAAATTTCTCAAACAATCCCAAGGAACCATATTTTTCACTGTTGATTGTCCTGGCAGTCACTGGCGACCCTTTAGTGCAATTTCCCTACACCCCAGTAGGATCTCCCTGGAGTAAGGATCATGCCCTTTCTTCTTCTGGCTAAGAATACCCCCTCAGTTGCAGGCTTAATTGCTTTATATAAATATGGATGCTATTGAACCCAGTAACCACCCTCTTCACTTTCCTCAAAAGGGTACATGAAGAAGGGCCTCAGGTATGACTGTTGGGTCTGAGTAGATGTCTGTGGGGAGCACAAGGTATTAAGGCATAAGGCATCAACTGAGCTAATAATAATAATAATAACAACAGCAGCAGCAGCAGCAGCCTGGCCATCTGACTGGGTTGCCCAAGCCATTCTAGGTGGATTCCAGCATAATATAAAGACACACCAAACATTTAAAAAACTTCCCGATACAGGGCTGCTTTCAGATGTCTTCAGAAAGTCATATGATTGTTATCTCCTTGATAACTGATGGGAGGTCATTCCACAGGGTGGGCTCCAAAACTGAGAAGGCCCTCTGGCTGGTTCCCTATAACCTCGTAATGGGGAGCTGCCAGAAGGCCCTCAGAGCTGGACCTCAGTGTCTGGGCTAAACAATGAATATGTCCTTTCAGGTATACAGGGTCAAGGCCGTTTAGGGCTTTAAAGGTCAGCACTAACTATGCTCTTCCTAGTTTGTGAAGTGAGAGTGGAAGACTAACTTTATTTAAAGGCTGACATTTGTGTGAACTGAGGTTGGCTTGAGTAGAACTTTTCGGCTGATTGACAACCATCCTCCAGTCTCATTGGCATTTCCTTCATCCATGCTGTCAGTTCTTTCCCACCACCACCACCCATATCTCTCTGCCTTGTCAGTTAAGTTTTCCCTGTCTCTAATACATCTGGCATATTTTCTATTCTTTCTTTGCCTGTGGCTGGCTGTCCGTGGCTTGCATTTTGATTACTGCCAAATATAATGCCTGTGAGGTGTAAATCCTTCTCTCGAAAAATGGGCTTGGTGTGAAGGGCAGGTGGTTGTGCATAATGTTCTTGATGTTTTAAATAAAAAACAAGAAACTGTAGGCCTGTACACCAACCCTAAATATCCAAATTATTTGACTCCTTTGCTGGGAAGAAGCAGGCTACCCACCACTTTTGCAGTTGCAAAGTCTGGCATGGACAGCAGTATCTTAAGATTTCTCCCATCTTTTGCTGCTGTCTCTTGAAATGTGCTGCAGTCTGTTGTGAGATGAACGTATCTGGGGTGGAAGCGGGGAGGAGGCTAAATTAGCATCATCCCTATTGCACCTTTCTCCATTGCAAAGGACCTCTGCTGAAGCAGTTAACCCCACTCCCTGCTGAAGTTGTGTTTATTTCCAATTTCTGAGTCTGGTTGAGGTGAGGCAACATTATTAAAATTGCCTGGTGTATGTGTTTGTAGGAGTCTGTAGTGGAGAACTAATGGGATGGAGGGATATATGGGCACAGGATAGATTTGATGCAGGTTGCATTTACCTAATACACACATCCCAAAACAAGATGTGAACTGAAAGGCAGCCAAATTTTCACTTGCTTCTGAATTTTGCAATGCAGCCCTCCAGCCTGGTGAAGTCTGTGGAAATGTATATATTAAGGGAAAGTGTGCATATAAATGTAGAACTGTACAATATAATGGGAAATTGTTTTATGTTTGTTGGGCCAAATTTGCACTAAACTGAAATTTGCTCACCTCTAGTGGGAGAGGGGTTAAGCAATTCCATCCTGCTGTGTCTTTCTTGCAACAATCCTCCTGCCCTGGTTGGGCAAATAAGGCTTTTGGTGAGAGGGAAACATATTTTCCCACCCGCCCACCATCAACATTACTGCTTTCCACTGCACTACATCCTGATCAGTAACTGGGACTGCTTCTTCACTGGAAGTGATTCTGGAGCAATGCTAACATAATGCTACAGAATAAATTCATATTTGGTCATGAAAACGATACCAGTTCAGAGTGACAGCAACTTATCTCTCCTCACTCTGAATGGGTGAATGCTTTTATACCCTCCCAAAAAATTAATTCCAGCTGTTTAAAGTCTTGGGTCTGGGGGATTCCTCCCTTTCAGATCAGCCCCAATGCTGCTGACAACATTTGAAGTTCATAGCTTTGTTTCCTAGGCACTGTACTCCGAAAGATACTAGCAGGCAACATAAACCTAAATCATAGGCTCTTGGATAGAAAGAAAAGCTACAATCAAATCTACCCACTTAACTATAGGGCATGTCTGTTTTGCTTAGCAGGGATACTTTGGAGTCAAAGGACTATGTTCATATTAGAAGAAAGAATGAAATATTACTCAGTCTTAGATATTAAAATATTCTGCTAAATCAGCTGAAGGACCTGATAAACCTATCTGTTACTCTTTCCATGTAAAAGCTCTCCTGATGTAAAATTTCTCTCATCCATCATGGGGGTTCATCTTCATCTAAAAGTTGACTTATTCTCTTGTAAACACATTGCATTTTCCTCCATATTGTGCCACCCATCATACTTTTGCTTTGTCCTGATTTTTTTAGGGGGGGGGGATGAAACATAAAATGATAGGCTTTGCTTTTAGAGAGAGGCTTTAGAGAGAGGTTGGATCCAGACTAAATCAGCCAAACTGTGTCTCCATCAAAATCAAAGAGAGTTAAGTCATGATGATGACCAACTTGTCTAATTGATTTCAAGGATCTGAGTTCAACTAATATAGTCTGGATTCAATCCATTGTGATTAGTTTTCTTTAATTTTGTATTGCCCTGACCTGAATATTAGCACTTTGTGGAGCTATTCATTTGGTTACCCCGGGCATAGATGTTTTATTTAAAGATTTACGTGCCTCCCCAGCCTTCCTACAAAATACCTCAGAGTAGTAGTTGTGGAATGTAGGACTGGTGGTCACATTTTTTACCATGATAACTGTGTGGTAGGTTTGGCTGTGGGAAAGTGACTTTCAACTTCAAGCACCATTTCTGAAACCAGCAAGGGTTTTGAAACAAAAGGAAATTGGTGTGATATAGGGATGGGAGGGACTCTGAACCCTAATCAGCTCTGGTGTTCAAAGATACGATAGCAGACTGTAATATGGGATGTTGCTCAGTGCCTCTCTTCATATCATTGTTATAGGTGTGAGGGTTGGTGTGGATGATATCTGTGGGTTCCTTCCAGGCTTGTGATCCTGTATCTAACAAAGTTTAGAATCCAGTAGAAGAGGCTACTGAACCAGCCTTGGCTATCCAGTTAAATGCTACTATTTACATGTCCAAAGAAGTTGCCATAGAGACAAATGGGCATGGCCTTTTTCCACCTCACTTGGCTGGATGCCACATCAACCTAGGATGGAAAACAATAGGTCAGTTTAAGTACTCTGCGGACCTATCTGGAACGGATTAATCCACTTTTCATTACTGGCGCAGCGGGCTATCTGCCTGGAGCCTGGACGCTTCATTTAGGCTACGTTTTGAAGTCGCGGGGGGGTGCAATCCCCTCTACATTGTATGCATGTGCAGTATCCCGCTGCACATGCATGCTACGTAGAGGGGGATTGCGCCCCCCGTGACTTCTAAACGGAGCCTAAATGGAGCGTCCAGGCTCCAGGTAAATAGCCCTGGAGGGGCTCACCTTGGGAGTCGCTGGGTGGGGCACCGACTGTCACCCCCCCCCCCCGAGTGGAACCTGGGGCGTCCCTCCCCCTACACCCTCTAGCTCCATTCCTGTCCTGATCTGCTGGTGGAGGGGGAGAAGATCACCCAGGGGAATGTTATAATATCATAATGCTGTTATACAAGTCTGTGGTGTGACAGCACTTGAAAGTACTGTGTACAGTTCTAGTCACCTCAGCTCAAAAAAGAGGATATTGTACAGCTGCAAAGCTCCCCTCAGATGAAAGGTTATAAGATTTGGGGCTTTTTTTAGTTTAGAGAAAAGACAAGTAAGAGGGGAAATGATAGAGATGTAAAAAAAAAATTAGGCAATGTGTGGATAAAGTGGATAGAGAAAAGTTTTCCTCCCTCCCTCATAACACTAGAACTTGGGGCCACCCAATGAAGCAGGAGGTTAGAAGATTCAGGAGGACAGAGAAAAGAAAGTACTTCTTTGCATATCACATGCGGAACTCGCTCCCACAACAGATAATGGTGGTTGCCGGCTTGCGTGGACAAATTCCTGGAGAATAAGGTTATCCCCAACTGCATTGTGCCTTCTGAATGCTGGGAATGACAAGGGGGGAGAAGGCTCTTGTGCTTGCAGGTTCCCCCTAGGTGTCTTGTTGGCCCCTGTAAGAACAGGATGCTGGATTTGATGGTCCTTTGGCTGGCTCCTGCAGGACTAAAATTGTCCTCCCTCTCATCTTCCCCTCCCCATTTCAGTTGAACAGGAATCACCTGAGCAGCAGCAAAGAGGGCAGCTGCTGCTTTAGAGGGTCCAGAGGCCTCAGGGTGGCCCTTGAGGGTCAGCTGATGGAGGTGTTGCCCTCCAAACATTGAGCTCTGTCTGCTAAACTTGGGGGGGGGGAACTGAGGGGAAGGCATTGAAACATGGCTGCTGTGCCAAGAACTTGGTTCAAGACACCTACACTGCCACTCGGTAGGTGAAGTTCGGAATCCAAGTTAAAAATATGTCTGGGGCTGATTTTATGTCACGTTGCAAGTCATAGAACCATAGAATTGTAGAGTCGGGAGGGGTCATAAGGTCATAGTCCACCCCCTTCTGGTTATGAAATACATCCTCTTTGCTATGCTGTCCTAGCCGGCTGATAGTGCTAATCTTAAATGCCTGGGAGTATGTCTTCTTGAAATGCCAGCCTTATTATGACTTGTCTAGAAAATGGATGGGGGATATATGGTTGGAGTAAAGCAACCATCCAGGCCATCACTGATTTTTTCTTTTTTAAAAATGCATATGTAAGGTGCTTCCAAGCCCAGAGGTATCAATACCCCAAGAAATGGCTCTGCTTCCTGTGAAAGTGCCCGCAAAGGAGTTATCATTCTGTGGGCTCATTTCCAAGATGCTGCTTTTAAAGAGAGAGAAAGAAAAGTTTTATGCAAATTCTCTTCTATATACTTTCTTCTACAATATTGCTCCCACTCTTATAATTGCCTCTTCTTAAATATCTCTGCCAGCTTTTATCGTTAATTAATTAAACCTTTGCTTTTACCAGTTCAGAGATTCACTCCCTATAAGCAAATATCAATCTGTACCCTCGGGTGAAGGGCGAAGGCTCTCCTCCTTTATGTTTCTGTCTTTCTGAACATAAAAAACCACACATGAATGCTATCAAGTTGAAAGAGGAAGCACAGATGAAATGTGTGGCATTTCCCAGTTGCTGCTTCTGTGGGTTTTAAAGGAGCATGCAAAATTTTACACATCTGTGTGGCTATTTTGAAAATTGGGTGCAAAACAAAAAGGGGAGGGTTTCACCCTCAGGTGTGGTACAGTGGTGCACTGGCAAATTCAGAAGTGCAGGATCTCTTCATGATACTCCACCCACTCCCCCTTGCAGCCATGTCCCTGTCATGAACTAGTTGGATGCAGAAGAATGGTAGGAAGAACCAGTTGGGGAACCTTCAAGGCGAGAAGGCTCAGAGGCCAAGGAGTGGTGGCGGCACAATGCTGAGTGGTCAGAGGGAGATGAGAGGGAAGACTGGGAAGAGGGTAACAGGGCTTAGTGAACAGGGAGAGTCTGTGGCAGAGAGAAGTCCAGAATCATAGAATCAAAGCATTCCTGACAGATGGCTGTCAAACCTCTGCTTAAAGACCTCCAAAGAAGGAGACTCCACCACACTCCTTGGCAGCGAATTCCACTGTCGAACAGCTCTTACTGTCAGGAAGTTCTTCCTAATGTTTAGGTGAAATCTTCTTTTTTCTCGTAGTTTGAATCCATTGCTCCGTGTCCACTTCTCTGGAGCAGCAGAAAACAACCTTTCTCCCTCCTCTATATGGCATCCTCTAATATATTTGAACATGGCTATCATATCACCCCTTAACCTTCTCTTCTCCAGGCTAAACATACCCAGCTCCCTAAGCCCTTCCTCATAAGACATCGTTTCCAGGCCTTTGACCATTTTGGTTGCCCTCCTCTGGACACATTCCAGCTTGTCAGTATCCTTCTTGAACTGTGGTACCCAGAACTGGACACAGTACTCCAGGTGAGGTCTGACCAGAGCAGAATACAGTGGTACTATTACTTCCCTTGATCTAGATGCTATACTCCTGTTGATGCAGCCCAGAATTGCATTGGCTTTTTTAGCTGCTGCATCACACTGTTGACTCATGTCAAGTTTGTGGTCTACCAGGACTCCTAGATCCTTTTCGCATGTACTGCTCTCAAGCCAGGTGTCACCCATCCTTTTTGTGCCTTTCATTTTTATTTCATTTTTATTTTATTTTTGCCCTAGTGTAGTACTTTACATTTCTCCCTGTTAAAATTCATCTTGTTTGCTTTGGCCCAGTTGTCTAATCTGTTAAGCTCATTTTAAAGTGTGATCCTGTCCTCTGGGGTATTAGCCACCCCTCCCATTCAGAGGCAGAAGCAGAAGCAGAAGCAGGAGAGTAGGTTGAGGGAAGCCAAGAGGCAGAGATGAGTCAGGCTGGTGAAGAGTCACAAGTGACTCCTGCTGTGATGAGCTCCCCTGCTCCCTTGTCTCCCAGAACCAGAAGAGGCATGAAAAGGGCAGAAGAGAGGTTAGTTGCTTGCAGGTGGAGTCTCCAGTTGCTTGAGGAAAGCCCTGGTAAGGAGGCAGGGACTTTCGGTATTGGCAACTGATTTTCATGGAGGAAGACCACTGGGCATGAGCTGCTCTTCTCATTAGGCCTGACACCAAGTCTGTGGAGTTCATCTTTTTCCTATGAAAAAGTTAACTCCATCTTTGACCTGTGTGATTATTGGCAGGCATGCTCCTGTGAGAGTCCCATTCTAAGATTATACAACCGTCTAAGATTATGCAGAATAATAATAATAATTAATTATTATTAATAATAATAGATGCATTGCAATGATCAGTACAGATCTCCATGTGTTGCCTTTCAGCTAGATCTATTTTCTGTGCCTGTACATGGGGAAATGATTTTGAGTGCTCTAATATCTTCTTTTCAGAGTGATAAGCCAAGTTGTGTTTTCCTTGAAGCTCCTTTGTACATAACATAACTTGCACACTTGTTGTTGTTGTTGTTTAGTCGTTTAGTCGTGTCCGACTCTTCGTGACCCCATGGACCATAGCACGCCAGGCACTCCTGTCTTGCACTGCCTCCCGCAGTTTGGTCAAACTCATGTTCGTAGCTTCGAGAACACTGTCCAACCATCTTGTCCTCTGTCGTCCCCTTCTCCTAGTGCCCTCAATCTTTCCCAACATCACGGTCTTTTCCAAGGATTCTTCTCTTCTCATGAGGTGGCCAAAGTATTGGAGCCTCAGCTTCACGATCTGTCCTTCCAGGGAGCACTCAGGGCTGATTTCCTTAAGAATGGATAGGTTTGATCTTCTTGCAGTCCATGGGACTCTCAAGAGTCTCCTCCAGCACCATAATTCAAAAGCATCAATTCTTCGGCGATCAGCCTTCTTTATGGTCCAGCTCTCACTTCCATACATCACTACTGGGAAAACCATAGCTTTAACTATACGGACCTTTGTCGGCAAGGTGATGTCTCTGCTTTTTAAGATGCTGTCTAGGTTTGTTATTGCTTTTCTCCCAAGAAGCAGGCGTCTTTTAATTTCGTGACTGCTGTCACCATCTGCAGTGATCAAGGAGCCCAAGAAAGTAAAATCTCTCACTGCCTCCATTTCTTCCCCTTCTATTTGCCAGGAGGTGATGGGACCAGTGGCCATGATCTTGGTTTTTTTGATGTTGAGCTTCAGACCATATTTTGCGCTCTCCTCTTTCACCCTCATTAAAAGGTTCTTTAATTCCTCCTCGCTTTCTGCCATCAAGGTTGTGTCATCTGCATATCTGAGGTTGTTGATATTTCTTCCGGCAATCTTAATTCCGGCTTGGGATTCATCTAGTCCAGCCTTTCGCATGATGAATTCTGCATATAAGTTAAATAAGCAGGGAGACAATATACAACCTTGTCGTACTCCTTTCCCAATTTTGAACCAATCAGTTGTTCCATATCCAGTTCTAACTGTAGCTTCTTGTCCCACATAGAGATTTCTCAGGAGACAGATGAGGTGATCAGGCACTCCCATTTCTTTAACAACTTGCCAAAGTTTGCTGTGGTCGACACAGTCAAAGGCTTTTGCATAGTCAATGAAGCAGAAGTAGACGTTTTTCTGGAACTCTCTAGCTTTCTCCATAATCCAGCGCATGTTTGCTATTTGGTCTCTGGTTCCTCTGCCCTTTCGAAATCCAGCTTGCACTTCTGGGAGTTCTCGGTCCACATACTGCCTAAGCCTGCCTTGTAGAATTTTAAGCATAACCTTGCTAGCGTGTGAAATGAGCGCAATTGTGCGGTAGTTGGAGCATTCTTTGGCACTGCCCTTCTTTGGAATTGGGATGTAGACTGATCTTCTCCAATCCTCTGGCCATTGCTGAGTTTTCCAAACTTGCTGGCATATTGGGTGTAGCACCTTAACAGCATCATCTTTTAAAATTTTAAATAGTTCAGCTAAAATATCATCACTTCCACTGGCTTTGTTATTAGCAGTGCTTTCTAAGGCCCATTTGACTTCACTCTCCAAGATGTCTGGCTCAAGGTCAGCAACCACACTACCTGGGGTGTACGAGACCTCCATATCTTTCTGGTATAATTCCTCTGTGTATTCCTGCCACCTCTTCTTGATGTCTTCTGCTTCTGTTAGGTCCTTACCACTTTTGTCCTTGATCATGGTAATCTTTGTACGAAATGTTCCTTTCATATCTCCAATTTTCTTGAACAGATCTCTGGTTTTCCCCATTCTATTGTTTTCCTCTATTTCTTTGCATTGCTCATTTAAGAAGACCCTCTTGTCTCTCCTTGCTGTTTTTTGGAAATCTGCATTCAGTTTCCTGTATCTTTCCCTATCTCCCTTGCATTTTGCTTGCCTCCTCTCCTCCGCTATTTGTAAGGCCTCATTGGACAGCTATTTTGCTTTCTTGCATTTCCTTTTCCTTGGGATGGTTTTCGTTGCTGCCTCCTGTATAATGTTACGAGCCTCCATCCATAGTTCTTCAGGCACTCTGTCCACCAAATCTAAATCCTTAAACCTGTTCCTCACTTCCACTGTGTATTCATAAGGGATTTGATTCAGATTGTATCTTACTGGCCCAGTGGTTTTTCCTACTTTCTTCAGTTTAAGCTGGAATTTTGCTATAAGAAGCTGATGATCTGAGTTACAGTCAGCTCCAGGTCTTGTTTTTGCTGACTGTATAGAGCTTCTCCATCTTTGGCTGCAGAGAATATAATCAATCTGATTTCGATGCTGCCCATTTGGTGATATCCATGTGTAGAGTCGTCTCTTGTGTTGTTGGAAGAGAGTGTTTGTGATGACCAGCTTGTTCTCTTGACAGAACTCTATTAGCCTTTGCCCAGCTTCATTTTGAACTCCAAGGCCAAACTTGCCAGTTGTTCCTTTTATCTCTTGATTCCCTACTTTAGCATTCCAATCCCCTGTAATGAGAAGAACATCCTTCTTTGGTGTCATTTCTAGAAGGTGTTGTAGGTCTTCATAGAATTGGTCAATTTCACTTTCTTCAGCACCGGTAGTTGGTGCATAAACCTGGATTACTGTGATGTTAAAAGGTCTGCCTTGGATTCGTATCGAGATCATTCTGTCATTTTTGAGATTGCATCCCATTACAGCTTTTGCCACTCTTTTAACTTGCACACTATTCTCTTGAAACTGAAAGAACCTTATGTTTTCAGTGTTCCTAAATGCTCAGCTTTGGACAGGGCTGTCTTAAGCCTTTCCAGTGCCGTGGTTCAGAGTGGATCTCCAGCGCTGCGCCCCCCCCCCCCCCCGTTTCCCAGAGTTGCTTTTTACAGTGCTGCCGGCAGCTTTGCGGGGCAGTGGCTGGAGGGCGGCTCCTCCGGTGGGGAAGAGGTGGAGGCTCCGGGCACGGCGCTGCTTCAGTGCGATGGGCGAGGGCAGTGAGCGGATGCCACGTCTAGCCTCCGCCTCTTCCCAGGCGCCCTCCTAGAACTCGGCACAAACTTGGCGCCTTGGTTCCCCACGCCACTTGCCTCTATGGGCAAGACACCCCTGGCTTTGGAGCACAGAGAACAACTCCTCCTCAGCGGTCTTCCTGTGCACCTTCTCCAGAGTGACTCTGGGAGCCCATCCTCAGTGACTGACTCTCCTCCTTCCACCTTGATTGATTCCCATCAGCATGCAGGGTGAGAAGACGTCTTCTCAGTGGCTAAAAAAGCTCCCTTTTCATGCTGATTGAGTGATTCTAGAACACTGGAGAGAGGCACATCCTGGCAGGCCTCATACCTGGCTCCCTGTCCTTCCCTCCCTGCCTGCTGCTGAGGGTCTCTGGGCCCTGGAGCAGGTGGCACAGCCTGGCCCTGCTTGGCTTCAGTGGGGTGGCAGCAGCATTGGCAACCCACTCTACACTGGTGTGTGTGTGTGTGTGTGTGTGTGTGTGTGTGTGTAGACACAGCTCATGCTCTTGTCTCCACAGCCCCCTCCCTTGTGTGATTACAATATGTGGTATCAGAAATCCTGAAGAGGCTCTTATAATTACAGGTGAAACTCGGAAAATTAGAATATCATCGAAAAGTGCATTTATTTCAGTCATGAAACTTAAAAGCTGAAACCAATGTATGAGATAGATGCATGACATGCAAAGCAAGATATGTCAAGCCTTTATTTGTTGTAATTGTAATTATTTGTTGTTTGGTGGGTCAATTATAAATGGAATGTAATTAATGAAATGTAATAGCAATGTTTATTTTTGTATTATTGTAACTAAAAAAAAAAAGTTACATTACTGAAATAAATGCACTTTTCGACGATATTCTAATTTTCCTAGTTTCACCTGTATGTTATCTGAACACACAGGATCTCCCAGCTCCAGCAGCTGCATCCAGCATGGGGGCTTGAAGAGCCTTCCCATGTCAGATTCCAGGCACAAGTTAAAGGTTTTCTTTGCATCTTCCTTTCCTTTTAGAATGCATACTTTAAACTCCGTATTTACAGACTTGCCTTTGGGTGGATAGATCTCTGTGCTGTAGCTGTTCTGTCATGTTAATTCATACATTGTTAATGAGGTTGGATGGTTTGCTCATACTTTATTTTCTTATTAGACACCACCTTGAACAAACTATTGGAAAAGGCAGCCTTAAAAGTACCTTCCTGAAATAAATTAAATGTGCAAACTGGTCCCTTGAGGTGGCATGATGACATCCAGATTAAAGAGTACAATGAACGGGCAGGCTCAAAGGCCATAATTTTTGTTTTAGAAACTAATGGATTGTTACTGTTTTTATTTGGGGTTTAAGAAGTGTTAGGGGAAGAGTAGTTCCTCCTTCTGGGGTGGTTTGCCCACTTTTGGTCCCCAGCCTGCACCCAGTGGTCACACCCTCAGAATGGCTTCCACCAGCCAACTAAACCAGATGAGGGGAGCCAATGGGTCTCAACCCCTGGGTTGAGTTATAGACTTCCCCTGCATGCAAAGACAGGCTCTGACAGATTGAGCTGTCAAGACTAATAGTGGGTCCAACGGTCAAGAAAGCAGCTTCTGCATGTGCTGCAAAGGGAGATGAGGTAAAGCCCCTCTCCTTTTGTGCACAACATCATCTATGAAAACTGAGCATTTCATTTACCTGGCTTGGTTATGAAGCAAAATAAATAAGTGGTGACTGCAACTGGTGATGGGACTAAGCCTTTGTTTTGTGGCTTCCAGGTGGCTTTTTTGCCAGCTAATGGGGAGAGAATTTATGGTGGTTCTGAAATGTGTGGGACATGCATGAGAATCCAGTCAAAAAATGAACAGGAGGGAGAATGGAGGACAAATCTCTCCCTTTCTCTCCCCAAACTTTTTGCCTTACAAAGAGTTTTCTGAACTTACTGAGGTGTCTTCCTCTTTCCTTCCTGCAGCTAGAACTTTCATCTCATCCTGGGGCCAGGTGCTAGTGCCTAGGTTTGCCTTTTTGGCAGGCACCTCTGCATTCAAGGGACTGGGGTGTGAGTGACCTTCGTGGGACCTAGATCACGGCAAGGTAAGCCTCAAACCCAGATATTTGAAGCAGGCCCAATTGCGATCTAGATGAGCCAAGGGTCTTGGCACGCTTACCAGGGTGAAAGCCATGGGACTGCATACTACTTTAAGTAGGACATCAGGATTTACAGGAGCCATATTGGCTTCTGATTAGCTCCTGGGGTGTCTTGCATGAGAGCATGGGCTCCAAAGACGCCCATTTTAGGGGGTCATGCTCTTGCATGAGTCACTTGGCTCCCATAAGAGCATGGCCCCTAAAGATACATATTTGGGTGGGAGGGGGGGCTATGCTCTTGCATGAGTCATGTGACTCATGCAGGACTGTGGCCCCAGAAGACACATGTCCTGATTTCACTTGGTGGTGTGTTGGAGGGTATGGGAGTGGGTTCTCTCCCACCCAATAGCCCTCCTAGATCCTTCTGTTTGGAAATCCTTCCAAGACCAACTCTAAGGGCCACATATTTCCTCTCCTTCACATCCTTCCTCAAATCCTCCCATGGATTCTTCCCTTATTTGAGCCCTTGCCAACCAGGTGCCTTCTGGGTGTTTGGACTACAGTTCCCATCTGCCATAACCAGCACTGAAATCCTGTGTGATGCGGTGGTTATAGTGTTGAACTAGGACCTGGGAAACCAGGGTTCATATCCCCACTTAGCCACAAAGCTCACTGTCTTCAGCCCAGCCTGACTCACAAATAAAATGGGGAGGGGGAGTACCACGTACACCATCTTGAGCTCCTAGGAGGAAAAGTGGGATAGAAATGGACAAATAAAATTAAAAAGTATACAATGTCTAGAAGGCACCACGTTGGCAAAGGCTCCCTTAGTCCTACTCTACAACTGGAAAAGAAAAATGATTTGTGTTCTTTTAAATACATGAAACTGCACCGACTTTCATTGATTCATCTCTTCTTACCCTTGGTTCTCCTTTCTTTCCCTTTTTGATTGTAGATGCACACAAACATGTTCTAAATTTAGGTTGTACATTCATCAGGGCAGCAACCTGCTTCTTTCTTATGCTACTCTGTGACATAAATACTAATATATATGATAATCATAGAAGTAATAACACCAGAAGGCCTTTCTTTTCCTACGTAGCTTTTCCTTCTACTAGGCTTGCCCCTCTGCACTCGGCTGGCTTCTATTGTGGCTGGATGTCCGCCGCAGAGAATCAAAGGTATTTGCAAAAGACTGTAAAATAGTTTCTGTGTCGCCAAACTGTCAGGGGCTGTTATTATATTAAGAGCAGCCTTCCCCAACCTGGTGCTCACCAGGTGTTTTGGACTGTGCAGTTCCCATCAGCTCTAGTCAGCACAACCGCTGGTGAGGGTGGTGGAAGCTGTAATCCAAAAACATTTATTTATTATAATTTATTGAATTTATATTGCACCTTTACCACAAGGAGCTCAAGGTCGCATGCAAACTTCTTCTCGTCTACATTTTATCCCCCAAGGTCACCCAGTGAGCTTTGTGGGCTGAGTGAGGACTTGAACCCAGGTATTCCAGGTTCTAGTCCAGCACTATAACAATGACACCACACTTGCAGGCTCCAGGTTGGTGAAGGCTGGAGTAGCCCATCTTGGCAAGATGGATCCAGTAGCCTGACTCCTTTGAAGGCAGCTTTGTATGACCTCACATTTTCCTAATATTAACAGTGGAGGTCTGGAGGGGTTGTTTGTGCTAAAGTAGGCATGTTTCGTCAAGTGGGGCAGTGATCTGGCAGAGTTGCCTGTTGACAGTTTTACAGCTTTGTCATAAAGGCGCCACTCAACCTCTCTTGCACCTTTGATCTTCAGCTCCAAATGATCCTTCCAGCACGGTCCCCTCTTCATAGCTTTATTGCAATGGAGACTTCAGCAAATGAGGCCATGCCCATTCGTGTTTCTTCTTCCAAAGTCAAATGAGATTCATTTTCGAGTGATTTTCTTAAACTGTACTAAAATGCAAATTTGGGGCACCAAGGGGCAAAGGAGGGAATGCCACAAAGGGCAGTCCAATTAGTTATCATCTGCAAGCCATACTTAACATTTCCAATAAATGACCCGGCTGCAGAAATGAAAAATTGTTGGGTTTTTTCTGACATTTTTCTTATGTTGCTTATATTTTAACTTCGCAAATTCTCCTCATTTGCACAGCCCCAGCTTTGGAATTTGTTAATGGGATTGCTTTATTCATGCCTCTGTGGCTGCTTTTAATTAAATGGGGAGGGGATTGCATGGGAATGCTCTCTGCAATGCACTCGTGGTGAATATGATCCACAGGACTGGAGTTCTGATAGAACTGGTTGTTCTGTACGTAAGGAACTAAGGGAATCATATGACTCAACTCCTATTGGGCTGAATCACTGGGGACGGAAATGGGTTTGCTTGTCTGTGGGCTTAGCCACATAGCACTTTCCAGACATAGCACTTTGCTTTAAAGCTCTGTGTCAGAGGGCTTTTGTTGTTGTTGTTGCAACCAAGAGCTTCCCTGCAAAAACCTGGTCTTTAAAGCTAAAGTTCAACCAATTGCACAGGTTTTCCATGGACTGCTGTTTGCTCCAATCTAGCAGTAAAGAGTGAGTTTTCATGGAGGAAGCCCTGGAGCAATAAAGGGATACTTGGACATGTAGCTTTAAAGCACAAAATGTGCCTAGAAAATGTAGACGAAAGATAAGTGTGGAAAAGCCCTGAATGCTCCTCCATGTAAAATGCTCCCTGTATATAGAAAACATGGCATGTTAAGTGTTGTGTATTGGAGTTTCCCCTCAGGTCCTTGTCAGTTGTTTTAGGCGGGAACTTTAGACGGGAACTTTGAGTTATGTTTGCTACATTGTTTGAGCCAGCCTCTATAAAAGCTTGGAAATGAAACAAAGGGTCTGCTGGTTTCTCTTTAAGGTTTCCAGACTCAAAAGAGAGCAGGGCAATTAAAGGCACAGAAGTCCTATCCTCCATTGAGTCTGGCAACCCTACTCCAGGGTCATGACAGATTGGGTGAACAAACTCTTTCCATTAGTCTTGCCATGGTGCAGGCTGAGCTCCCCCTTTGCATGTTGTGACATCCTTTTCCACCAAGAAGGCTAAAGAGAGAGAGTGCACCTTGATGGCTGTTCTTTACCAGAAGCTTGTGATGCAGTCAGTCCTCCTGGTGTTGGAGCTGCTTGATTTGAGCACAGAAGGCAAAAATAGTAAAAATAGGCTTTGCCATTAATGGAAGAATGATCTACCGGTCCCAGAGCATGCCATATGCACCAAAGCCAGCACCCACTCCCATTCCCAACCTCCTCTCTCCACCCTCTTACTTCCTAAGAACTTACAGTGAGCCAAGGCAGTGCTGGTGGTGGGGACATTCTGTTTCTGCCTCTCGTCATCCCTCTTAGTGCTCTAGCCTTTTGCAGGTCTGCAGCCTTTTTGGTTCTGCACAGAGGTTTAATGGGAAAGTTGAAAAGCCTCAGTCATGTATAAGCTGATGGTCCTTTTGTCAGCAAGCCTCAGAGACTCGGAGAATATTTCTCATGCCTGAAGTGGGTATTAAACAGGCAAATGGAGTGGAAGGAGCAAGTGGAATGGCAAACCATGATCAATTAGTGCTGAAAACAGGTTGGTAGATTCATTGGTTGCCCATCAAGCTGTAACTGCAGAAACCAAAGGAACCGGTAATATGTGAAAGAAGCAAAAAAAGAAAAGACTGCAATATTGATGCAACTTGGCATCAAAGCAATATGCTTACAGTATTTGGAGAGCAGAGAAAAATTAATTTTCCAAGCCTACCTGTTTGTCAGCTCCACCCATTATTTCCTGCTGCTACATCATCAGATAAATTGACTTTTGCAGTGCAGGATGAATACAATTTCATCAGAAGGATATCAGAGAAATGTGCATGTTTTTAGCCATAAGCACCATATTTCATAATGAGAGATCCCTGTCTATGTGGTCGATTAAAGAAAATAAATCTTGGCTCACAAAGATTACCACCCCCAATTGCAGCCCTGTAGAGCAACCTTGCCTTAAACTCCATGGATGTGTTTCTATGTAGAATGTACATAAGTATGTCACTGTCTCTGGGACACAGCTTGCAATATATAAAATCAGAATAGTGAGCTCCAGGGTTACCCAAGGGTCAAACCCAAGTACTGCACTAAAACTGGGTCTTAATCATCAGGTTGTGTAGGCATCCACTAGGAGAACAGGCAAAGGGGGAAGTTGCCCCCTCCATCTGGATGAACCATAACTCCTAGATTCTCAGCTTTTATTTGTTTTAAGAGGAAGCATGCCCCTGAATCCCAGTTCTTGGGAATTGCAAGTGGGGAGAGTGTGTTGCACTCAGGTCCTGCTTGTTGTGGGCTTCCCATCAGGGCTTTCCATTTTCAGAATGGGATGCTGAACTAGATGGGCCTTTGGCCTCATCCAGCTGCAGGGCTCTTCTTATGCTGTCATGCTTATGGACTTGCATAACAGAATGCTATTGTCCTTGGTCTCATCCAGCAAGTATATTCTTATTTTCTTCCATCGGATGAAGGAGAAGTATAGCCCATGAAAGTTTGTGTCCTAATAAATTTTGTTCAATCTGTAAGTGCCACAAGATGATTTCTGGTTTTTATTTTTGTCTGTCACTCATGTGACACTTGGTATTGGGCAGTCCAGAAATTGCTCCCACAGGAGGCCGTGGTGGCCACTAGTCTAGATGGCTTTGAAAAAAATATTTGACCAATTCATGAAGGAGAGGGCTATCAGTGACTACAATGGCTCTGCTCTGCTTCCACAGTTGGAGGCAGCCATGCTTCTGAATACAGCAGTGTGATGCAGCAGCTAAAAAAGCCAATGCAATTCTGGGCTGCATCAATAGGAGTATAGCGTCTAGATCTAGGGAAGTAATAGTACCACTGTATTCTGCTCTGGTCAGACCTCACCTGGAGTACTGTGTCCAGTTCTGGGCACCACAGTTCAAGAAGGATACTGACAAGCTGGAACGTGTCCAGAAGAGGGCAACCAAAATGGTCAAAGGCCTGGAAACGATGCCTTATGAGGAACGGCTTAGGGAGCTGGGTATGTTTAGCCTGGAGAAGAGAAGGTGAAGGGGTGATATGATAGCCATGTTCAAATATATGAAAGGATATCATATGGAGGAAGGAGAAGGATTGTTTTCTGTTGCTCCAGAGAAGCGGACACGGAGCAATGGATTCAAACTTCAAGAAAGAAGATTCCACCTAAACATTAGGAAGAACTTCCTGACAGTAAGAGCTGTTAGGCAGTGGAATTTGCTACCACGGAGTGTAGTGGAGTCTCCTTCTTTGGAGGTCTTTAAGCAGAGGCTTGACAGCCATATGTCAAGAATGCTTTGATGGCGTTTCCTGCTTGGCAGGGGGTTGGACTGGATGGCCCTCGTGGTCTCTTCCAACTCTATGATTCTATGATTCTATGATTCTATGATACAGTTGCTAGAAACCGCAGGAAGGGAGTGGGCTATTGTACTTGAGTCCTGCTTGCAGGTTTCCCAGAGGAGCACATGGTTGGCTACCTGAGAACAGGATGCTGGACTAGATGGGCCACTGGCCTGGTTCCAGCAGCCTCTTCTAGTGTTATTGTGTTAGCTGTTCCCTGCTAACCAAGTTCCATTATAGTTTTAACAGTTGAGTCAACAGACCAAGACAGCCTCAGCTCTATTCTGTCCCCTTGGTGGGATTCCTGCACAGCCGCTCTGATACCAGGATTCTCTTTTTCCTTCACTGTGTTCTGGCATCATGGATGGAGCATTCATATGCAGCCTCTGCCTTCTAGCAAACTGTCATATCTGGCTTGTTTGTCAACCTCATGACAGCGCTGACACATCCCATAGCCATCTGGGTATTGGCATTGCTTTGCATTTTCCCGCTTTGTCCCTCTTTTTCTGTTGAGAGAGGGAGAGAGAAAGCACGTGCGTGATAGGGAAATAAGAATTTCTGCGTCCTGTTGTAGAAATGGCAGAAGATACCATGATGCCGTTGATGACTCACAGGCAAGAAATTCATCTGCCAGCTTTGTGGCACATGGTCTGCCCCACCAGTTTGTCTATTTGATCTGAATTTGTGGTTTTCATCTGTGCTAGAGTCTGGAGGGGGATGAGAACCCATGCAGCAGGAAGCGGAGAAGGAAGGTTGGCCCAGTCTGCTTCTATACCCACTTCACATCCCCAACCAAGTGGACCTGTATGTTGCCCTTTGGCTGGCCCTTGTTCTGTCTTTATCTATTTCATTCATTACATTTCTATCCTATCTTTCCTCCAAGAAGCTCAAAAGTGGCATGAATGCTTCTCCTGCTCCTCCATTTCATCTTAACAACAATCCTGTGAAGTCGGTAAGGTCAAAAGAGACACCCATAAGAGCATAAGAGTCCTGATAGATCAGGCCCATGGACATCTAGTCCAGTATCTTGTAACTGCAGTTGCTACCCAGACACCTCTGGGACAGCAGCAGTAGAATCCGAAGGCAAGAACTCTCCTATCCTGTGGTTTCCTGCAGCTGGTATTCAGAAGCATTGCTGCCTATGACTGTGGAGGCAAGGCCACTGTGAATTTGTTCAGTCCTCTATTAAAGCCGTCCAAGTTGGCGGCTGCCATTGCCCCCCCCCCCGGATCAAGTTCCATAGTTTAACTTCATGGCTGAGTGGGAATTTGCACCCTGTTCTGAGTGGGGAGGAACTGGATCAAACTTGGGCTGGATCCTTATCTCCCTCGTGGTCCCTTCCAACTCTATGATTCTATTATTCCCCGTTGAGACAGGTATGACAGGTGGGTGGGCCGTCCACCCGTCAATCATGCAGCAACTCCCTGGTGTTGGATAATTGCTTTTGCATAGCGCTGTGCACAGAAGCTCCAGCAATCAGCTGGTCATCAGGCATTCTTCAACATTCTGTGCACAGCACTAGGCAAGCCCTGATGACCAGGACCTGCACTACAACCACTACACCACCCTGCCTCTTTCCAGTTGAATTGGCAACCTTCAGTTCATGTTTCCTCCCCTTTTTGCTTAAGATGTGTGTGTAACACATGTGGTCAACTTGACAGATTTTGTTCCGTCCTGAGTGTTCCTGCTAAGGTCTGTCTCATTCAAAAGTTAGCATTATCTGCTGGGTATATCTAAAATGCCCCCCCCCACACTACCGGAGGCTGGATCAAAGTTCGCAGTACACTACAACTGCAAGTGAAAACTTGACACTTTTCTACCCAGAGTTGTTGACACATTCAAGACGAAGATATTGATCCAGAGAATATTTTGCTTCTTGCTTTCAGATGTCTGTTCTCTAATTTGCAGCAGCCAAACAGATAAAAAGCAAACGGAACTGGACCCTCAGTTTCCACTGCCCTTAAAATGCTTCCATACAAGCCTGCCTGAGAGTGTCTTGCACACAGCTTTTTAGTCACCAAGCTATGTAGAGAGCAGCCTGTAGACATCTAGACCACTCTTTCTGCTGCTTGGGACCCTGAGTAGACCATGCCCTCAGCAAGCCAGCTTCCTTCCCTCCTCCAGTGATATTGAACTCTGATATCTTTTCCTGAAAACAGCCACTTTTGCCACACCAACCAGGTATGTGGCCTATGTTTTCTTTTGTTATGTTTTTGTATATTTTGTAGGAAGGCGCCCCCGGAGTGGCTTGGGCAACCCAGTCAGATGGGTGGGGTACAAAAAAATAAATTATTCTTATTAAAAGATATGGCCCGCAGGCTGAAAAAGCATACACCCTACCCCTTTAAAGAGATATTCTGGCAACTTAAAAGGATATCTATCTATCTATCACACTTTATAGATATATAAAAAACCATTTTTATTTAGAATTTTCAATATGAAATTCAATAAAAGCCAAACCAATCTAAAGAAAATAAATAGGACAGAAGCGGAGGAGGAGGAGGAGGAGGAGGAGGAGGAGAAGGAGAAGGAGAAGGAGAAGGAGAAGGAGAAGGAGAAGGAGAAGGAGAAGGAGAAGAAGAAGAAGAAGAAGAAGAAGAAGAAGAAGAAGAAGAAGAAGAAGAAGAAGAAGAAGAAGAAGGAAAGCATAAAATCCTCTGTTGTAATTATATCTTAAGACTTATTTCACACGCAGGAGAGTGAACCCATCCCAGGGGCTTCTCACCTGGGAACTTCCCCCAGCCTCCCACCCTGGCATATCCTCTCTCCCCTGCTCCTCACACAGGGCCCTTCATCCTCTGTCCATCACCTTCCTGTGTGTATCTTCAGTAATCCAATATAGGGAACATCAAAAGGCAAAGCATAAATATGGGTGGAATTAATAGAAAGAAAACAAGAATTAAAGATCCCAGGAAAGCAAAATAAGAAGAGAAATAAAAGAAAAAGACAGTCTTAATAGAAATGGTTATATCAAGTGGTGTATTGCTTCCAATGAAGAACATAAAGTTTGAAATGTTTGAAATGTTTGAAATGTTACAGCTTACGATGCACAAATTTACAATCACTGTGTAAGGAATTGTGATGCTCTCTGCATCCCCCACCTGCTCTTCACTGAAGGAACAGCCATATGAAAGTGGCCTTATAGGACATACGGTATGAAGCCGCCTTAGGCTGAGCCAGGCCTTGGGTCCATCTCACTTAATATTGTACACTGAGGGAGTGGTAGTGGCCCTCTAGGGTTTCTGGCAGGGGTCCCTCACAGCCCCATCAGGAAATGTAATTGGGGATCGAAGCTGGGACCTTCTGCATGCAGTGCAGGTGTTCTACCACTAAGCTACAGCCCCCTGCATATGCACCAGACTCTAAGGGTGTCACACTATGGAACATTTTTGTCATGTCAGCTCTCTTTTTAAAAATATATTTTTATTAATTTTCCAATTAAAACCAATTATATCACATTCATTATTTCAAATTATACACATATATATATCAATCAAACTGAATGTTATGCCAAATCTTCTAGAGAATTTTTTTTTTGGGGTTCCCATGCTTCAAGAAATTGGGGATTCCTCGCAACCGTCCACTGCCGTCTTTTTTCTAAAGTTCAAATCGTCTCTCCAAGTTCATAATAATCCAGATCTTCCCCTTACAGTCACATAGATGTTTTCCACTTTCAACCGATTGTTTCCCAGCTGCTGAGATAAATATCAAACAAGGTTTCACAGATGTTCTTTCTCCTGTGTGGGTTAATCAGTCCAGCCTCCCCATAAATCTTCTTAGTCTGGAGCTCCCTGTTGCGTCGAAGCAGCGCCATCTTAAAAAGCTCAAATCACTTTCGTTTTCTCTCATATAAAATTTACAGCTTTTCCAGGCAGAAGACCCAAACATCAAACCATAAACTCTTGGTAAATTAATGGATCTCCTTGCCCTATAGCTGAACTTAGCTTCAGGTCGCTGCTCCAATTCAAAGTGCGTCACAGCTCATAAATCCTCCGAACGCGTCCAGGACTCCTTCCGTTCGACTAGGGGGGGGGCTTTTCTCATCGGCAACTCCACATCTTTAAAAAATATGCTCAGTAACAACAGTTTATAAAGTTCAACTCACACAGTCTTTTGCTTCTCTTTCACTCCAAACAAGCCAGGACATCGCGTCTGGGAAGGTACGAAGTAACTCATATGAAGAAAAATTAAAAAAAACTCACTTCCCTTATCGCTCCGTCCCCATCAATCCTTCTTCCAGATGAAATACAGCCACATTCCATAACCCAGGCGGGAGTAGTCTGTTCAGGTGGAGCCACCAGCTCAAGAACATTCCCCTCAAACCACACATAAAGTTATGAATGCATGATTCCCAATGTAATCCCTGAGATGCAGTCACTACATGATCCCTACATACCTTGGGTTACAGATGCTTCAGGTTGTGTCTTTTCGAGTTGCGCACCACGCGAATCCGGAAGTACCCGAACGGGTTACTTCCAAGTTTTGGCACTTGCACATGTGCAGAAGCACTAAATCATGCTTGTGCAGCACTGCAGGTTGCCAAAGCTGCGAGTTGCGAATGTGCCTCCTGCAAGGATCACATTTGCAACACGAGCGTCCACTGTACTGCTATCATGTCACCCCTTACTGACCTGTTATCTAAACTAAAGCACCCCACATGCTGCAAACATTCCTCTTGGGGGAGTTGCTTAATCTCCTTCGTAATTTCGGTTGCCCTTTTCTCAACGTTTTCCAACTTACAAAATTGTATGAAGAGAGGAAGACAGAACATCCTCTGGGGAAGCAGAGCTGCTCCCCCCCCCCCATTATAAGAAATAGAGGTACCAGTCTAAAATTCTGACCATTGTAGAGAGACAGAGAGAATGGAATACTTAGAAGTATATTGTTCTCCATCCAGCCTGCAGATTTGTTGCTAAGGTTGCTTCCAGTGACCTGCACATCAACTGTTCATTCTGATTTGTTTACACAAAGTATGTGGGGAGGTTAGACAAGGTCAGCTATTTATTCTGATTTGTTTGTGGGGAGCTGAGATGATGTTGCATCAAGCTATTGCAATCCCATATTTCCCAGTACATATTTCTGTCACTTTCTTATCGCTTTTGCTGATGGTGGGGGGAAGTGGGTAGAGATGGATGAATGTATCAATTTCAGATTCCCATTTTTTCCAATCTCACCATTTCCATATCAGTTTTTTCTTTAAGTCCCTGTGAAAATTCATCAGCATCTTAGTGCAAAATTCTCCTAATGGGCACGTTTTGATATGCAATTTTCCCTGGTGCCTTTTTTGGTGTTATTTTCACTAATAGATGCATTTTTACAGACCCTTCACCTTGATATATACATTTCTGTATGTATTGCAGAATATATGTGTTCTGTATATGCATTCTTGATAAACGCATTACTTGGCTGCAGAATGGCAGTGTAAAATTTGGAGATGCATGAATTTCTAAGGATGGTTGTATTTTGCTTCAAATAATATTTTAGTAAAGCCTCTCCTCCTCCCAGAAGGGAGGGGTTGTGAGAGGGAGCCGTTTCCTGCGGCAGCAGGGGGGCATTTTGGCCCCCTGCATCAGCTGTTCCAGCTGTCATGCCACTCCCCCTGCAACCAGCCAATCAGGTTGGCTTGGGGGTGGGGTTTAGCCACACTTAAGCGGCCTCGGCAGTGCGGAGCCCTCATTGTGCTCCTGGTTTTCATCGGATCATCCGCCCACCCTCCCTTTAGGTAATTTCTATGTTTTTGACATTGCTATGGACTTTGGTTGGTCGCCTTGGTTGCCCAAGGGGCCTGGTAGGAATTTTTATCCATTTGGCAAATTGGCTCCGCCTCTTGGTTTTTTGCCTACCTCATAGCAAATCGTCACAACTTTTCAGGTATTGGCAGTTACGCATTGGAAAATGTGTGGTGTATTACAGGTCTGGTTGTGGCCATCGCCTATCCCTCCACTTATTGGGTATTCCATTAAAGGGATCCGGCAGTCATGGATCCTGTCTGATTCCCTGCTGGTGGCTAGGGCCATGGCACGACCCCCGGTGACATCAGGGGGAGCTTCCAGTCACATTTGCATCAACAAGCTCCACCTTCTGGTTGTTATCCCTTGAATGACTCCCCGTTGAGCGGGGTAGAGTCATATATAGTTTGTTTGATCCAGTGCCTAAGCCAATACCACTCACATGCTGTAACCAATAAAAGTTGTGGCCTTCTTTAGCCCATTAACCTAAATACATTGTGTCCTCGTGTCTTTCTTATCTTCAAGCACTGGGTGGGTCCTTGACTCACAAGTGCAGATTAGGTAGATTCATCTTAAAATTCAACCTGAACTGAATTTCCCACACGTCCCTAGCTCAGACCCTCCAGGTGTCCCTCTTTTCCAGGGACAGTCCTGGATTTACAGAAGCTATCCTGGTTTCTTATTTGATCCCAGAATGTTCTGCTTTTCCTTAGGACATCCCTATTTTCATCAGAGAAATGTAGGAGAGCATGGCTCAGTTATGTGACACCCCCCCCCCCGGGCCAAGGAGATAAGTAAATATACAACCTTTAGAAGACATATAAAGGCAGCCCTGTATAGATAAGTATTGTTACATTGTTAATGTTAAATGTTTTATTATGTTTTTATGTGTGTTGGAAGGCACCCAGAGATGGGGTATAAATGTTGTTGTTGTTATTGAATAGGACATCCCTATTTTCAATAGAGAAATGTTTTAGGGTATGCTAGCTGAGAGATCACATTGGACCACTCGCACAGGAGAATCTGGTGACAAAAACCAACAATGGTGAAGGCCTGTTTCAAAGAACCCTGCTGTTGAGCACCAGGGCCGTCCTAAGCATGCCCGCCCCCTGTTGCGACGCCCCTGCGCGTGGCAGGCCTAGAGCCGGCCCTGCTGAGCACCAGCAGCAACAGCTGATTGTGACCATGTGATGTTGGAGGCAGAGAGATTTCTAGCTTGGGGAGGGAGAGAGGTGAGGGAGTTCTGCTGCACATATATATTTAGTAACAGTTGCTAAATTTTTCTGTTTGTGATTCACTTTCACACTGCAAAGGCTGACTGAGCTATTCTAGTGCTGTTTCCAAAATTAAATGAGGTGGGCTTGATTCAAACTGAGCAGGAGAGATCTGCCAAAGGACCAGTTTATTTGAGGAAGTTGCAATGAATTTCTAGGCAGCAGTTCGAGTCCCTTCTAATAGCTGTAGCCAATATTGCCAGGGTCGGTGGTGTTAAACTTTCAGCCCAGCCTTTTCCTCCCCACCCCCTCAGACCACACCCCTGTACTGTATCATCCTTGAGTGCTTTGTTACTAGGATGTCCTGTGTTCTTGAACTGTATGCCTCAGTGAAGTCTGTCTGCCAGGATGTGGCTGCAGGAAATTCTCATGTTTATGTGGCTGGAATGTAACCTCCTGTAAGGAGGAAAAGACACCTGTGCTGCCCCACCCACTTTCCCCTCTGGCTCCACCTACTATTAACACCTGCCATTCGCCCCATGGGGGAATGTGGCCCTAAAGAATTTAAAATCCCCACCACCTCTGCTTATAATAACCATTTGGGAGTTTACATACCCTCCAACATTTCTCTATTGAAAATAGGAGTATCCTATTCAGAAATCATAATAATCATATTCATAACAATATTTATCTGACAGGGTTGCCCCAGCTACTCTGGGCAGCTTCCAACATATATCAAAACATAACAAAACATTAAACATTAGAAAACTTCCCTATACAGGGCTACCTTCAGATGTCTTCTGAAGGTTCTGAAGGTTATCTCCTTGGCTCCATACCCTCCAACATTTCTTCAGAGAAAATAGGGATGTTCTAAGGAAAAGCGGGACATTATGGGATCAAATCAGAAAGTCGGACGGCTTCTATAAATCTGGAAATGTCCCTGGAAAATAGGGACACTTGGAAGGTCTGAGTTTACTCTTTGGGGATGGAGGAGCATGTACACTTATAGAGCATTCCTGCTTTTTGACTGCAGGATAGGAACTAACACTAGTTTGCTACCTGAGACCTGGGGCACTTAGGAAGCAGGGATTTTGTGACATTGGTCCCTGTGATAGCTGGGCAAAATGAAGTTTCTGAAACTACGCCTGACATAAATATTGACCAAGCAGGAACTCCTAAGCTCTAGGGTCCATGAGAGCATAAGAAGCTGCTTCATCCTGAGGCAGATCTAGCTCTCACTAGTCTACAATGACTGGCAGTGGCTCTCAGGGATTTCAGATGGCAGCCTCTCCCAACTTTACCTGGAGATACCAAGGATTGAATTCGGGGCTCTGGGCAGATAAAACAGATATTATAAGCACTGAGCAATGGCCCATACTTATCTTTCAGGAACTCACTTTGGAACAGTTACAGGTAGGTAGCCGTGTTGGTCTGACGTAGTCGAAACAAACAAACAAAAATTCCTTCCAGTAGCACCTTAGAGACCAACTAAGTTTGTCATTGGTATGTGCTTTCGTGTGCATGCACGAAGAAGTGTGCATGCACACGAAAGCTCATACCAATGACAAACTTAGTTGGTCTCCAAGGTGCTACTGGAAGGATTTTTTTTTATTTTGTTACTCTTTGGAACATATAGCATTGGACTGGGAAACTCCCATTTCTGGCTAGGATTTAAGAAAGGTACTCCAGGAGCCCCTTGACTGTGCATGACTGCTAGAGGGCTACAGTTTGGAGCATCTCCCTAGGACACAGGTCATCCACATGGCATGCATGTACCCAGAAAGACCTTCCCTTGTGCCCACAGGCTCCTCCCTGCCACCTCCAACCCTTATCCTCCTGAAATTAGGCTTGAACAAAGAGCCAGCGCTGTTACAGTGTGTTGCTGGTTTTCCTGATGGTGGAAAGAGGTCTTTATTGTGCCATTTTCTTTCCCTGCCCCCTGCAGAGCCCTTTACAAATCCCCACCCTGCCTGCATCAGTGCAGGCCATGAGGAGAAGGTGAAAGCTTTGTGGAGCACAGCAGCAGCATGTCCAGGAAAGGGCCTGATGGAGGTAGAAACTGTCTCTCATGCCTTGTTATGCTGTCGTTTCTACAGGGATATACACTTGGCATTTATCATCCCTGCTATACAAAAATCTCCAAATGGGTCCAAACTTCAATGTCTAAAATAGAGGACAAGGATCCAGAGATCACACTTTTGTTGTTTAGTCGTTTAGTCGTGTCCGACTCTTCGTGACCCCATGGACCATAGCACGCCAGGCACTTCTGTCTTCCACTGCCTCCCGCAGTTTGGTCAAACTCATGTTGGTAGCTTCGAGAACACTGTCCAACCATCTTGTCTTCTGTCATCCCCTTCTCCTTGTGCCCTCCATCTTTCCCAACATCATGGTCTTTTCCAGGGAGTCTTCTCTTTTCATGAGGTGGCCAAAGTATTGGAGCCTCAGCTTCAGGATCTGTCCTTCCAGTGAGCACTCAGGGCTGATTTCCTTCAGAATGGATAGGTTTGATCTTCTAGCAGTCCATGGGACTCTCAAGAGTCTCCTCCAGCACCATAATTCAAAAGCATCAATTCTTTGGTGATCACGCTAAGGGTGGTCAAATTCTGTGCAACTGCCATAAAACTTAGGGAACAAGCTATGCTACCATAATGACTAAGGCCTTTTAGGTTGACTAAGACAATTTTAGGTTATATTTTAGTGATTAAAATTTAACTTATATATTTTTAACTGGTCCTATATCTGTATTGTCCCTGTTATACCCAACTGCAAATTCAAATGTATTCCTATTGTGTTTTATGATATTGTACGTGAGCTGGAACTGGTCTGTGACTAAAATTAATAAATTCATTCATTCACTTCCAGGAAAGACTGATTTCAAAGTAATTGCCAAACATCCTGTGCTGTGCAAATTGTTTGCTTGAGATGCCATTCCAATTCAAAATAATCATCCCTGGCCCCAAACACTTTCCCTTTCCTTATCTTAATCACCTTTTGAAGTGATAAACTCTGGAAGTCTAGGTGCTAATCTTGGAAGGAAACACAGCTGGAGAAACTTTTTAGCCTGGCTTCAGAGTAATAATGACTCAAAATGTTGGCTTGCACTGAGGGAAACAAAATTAGCATGGTATCTTGGTTCTGCTGCCCCAAACTGGCTGGACCCCATTTGACTAAGGCAGCCCAAGACAGGCTGCTGCAAAGGGCAAGATGGCACCCCCCCCCCCCACATTTCACATATAGAAGGCAGCTGGCCAGGCAGCTGGATCTTGCTCCAGCACTGGTGTCAGGACCACCTCCTCCACCATCCTGGAGCTGCACTGTACAGACAGCTCTGTCCTCCCAACACATTCTTGCTGCATCTGCCACCTGAGGCAGCCACCTCACTTTGCCTAATGGCAGGGCTCACAGCTGTCAGGGCGCAAAAGCTCTGGAGGGCACCTGGTTGGGCGTCTGGGCTGAGTTGGAGTCGTCCGGGACTCAGGGAAAGAGCTGAGAGCCGAACAGAGCACAGCTCTTCTGCTGCGGGTGGCTCATTCAGTTCAGGAGCAAGAGAGGCACAGGTGCTACTCATAAAGTGCCCTGGAGGCCCCACAGAGCTTTCTGCCCCAGCTGGCCCTGCCCCTGGGCACAGGAAAAGCCTGCGGTCCCACGCACCTGATCCCTTGCTCCTTCCTCCCCTCGAGGCTCCGTCTCCCTGACTCCCACGGCATTCTTGGAAGGTTTGCTGGCGTCCTGAGTGAGTAGCTGGAGGGAAGCGGGAGAGAGAGATGGGTGCTCCTGCTGGCTCCCAGCTGGGAGGGGGGGAGAGAGATGGGTGCTCCTAGCTGGGGCCCAGCGGCTCAAAGGGGGAAACCTGGAATATACCAGCCCCACACGTCAGCCTTCAGGTGTTGTTGAGCTACAATTCCCATCATCCCTGACCACTAGTCCTACTAGCTAGGGATGATGGGAGTGGTAGTGCAACAACACCTGGTGATTCAAATTTGAGAAAGGCACACATCTGTATATGCACACACACATATATTCACAGTTCTCTTTTCTGTCCCTGTTTAAAAACATTCTTATTTAGACAAACCTACCCAGATGCTAGGTTTGACATGGGTGGCGCTGTGGGTTAAACCACAGAGCCTAGGGCTTGCTGATCAGAAGGTCAGCGGTTCAAATCCGCGTGATGGGGTGAGCTCCCGTTGCTTGGTCCCAGCTCCTGCCAACCTAGCAGTTCAAAAGCATGTCAAAGTGCAAGTAGATAAATTACCTACAGTGGGAAGGTAAACGGCGTTTCCGTGTGCTGCTCTGGTTTGCCAGAAGTGGCTTTGTCATGCTGGCCACATGACCTGGAAGCTTTACGCTGACTCCCTCGGCCAGTAAAGCGAGATGAGTGCCGCAACCCCAGAGTCGGTCACGACTGGACCTAATGGTCAGGGGTCTCTTTACCTTTACCCAGATGCTTAGAAAGTTGAGGTAATTTTTATCAGTTTTAATATTTTTACTTGTGTACATTTTAAAGTAGGATTGTAATTTTTTCTTGTTTTTACTGGATTGTCTTTTGGACACCACTTTGTTTTTTGTTTTGTTTTTTTAACAATCAAGCAGTGTATAAATTTCATAAAATACACACAAACACACAGACACATATGTTGTATGGTATTTCATCATATCATAGATTGGTAGAGTTGGGTGGAATCGTGAGGGTCATCTAGTCCAGCCTCCTGCAGTGGGGGTATGTGTGGGGAGAGGAAGAGAGAGAAAACATAGTATTTAACCATAGATGCCTATTGTTTCAACTATATAATTGTTAACTGGATTAGAGTAAATCTTACAAAGCCACATAAGTAGGGATGCCAAGTAGGGAAACTATAATGAACGAGCTCATTTTTAAAATAGAATGGAATACCTTATAGTTAATTCATTCACTAATAGTATGAATGGAGGGGTTGGGTAGGGAGAAAGAGACCAAAAAAAACTTTGGAACCAAGTGGATGTCAAGCCTGTTTCATCCTTTTAACTTCCCTAATATTTCATTCCTTTGTTTTTATTTGATATAATATGCCTTACCCAAAGAGCGTTTTTTTATAATAATAAAAAGGAAGGAAGGAAGGAAGGAAGGAAGGAAGGAAGGAAGGAAGGAAGGAAGGAAGGAAGGAAGGAAGGAAGGAAGGAAGGAAGGAAGGAAGGAAGGAATACCAAATCATTTCATAGAACTTTGCACTCTTATATAAAGTCATCCTAACTGGAGTGGTATTTCTTGGTAGCATGCTTCTGAAGGTCAGCTGCTGGAAAGTGCAGGAGGGGAGCTTTGCCACTGTGAGAACAGGATGCTGGACTAGGTGGATCACTGGTGTAACGGATTGACACAGTAGAGCACAAGGAGGGAATTTGAAGGCACTCCTGCAATTCATCAACTCCATTACCCCACATCAGACACCCAGAGAAAGGCACTCAACTCCAAAGGTACTATAATCCCCTCTCCCCTGCTCAAGGAAACCGCCTTCCCGTGTGCCTTACCTATATGGTTATTAGGCCACAGTGGTTGTTTATCTTGTGGTGTTGAAGATAGCACACCTCTAAGTATCAGTTGCTGGGGATCACATATGAAGACACAGTTGTTGAACTCCTGCTTGTGGGCTTCCCATAATAGGCATCTGGTTGGTCCCTGTGAGATCAGGAAGCTGAACTCCATTGGCCTGATCCAGACAAGCTTTTCTTGTGTTCTTAAATATTAGAACTCTGCCAAGGGTCTGAGGAGCACTCAGGAGACAGGAGGGTAAGGCTATGGAGGATACTAGCCACGATGACTACATTCTACCTCAGTCATTGAAGCCAGTATGCTCTCTGAATACCAGCTACTGGGAATCACAAATGAGGATTGCTGCTGCCACTGTTGTACTCAGGCTCTGATTGTGAGGCCAGCATGGTGTAGTGGTTAGGAGCAGTAGACTCATAATCTGGGTTTGCGTCTCCGCTCCTCCACATGCAGCTGCTGGGTGACCTTGGGCTAGTCACACTTCTTTGAAGTCTCTCAGCTCCACCCACCTCACAGGGTGTTTGTTGTGGGGGGGAAAGGGAAAGGGGATTGTTAGCCGCTTTGAGACTCCTTCGGGTAGTGATAAAGCAGGATATCACTACCTCCTCCTCCTCCTCCTCCTCCTCCTCCTCCTCCTCCTCCTCCTTCTTCCCATAGTGGGCATCTGGTGGCAGCTGTGATAATAGGATGCTGGACTAGGTTGGCCACTGCCTGATCTACTTGTAAGGCTCTTGGTTTTTTTTGAGTTTCTACCTTGCTCAGTGATGCTGCCCCAGGCCAAACCCTGTCTCCCAATATCTGCATTTAAATACACATTTTCATTTTTAAAAAATAATACAAACACCAGACTAATGCAGAATCAGGACAGAATGGGCTTATAGGCTGTGATAAAGTGCAGAGGATCAGAAGCAGATTGACTTGCTCGTCCCTACAGCTATCCACATCCCTGGTGTCATTTAAGACTTAAGTACCTGGTTTTTCAAATAATGATGCATCAAGAAGTATCTTTTCTCTCTCACACAAAGGCACACCATGGTGGGATTAGCAATTAAAGCAGTCCTCTCCCCACCCCCAAAAAGCCCCTGACTTTGTATCGAGGACATCTAGAACAACGAGGCAAGGCAGCACCAGGCGAACGGCAGTGAATTTCACAAGACAGAACTCAAATGAGACCTTTGTTAATTAAAGAGATCAAGCCTTACATTTTCCAGCAGCCATTGCATTCCCCCCAAGGGGGTTCAGACCTCGCTGCCTTGGAAGAATTAGCATGCAGACCACAACCCTGAGTGTGCATGGCAGGGGACATAAATTGAGATTAATTATCAAAAGGGAGGGTTGCAAAAGCAATATTCCACTGAAAACTTGAAGGAGTGTTATATACTGTGCAGAGAGCCTATATTGGCAATTCTTTAAGAGCTGTCAAACGGAAGTGTGTGTGATCAATCAGGCTGCCGTCTTGGAGATAAATTGTAGAAATATATTGGGAATTCTATGCAAGCCCCATTTGAAATGAGCGAATGAACTCTGCACAGTGATGATTCTGAGTGGTTGAACTCCTTCTTCCCTCCACTTCAGTTACTTCCAGAGCCAGTGTGGTGTAGTGACCTTGGGCTAGTCACACTTTTCTGAAGTCTCTCAGCCCCACTCACCTCACAGAGTGTATGTTGTGGAGGAGGAAGGGAAAGGAGGTTGTTAGCCGCTTTGAGACTCCTTAAAGGTAAAGGGACCCCTGACCATTTGGTCGAGTTGTGACCGACTCTGGGGTTGCGGTGCTCATCTCGCGTTATTGGCCGAGGGAGCCGGCATACAGCTTCCAGGTCATGTGGCCAGCATGACAAAGCCGCTTCTGGTGAACCAGAGCAGCACACGGAAATGCCATTTACCTTCCTGCTGTAGCAGTACCTATTTATCTACTTGCACTTTGACGTGCTTTTGAACTGCTAGGTTGGCAGGAGCTGGGACCAAGCAACGGGAGCTCACCCCATCATGGGGATTTGAACCGCCAACCTTCTGATCAGAAAGCCCTAGGCGCTGTGGTTTAACCCACAGCGCCACCCGCTCCTGAGTGGTAAACCTGAGACTCCTTAGGGTAGTGATAAAGTGGGATATCAAATCCAAACTCCTCCTCCCCCTCCTCCTCCTCCTCCTCTTCTTCTTCTTTTTCTTCCTCTTCTTCTTCCAGAATGTACCTTGCAGTGTACTAAACTCCTTTGCCACTCTGCAGCTCCTGCTGCTTCCCATTAGTGCATGCTTAGCTTTCCACTTTGAGTTAATTTGGAGGTTACAAATATTGCTAGGCAAATGCACCATTCTTGCAATGTGAATTAACTGTGGAAGCTTCGGGAGTGTAGGTAATTTTGGGTGGGACTCAAACTCAGATTGTGAAATTAAATTTGATCTGCCATTCTTGCTCAGAAAACCAGTCCCCGCCCCCCCCGCCCCCATTTTCAGGATGGGGATAAGATGGAGATAGTAGTCAGGTTTCTGCCACACTCTTTGAGGATTCATGAATGTTGCATAACATTATTTTAATTGTTAGATGCAGATTTTGCTGAGTGATTTTATAGTACTGAACCTTCATAGAATTCTGTCTAAATTCCAATAGAGGTTTGAGAAAATGAGAAAAACGCCCCCACCCCAATACTCCAGAAAAGATTGAACTTTTTTGCAATGAGGATAGTGATGGGGAAATAGCTGAAATTGACCAGCCTCCCTGCAAATTGTACACAAACAAATTAGGATGAATCCTCAACATAGGAACATAGAGTGCTGCCTTATACTGAATAAGAACTTTGGTCTATCTAACTCACTATTGCCTACACCATGGGTCAACAAACTAAGGCCCAGGGGCTGGATCTGGCCCAATAGCCTTCTAAATCTAGCCCACGGATTGTCCAGAAATTGGCGTGGATCTGATTGTTCGGGCTGCACCAGTGGGCGCATTCTTTCCCTCTCCCTCACATGGCAGCGGTCGCAGTGCCTCCTCCCTCCCTCCTCCTGACTTCATCGCCCTGCAGAGGAAAGGGGCTGGGCTTTGATTGGTGTCAGCAGCATTGTTTCCCTCTCATTGGTGCCAGCAGCTTTCTTTCCTCTTCCCTCCCTCCTCCTGACTTCTCCCCGCCCTGCCTAGAGCCAAGAGGAAGGGGGCTGGGCTTTGATTGGTGCCAGCAAATAAAATATGTGCAGTGTGCATAGGAATTCATTCCTTTTCTCTCTCTCCAAAATATAGTTCAGCCCCCCACAAGGTCTGAGGGACAGTGAACTGTCCCCCTGCTGAAAAGGTTTGAGGACCCCTGGCCTACCCTGACTGGCAGCAGTTCTCCAGGATTAGTGCACAGTTCCTTATACACAGTTTAATTTATGTGCATGGGGACAGAAAGGGGAGCAGGATCACAGCATGCGGCTGTGCTCTCAACCTGTGGTGCTCTCCGGACATTGTTCTACGGGTATTCTAATAAATATATGGCAGCTGGGGGCAGATCCTGCTTCTTCAATACCCCACATGGACACATGCTAAAATGCGTGAAGGTGGATTCTGATAAACAGAGCTCACCTTCCATGAGCAGAGCTTTCAAGCCCCTAGAAAGGAAGCAAAGCAAGGTTTTCATAGGGCCTTCATTTTTTATATATATAATATTTTTATTAGGTTTTTCCAGAACAAAAGAAGAACAAAAAAGCATTACAAAAAGGGTAAAAAGACAGAAAAAGGAAAAATACAGAATAAAAAAAACATAAAAATTAAAAACAATTAATTCTTTGGGTATTTACATTGCATATGTAGACCCCCTCGAGATCCCTTCCCCTGTGGTTCTTAGTCACATTTCTATTTTAGCAAATTCTAACCCATTTTAATCACCTCATATAATCAAATTTTAATTCTCCATTGACATATTCATATTTTCCACAGTTTATTTGCAACCTAATTCTATTCTTGATATATCACTTTTGCATATTTTTTAAGATATAACTTAAAATCTTTCCATTCTTCTTCCATCGCTTCCTCACCCCGGTTGTGGATTCTCCCGGTCATCTCAGCCAGTTCCATAAACTCCATCATCTTCATCTGCCAGTCGTCAATCGTTGGTAGTGTTGGTAGTTTCCAGTTCTTCGCAATTAAAATTCTTGCCGCCGCCGTCGCATACATAAAAAAAGACACATTTTTCTTTGGTATCTCATTTCCAATAATGCCCACTAGAAATGCTTCTGGTTTTTTTAACAAATGTGTTTTTCAACACTTTCTTGAGTTCATTATAAATCTTATTCCAGAAGTCACTTACTAGTGGACATGTCCACCACATGTGGTAAAAGGAACCTTCTTCTTTCTTACATCTCCAACATTTGTTATCATGATTGTGGTAAATTTTAGCCAATTTTACTGGTGTAAGATACCATCTATACACCATCTTCATTATATTTTCCCTTAGTAGACTACACGCAGTAAATTTAATATTCTCATGCCACAGTTTTTCCCAGTCCTTTATCATAATATTTTGCCCAACATCCTTAGCCCACAAGATCATAACATTTTTCGTTTGCTCATCTTTCGTATGCCACTCGAGCAGCAGTTTGTACATTCTGGAATGTATTTCTCTCCTTGGCTCTATCAATTCTGTTTCCAACTTTGACTTCTCGAGTTGAAAACCAAGTAACCTATCTATTTTAAAAACTTCAGTTATCTGGTGATATTGGAGCCAATCGTCCAATCTATGTTCCATAGGGCCTTCAAGGTGTTCCTCTATATAAAGCCCTTAACAGCTTAGGACTAGTTTACTTATAGGATCACCTTACCTGCCCACTTGACTGCTTGGATCTGTGGAACGGGCACAGGTACAGCTGCCACATGATAATTGTTCTGCACTTGTGAGAAAATGATCTTTTAGTGTGGCAGCTCCTAGACTTTGTAAATCCCTGGAATCAGGCAGGTGTCTTTGCTGTGTTCTTTTGGGCACCAGCTGAAAACACTTTTGTTTAGGCAAGCCTGTCCAGACGTTTAGAATCATAGCAGCATAGAATCAAAGAAACATAGAGTTGGAAGGGATCCCTAAGGGTCATCTAGTCCAATATCCCAGCAATGCAGTTTCCTCCTTTATCTACAAGATTTTTGGGGTAGATATCTTCAGGGGTTATTTTGCATTATTATTATTATTATTATTATTATTATTATTATTATTATTATTTCTCCCAATGGTATTTGTTTATTTTAGCTGAGTTTAAGCCTCCCAAGTAAACCCTCTTAAATGTTATTTAAAGGGTGGTGGTGGAATGTTTTCCTCTCTGAGGTGTTGAAGGGATTATTATTACTATTATTGTTTTATTCCTACCCCCACATTTCTATCTTAAAACAATGGAGCGGGTTATGGCAAATGGGAGACAATCAAACAGCATAGAAATCTGAGACAATACCAAACAAAAAACACCACACAACCCAATACTAAAGAGCCCTGGGAGAATTGGTAATGTAGCACACTGTTCTTTTAAAGGTAATTTTTTTGTTGCTATGTTCAGGCTACTCGTCACGCCAACAGATGCTGGGCATTTCTCCAATGTGATGCAGCACTACAAATACGGCACCCAACAATGTCCAAATCAATGAATAGATGGTTTAAGTTAAAGGCATAAGTGCTGACATAATAAATCAGCTTGGATTCAGGACTCACCTGTGGGAAATGAGAGTTGTTAATAACCCTTGGGATTAAAACAACCATCACCTTCTGCCATAGTGATTGCCATCACCTTATTTTGTTTGACTTAGAAGCATTTCTAAACTACTTAATATTTTTAAAATCTCTAGGCATTGTACACTACCTGCAATATGAAAACAACATACATTAAAAATATAGTCTGAAATCAACAAAACTGTATGAAAGCATCTAAAAAAATTTAAACAGATTCCGAAGATTCAACACATAAAACAGGGCACAATCTTAAGGGTCAGGGAGATGGGCAAAACGATACGTCATTGCAAGACAGTGGAAGTAACTATTGGTGTCTGCTTTGAGTCTGGCAAAGGAAAGGGCATTCCTTGAAACAGGGACGGCGGCAGAAAAATGCTCATTTTGAGGTTACTGCCCTATATTATACTCAGAATTTTGCTTTAAATGCATAATATAAATGGGGCTATGCTTGTTGATGATGATGATGATGATAGCTGCCCATCTGGCTTGGTTTCCCCAGCCACTCTGGGCAGCTTTCAGCATATATAGAAACATAATAAAACATCAAACATTAAAAACTTCCCAATATAGGGCTGCCTTCATATGTCTTCTAAAAGTTGTGCAGTTCTTTTATCTCCTTGACATCCACAGGGAGGGCATCACTACCAACATTGCCCTCTGCTCGGTTCCCTGTTACTTTGCTTCTTTCCATGAGGGAACCAGCAGAAGACCCTCGGAGGAGGACCTCAGTATCCAGACTGAGAGATGGGGGTAGAGACACACCTTCAGGAGCCACACCGTCTCACAGCCAATGCAACAGTATATTCTCAGATCGGTTTCAGGAGGTAATGTCATGAGCAAGCTCCCTGGCCTGGCCTTCCTCGTTTCTGCCTTCTTTTGGGACACGCAGGTCTTTCTAAATTACCCCCACCCTCAGAATGTAGCCAAGGAGCTGCCCCAGCATTTACCTCAAGCAATAAAAGGATCCTCCAGAACAGCGTTTCTCAACCGCTGTTCCGCGGCACACTAGTGTGCCGCGAGACGCTGGCTGGTGTGCCGCGACGTGCAGCGACGAGAAGGGCGATTTGCATTGTCACGTGCCTGGCGGCCGCCAATAATTAACACTAACCCGCCGGAAAGGAAGCCGGCCGGGTCACGACGCGGGGCGAGCGCAGCTCTCAACAGCCGCCACCACCACGGGAGGGTGGTTTTAGACAAACTTAAAGAAGCTGGCTGGATGAGCTCAACCTGGAACTTGCTGAGCAAAGGATTGTGCTGGCAGAGAAATCAGCGGCTTGTGAAGCCTTATTACAGGAGATTGCAACCAACACAGCAATTGGCAAGTGTTTCTTACAGTCATAATTATAGTCAATATAGGGCGGCACAGAGTTAAATTTTTTAACTTTTTTAATGGTGGTGTGCCTCGTGATTTTTTTCATGGAACAAGTGTGCCTTGGCCCAAAAAAGGTTGAGAAACACTGCTCCAGAAACTGATGGAATTTGCTATCTGGCCTGGGTTCCTTGATATAGTCGAGTGGGTGCCTGAGTCTGCCAGCTGTTATTTACACCTCTGGATTTTGCCACGCCGTTCTCCAGCCGAGTAACATGCACCAAAATTGCATATACCAAGAAGATAAAATGTGTATACTAATGCATATATTAGTGAATATAACACACACATAATGAATTGTGTTAGGGGATATATAAATGTTAGGAACAATATACTTTGCAAAAAATAATAATGATGACATGTCAAATTAGGAGAAAATCACATTTAAATGCTGATGAATTTTCACAAGGATTTTTATTTATTTATTTGTAAATTGATATGGAAACTTATAATGCTTCCTGCTTGGTTGGATTAAGGATATAGAGGGGGTGTCTGGATGTACGTAGAAACCTGTGTGCAGAAAAGTCATGGGTTGGGATAGGGTGGGGCCAATCACAGGGATGAGCCAGGGGTGGGGGGAGGGGGGAGCAGAATAGGTCATGGGTCAGAACAGGGTGGGGGCAATCACAGGGATGAGCCACAGCAACGTGTGGCTGGGCCAGCTTTTATATTTATACACACACACACACACCACAGTGGTACCTCAACTTACGAAGGCGATCCATTCTGTGGCGCTCTTCGGAAGTCGAATCCTTCGTAAGTTGAAGGGTCCATTTTGTGCATGCACAGACTGCGCACCCCGCTTCTGCGCATGCGCAGGGGAAAAAAGCGCGGCAGAAATACTTCAGGGTTTGCGGACTTTGGAAGTCGAAACCTTCAGAAGTCGAGGCATTCATAAGTCAAGGTACCACTGTATATATATTTATATGCACAATATCAGTTTGTGATTGCTCAGTTGGACTGACATATGGGGGAACTTAAAAGAGTGATCCTATAAGCAGTAAAGTTTCTCAGAAGATTTTTGCACCTCTCCCACCATCCCATGTAGATTTCTCGTTTTGTTTATAATGAGATGGAGATCCGCACAGTCAGCTGGGAATTCTGGCTGGGCCCATTCCTTTAGAATGAATGGGAATCAATGTAATAATAATGCTGTTATACAGCTTTCATTCACCTTGGTGGGACTTGCACAGGGTAGGCACTCCTGGTGGTTCTTCTACCAAGGGCTCTCTAGGCTGGTAAGACTAACTCCTGAGAAGATGCTGTTACAACCCTGCTACATATTTCCCCTTGAGATTTCAGAAATGATAGAGGTATGAAAGATCATACATGCTTTGAAGCAAGTGGGTCATAATATGTTTTTCTCCCTCTCTCACAATACAAGAACCCAAAGAGGGTCATCCAATGGAGTAGAACACTGGAAGATTCAGAACAGAAAAGGAAAAAGGAACTTATTCACATAGTGCATAGTTAAACTCTGGGATTCACTTCCGCAGGATGAGGTGATGGCCACCAACACAGATGATTTCTAAAAAGGATGTGATGAATTCATGGAAGAGAGGGCTATCCATGCCTACTGGTAATGGTGCCCATGCTGTGCCTCCATGGTTGATCCACACCTGGTGTGGGCTCCGAGTACCAGCTGCTGGGAATCTCAAATGGGGAGAATGATGTTGCCCTCAGGTCCTGCTTGCAAACTTCCCATTGGGGCACCTGGTTGGCCACTGTGAAAACAGGATGCTGGGCTAGATGGGCCATTGTTCTGATCCATCCAGGCTCTTCTTATGGTCCTATGTTCTTATGTCCTAGAAGCAGCTGCCTGCAGCAATTTTTACCATCTAATTTGGATCATGGAACATCGGATTATGAGGATCTAGCATTGCTGTGGGGTGGCTGTTCCTGACGATGGCCTTCGTGCCCTTCTGGCCCCACTGGTGTCTACCCCCACGTTTCACAAACCCATGCCTTGCATCATGTTTGGGCATTGCAGAGTTAAAGCAACAGAATCCTTCATTAACCTTCCCTCTCGTTAGAGGGAGAAGTGGATGGCAGTGCTAAAAATTACTGGGGGTGATGTGTGAAGTAATGGACCAGAATGCTAATTAAAGCCAAGGCAGTGTCAGAGGGAGAAGCCTCCCCCGAGGTGCAGGGACTGCTTTTCAACTGCCCTGTTCGCTCTGGAGAGGATAGGTCTAAACATCCCAGAATGCAGGGGGGAGGAGGCAGAGCACTGATTCAGCGAGGCAAGTAACAACTCCTGGGTCAGCTGGGAAGGCTGGGCTATGTGGGAGAAAACACACAAAATTAGCTCCCACTCGGGAAGTGTCACTGCTTTAGACAGAATATGAATATCAAGCTTAGCGTGGAAATATGTTATGTTGTTGTATGCACCCCACTCTCTGAGCGGTGAGAGGCTCCAGGCATGCCCACACTTATCCAAGGTTCATTTTCCTTGGAAATTCAGAGGAGACTATGGTGCCTTTTGGATACATGGTTTTATTTACACCTATATACAACCTGAGCATAGGATGGAAGGGACACACAGCATTAAGACTTCAGCAGATCTTACCTCCCCATTAGGTTTCTGGGGGATCCCCAAGTCCAGCACAGAGCAAGACATGCCTCTGTGTCTCCAGCTTCTAGCATCAGCCAAAAACTCATACAGCAATAGAAATACTCTTGGCTTACTGTTTTTCCTCCTAGGATGAAGGGGCATCCAGCCAGGTGAGGTGGGAAAAAGCCCCACCCATTTGTCTCTATAGCAAGAGGGCAACCTCTTTGGACAAGTAAATGGCAAGACTTAACTGGGCAGCTAAGATCATTACCTTAACAAAGGAACTGTTTTGACAAATTCACCATATTTCCTCTTGTAACTTGTAACCTTACATACACAGGATCAGAGGTTTGGAAGGGACACATAAAGACTGACCACAACCCTCCTCTAGACTTCCCCCCCCCCAAAAAAAAACTCAGTTACAATGTTGTAATAGATCTGTAGTACTTGATAAGGTTTGGTAAATATAAGGATTTAATTAGAACTGGTATGTTACAACTAGGAAATGGCCAGTCCCAATGTGTATTAGAGATATGGTGCACTCACTGGTCAGCCTCTGCAATTAACACATGCAAAACTAGTTAAGTAGGCACCACAAGGGATGCAGGTGGCACTGTGGTCTAAACCACTGAGCCTCTTGGGCTTGCCAATCAGAAAGTCAGCAGTTCTAATCCATCTGATGGTGGTAAGCTCCCATTGCTCTGTCCCAGCTTCTGCCAACCTAGCAGTTCAAAAGCATATCAGTGCAAGTAGATAAAAAGCTGGGGAGTTGTGGTGGGAAGGTAAACAGTGTTTCCATGCACTCTGGTTTCTGTCACAGTGTTCCGTTGCGCCAGAAGCAGTTTAGTCATGCTGGCCACATGACCCAGAAAGCTGTCTGCAGACAAACGCCAGCTCCCTTGGCCTGAAAGAGGAGATGAGTGCCACACCCCATAGTCACTTTTGAACTTAACCACCCAGGGGTCCTTTACCTTTACCTTTTTACCTAGTAGGCACACTTCCTGGGTTATGGACTGAATATTGTAATCCTAGCCAGATCAGCATGGGCTCAAGCTTTAATGAAGTCAAGCAGGGTTCCTTGTGAGGTGCCCAATTGGAAGGGTTAGGCCATTTGAAGCTCAAAGCAGCAAAATTGTAAGTGTCAATAGGTGTGAAAAGCTAATCCCCTTTTGAGGTAAAGAGCCAGTTAGCAGGTCAAAGGAGGAAACTTCCCCTTGGGCTACAAAAGGAGACCAGAACTTGGGCTGGAAGAGAAGCTATGGAGTTAGGGGTGGAGGGATGCAATCATAGAGGCCAGGAGAAGGACAACTAGACATGTATGTACACCAGCAAAAATGATGTTGGTAATGCTGCAATAAAATAAGCTGGTGCATTCTGGGGTGCTGCTGATGAGCCACTCCATAAGTGTACAATAAAGCATATCTCACTAGCCTCCACTGTGATTTGATTTTTCCCAGTGGAAGCATATGCCTCAGTGAGTGTCTGGAAACACCTGGAATTTTGCTACCTCTTGTTAGAGGTTGGGGGTGGTACACAACCTCTATAACAATACTATACTGTTTTAGTTTTGCTCCATGAAACAGAAAGTCTGGGGACTACCGTAGTGCCACCAAATTAGAGATTGGGGGGTGCTATTCACATTTTAATGAGGATCTACCTCATTCTCGAGATGCGGGTGGCACTGTGGGTTAAACCACAGAGACTAGGACTTGCCGATCGGTCGGCGGTTCGAATCCCCGCGACGGGGTGAGCTCCCGTTGTTCGGCCCCAGCTCCTGCCAACCTAGCAGTTCGAAATCACGTCAAAGTGCAAGTACGGTAGATAAATAGGTACCGCTACAGCAGGAAGGTAAACAGCATTTTTGTGTGCTGCTCTGGTTCGGCAGAAGTGGCTTTGTCATACTGGCCACATGACCTGGAAGCTGTACGCCGGCTCCCTCAGCCAATAACACGAGATGAGCGCCACAACCCTAGAGTCGGTCACGACTGGACCTAATGGTCAGGGGGTCCTTTACCTTTTACCTCATCCTCACTCCTTGAAGCAAAGAGTGAATTCCTTCAGAATTCACACTTCTCACTCTTCCAGCACAACAGCGGAAATCTCTAAGAAAACTGACTGTGTTCTCATGGTACAAAAATATCATGGTACAAAAATATAGTTTCTAAGGGACAGGAAGATCTTGATAATTACTATTTAGTATGGTGTTATTTTATTTAATACAACTTAGTGCCCAATTTTCTGGAATTTCTCCCCATAGAGAAATATGGTTATCATGACTTCAGACTGGGTGCTATTAGTGTATATGTTTAGATTTTGTATGCCCTGCCTTTAGTTTGATATATTATTGAAATTTTGTTATTGTTTTCTTTTGTCTGTGGCTCCACAATTATTTGAAAACTAATTTAAAAAGTAAAAACAAACAAACAAACAAATCTTGTGATGCAGTCTTCCAACCAAATTGGGGTGGAGGGAGCTTACAAGAATGCATATATCAGAGGGAAGTGTACATAAAAATGCATGCATTGCTGAAAACAACCTGCAAGGATGCATTGGATAGAAGCTTGCTCCTGGCAATGCATGTGGTGCCATGCAAGGAAACAGGGTTTTGATGTCATACAAAATCTGTCCTTTCCAATGAAAGGCAAAGGGGCATGGGGACAATGATCAGGGAGGAGATGATGTTGGAAAGACCCTTCTCTGCCTGAGATTCTGGACAGCTGCTGCCAATCAGATTGGAAAGTACTGAGCTTTGGAAATCATGACATGAGACAACTTCCTCTCTTCTCCCTGGTAGCCAGAGGAAGATGGTACAGTGTCTACCTAGCTCAGTATTACCTACATGGATGGCAACAACTCTCTGGGGTGTCTTGATTAACCTAGCACTCCTTGGGATTTCTCAAATGCAAAGACAGTTTTCTGCCTGGAATAATAGCATCCTGCAAGATCTTATTTGAACAGATTAGAGTAACAACCCCCTTCATTTCCTGGGACCAGTGTAGCAAGTGATGCCTTTTTAATTCATGTGGAACAAGATGTGATTATTTGCAGCACTGCTTTATTTCCAGGGCCATCACTGAACCATTTCTCCCCTACTTTAGCCTTTTTGTGAGATCTTTATCTATTCTATATTATCCTTCCTAATATACAGCCATTAACAACATTAGCTTATTAAGCCTTGCATCAAAGAGCTGCAGTCTGCCCTAACAGAAGTTGCACTAATTAAAGCATGTATATTGTTCCAGATCTCTCCCTTGGGCTGGAGGGTATCCAATTTGTCACTATCTAATGTTTTCCTGCTTGCAGCACCATTAAATTTAAATCTATTCCATAGAATCTCTTTCATGGTGATCTTTGGGGGCAAAATCTGGAGTGCAATCTTTCCCCCTCTGGTGTCTTCCAGATGATTCAGACTACAGCACCCAGCAGCCCCAGTCAGCATAGCCATTGACTGATGGGAATTCTAGCCCAAAATATTTGGAGGCACCAGGTTGGGGAAATCTGTTGGAGTGTTTCCGAAAGAGGCATAAAATACAGACTCTGTGTTTGTGTCTCCATAACATACCTGGCCTGAAGTCAATCAGTGAAAATCAGGGGTGAGTAAAATTTAAACTGAGGTCTCCCCGCACCACATCAGACTCTCCAGCATCTATACTTCACTAGCTGACCACCAGTGGATATGCAGTGGTTAGGTTCCCAACCACAAGTTCTCCCCCCCCCCAAAAAAAAAAAATGTCTGGCACTTTTTGCAAATCTCTCAAGCAAATGGCAAATTCATTAATGCAAGATTTCTTGGGGGTGGGGTGGGGTGGGAAGGGAAGGGAATCTAAACAAAATGGGTAAGAGGCTGCAACAGTAAACCTTTGAAGAAGGGGTGGGTGTATGTCTCAATTTCAGTTTCTCATTTTCCCAAGATCAAGTTCAGTTCGTGATATTTCCACATCAGCTTGCAAATTCTTTTTTAAAGTCCTCAGTTGAAATTCTTCAGCATTGTGGTGCAATTTCCTCCCAATATGCACATGATTGTATGCTCTTTAGCCTAATATACACATCTTTGCAAGCAATTTCCCCTTATATAATGCATATTTGTATGTTATTATCACTAATATATGCATTGTTATATACATGTTACCTACCTCAGTGTTTCTCAACCTTTTTTGGGCCAAGGCACACTTGTTCCATGAAAAAAATCACGAGGCACACCACCATTAAAAAAGTTAAAAAAATTAACTCTGTGCCGCCCTATATTGACTATATAATTATGACTGTAAGAAACACTTGCCAATTGCTGTGTTGGTTGCAATCTCCTGTAATAAGGCTTCACAAGCCGCTGATTTCTCTGCCAGCACAATCCTTTGCTCAGCAAGTTTCAGGTTGACCTCATCCAGCCAGCTTCTTTAAGTTTGTCTAAAATCACCCTCCCGTGGTGGTGGCGGCTGTTGAGAGCTGCGCTCGCCCCGCGTCGTGACCTGGCCGGCTTCCTTTCCGGCGGGTTAGTGTTAATTATTGGTGGCCGCCAGGCACGTGACAATGCAAATCGCCCTTCTCGTCGCTGCACGTCACGGCACACCAGCCAGCGTCTGGAACAGGAACACACCAGGAACAGCGGTTGAGAAACGCTGACCTACCTGACATGGGAATTTTTGTACACCTTACTTGGTTGGATATCTGCATTGCAGAATTTTGAAGGATGGCTGAGTTTTGGTTTATGTATTGTTTCAGAAAGTGACGAAGAAGTAGAGTCACCTGTAAATATGAACTGAATTGGATTTCTCTCCCAGTGTCAAAGCCCAACCCAAGTTTTCTGTCCAGTGTCAAAGCCCAACCCAAGTTTTCTGTTTTCACAGCTCTTTCTTCACCGACCAAGCTCTGCATCTTGATTATATATTTATGCATGGAAGTTCTCTTGAGACTCGAAGATCAAACAGAAGGCTTAACTCTGCCCAAGACAGTAGATTAAAATCCTTATTGCAATCAATGGCTCCTCATCTTAGACACTGCAGCATTACCCTTGATATCAAGTGTACTGGGAACGTCCACACATTTTTTCCTTTAGAATGTCATCTTAATTCTTAATTAAGATCACAGCACAGATGCAGCTTATATATAATTTAAATATTTATGGTGTTTGCTTAAGCTTTTCAAAAATGGATTAGAGTTTGAGGCCAATATTGCCAGCCTTATCGTTTTTCCTGTTGAGTCCAATTAAGAGACCATTCAGGAATTAGTGTGAGAGTTACACCCCTGGAGGAAGAAAGCTTTGGGTTGTGTGCCGTGTTGGCAACTTCAGGTGGATGGGATTTGGCTCCCTGCAGGGGAAGGGATGATCTGTTTCATGATCAAGCCCTTATACATCTCTCAAGCACCCCAAGCACACAAGTGCCCTCCCCTCCCTGTGGTTTCCCCAACTGGTATTCAGAAGTGTTACTGCCTCCACTTCTTAGAGCCATCATAGCTAGTAGTCATTGATAGATGACTTCTCTGTGAATCTGCCAAGTCCTCTTTCAAAGCCATCCAAGCTGGTTGCCATCACTGTCCCCCGTGGGAGCAAAGTTTTACTATGTGCTGCATGAAGAAGTACTTCATTTTGTCTGTCCTGAATCTTCCAACACTCAGCTTCATTGGATGGGAAACCTTTCTTGGACTCCACTGCCCTTGACCACTGGTCATGCTGGCTGGGGCTGACAGGACTTAGGAGATGGAGGACACCAGGTTTCCCATTCCAAGCTTAGGTAAGCTGCATCTCAAGTTCCCTCCCTACTAATCTTCAATATGTAAATAATAATACTGGCCTATTTTACAGGGTAGTTGCTAAGGATTACTGGGATAATGTATATGAAACGCATCATCATCATCATCATCCAACCTCTTGATTTGTTCTAGTTCCTAAACTGTTACTAGAGTCATGCAAGATCAATCTGTCAATTCGTTCATGCACCATCTTTCCACAATAGCATCGTGCTCGAGGTAGTTTACTGCAGGCTAAACAGCAGCAACTCTCAGGCAGCCACCTATAATGGATGCAGCTCTTGTGTTTCAAACAAATTCAGCAATCCTTCATTTCATAACTACTGTTCAATACAATAATCATTCATTCAACAAACACATTTCAACAAAAGCAAAATCAGCCACAACAGAGTGATACATAAAACCAGACTAACAGCATCCCAACAGTTCATAATATAATTCAGTTCAATAACCATTCAGAACCAATAAATAACCAAACATAGATATCTCCATAGGAGAAATGGAATATGCAAGGCAGGTGCATGGAAGAGTCTCTTGCAACTGGACTTCCAAGAAGCATTGCAAGCCTGCTGGGATCCATGATTCGTGGGTCTTTACTTCCTAGTGAAAAAAGGTGTAATCTGGTAGTCAAAGCTCCCCAAGCAGCCGTGCTTTATCATTGGTGCTTGGGCATGAGCACCATTGCTTACAGTATGTCACCAAACAGAAGCACTCGCACCTCAGAGGAAGGTGTCATCAGGCTTAGGAGAGTTTGCATACAAAGAAGCTCAGCTAACTCCCTGATCCAGATAACACTGGCGGTGTGGTGTTGAATTCAAGCACCATGAGGTGGAGAAATTCATAATCTGAACCAGATAAATACTGTATGCACTTTCTCCTACAACAAAAATGGATCTACTTACTGCAGTGAGCCTCTCTTGGCCTATGTTAGGAAGGATGAGTCCTCCACATTTTCCCATATCTTTTCCAGCCAATTTCCTCAAATAAGATTTCTGCTAAGTAGTGTTTGCTGCAATCTTAAGCCAATTAAATACTTCATTGCCCTTTATTGCTTTTGACTCCTTGCAACTTTTAATTAGCCTCTTTGTCTTTCCTGACTCTAATGATTTATAGTTGGCTTGTGTTGTGTCCCTGTGAATTTTTGGTATTATTGTTATTATTATCACATTGCTCTGCTAAAAATACATAGTCCTCTCTTGTGGGCTTTCTACTTCACTCTGCAACTGCTGTGTTTGCTTCACACTGCTTGTTTTGAGATAATAATAATAATAAAGGTCAAAAGTGAATGTAATATTTTGCAAAGTTGCAATCAAATGAGACAGGTACACACACACACACACATTTGTGCAGTCTGAGAAATGGGCATCTTGGGAGCAAAGAAGGAAGGCTTACAGAAATCTAATTTTATGGTACAATTTCTTCAGATTTAATTTAAGTTTATTTGGGGAGGTGAATACCTAGAAATGAGATTTGGGTGGAAGCCACCTTGGAGCTAGTTCCACTGGCATGTTTATCAGAAGATATCCACTGCAAGACTTGTTTACATTCAGTGTGTGGCTCATGCAAAATTTCTGCTCTCGACAACCCAGCTCTATGAGTTCCTCAGATTGCTCAGTCATCACATCCTTTTACAATGCTGAGCAGTGGCTTTCACAACTGTGTTGCAGGAACTACTTGGATTCCTCAGTAGCCAAAATAAAGGATGAAGCAAAGCCACAGCAAGCCTGGGGTCAGATGCTGCTCCCTCCCCTCCCCTCCCCTCCCCTCCCCTCCCCTCCCCTCCCCTTCCCCAGCATTCCTGTAAAGAAGAGATCAGAAGCTTCTGCTTCCATTGTAGATTGACCACAGCTTAGTGTGTCATCCAACCCCTAAACTGTGGTTGATTTCAACTATGGTTTGTGAAAACAGGCCATGTTTTCTGTCTGCCTTCAGCTGCTATCTGTCAGGGACTGGGCGGAGGAGGAATGGTGGAGACCACCTCCCCAGCCTGACCCTTCCAGAGAAGAAGACAGTTCAGAATTACAACATGGGTTTGAGGGAGTTTACAGCTAAGAGGATAATGAGGGGGAAAGTTGGGAAATAATGGGAGAGGAGGAGGCAGAGCAGGAGCAGCTGGCTGACACATTATCACTAGAAAGCATTCTAGACCCACCATCTCCCAGAACCCGGTGAGCCTTAAAAGTAGGAGAGCAAAGAGCTTGAAGACAGACGGCCCTAAGTGGCAGCCATAGAGGGGGTGGTGCTACTGACGAATGAAGTGGAAGAGAAGAGGGGTGGAAATTTACTTGGGACAAGGCCATTATTCCAAGAGGCTGCATTCCCAAGCCCCTGTCTGTAAATATTGAATAAAAAGCAGTTGGTAAGTACTTTTCCTTGTCGTATCCATTCCTGGCAACCTGCCGTGGGGGTTGGTTCCTCTGCCGCCTGACACTATCTGAATGTCAGTCCACATAAAAGGTTGAAGTTTGAAGTTAATCATAGTTAAGACTTGTCCAGCTGGTCCAGATTTGGATGTCACAACAAACTGTGATTAGTTTAAAAGGGTTGGAGCTCCCAAACTCCTCCTTGTGGCTATTCCAGAAGAGGATAGGAAGACTGCATGTAAATCCAAGGGTTGCTGTTGCCCATCTGTGCACTACATGTAAACACTGGCAATGTCCACTAGAGCCCTCACCAACCTGATGTTTTGAAGAACAACTCCCATCAGCCCCAGTCATCATGGCACTGATTATGGGAGTTGTAGCAGTTGCAGCCATTGTGATGGGGCTGAGCCATCCTCCTGCCATCAGTGTCACAGTAGCTCACATGGATAGGGCAAGGCCAGTGGCAGGGTTGAAACCGAGCAGTTGCACTAACAAGAGTACTGGGTTGGCTCTGCTGGTGTGCTCATGCAGGGAATATATATGTTTTGGAAGTCAACCTTTCCAAAAGAATTAGACCTATTATGAGACCTCAAGGATATAGTAAACAGTATGATATCTCCTATACTATAAACACATTGTATATTTAGGTCATATCCACAACATACATTTAAGGCACTCTCGTACCACTGTATAAGCCTTGGTTTCCTGCCAATGAATCCTGGAAGTTGTAGTTTGCTAAAGCTGCTGACCCCACAGGACTACTTTTCCCAGCATTCTCAACAAACTACGGCTCCCAGGATTCCCTTTGACTGACCTTAGTTCAATTTCTTTTCCTCAGCCAGATGTTGGAGTGAGGAGCAGTACTACTGTCCACTACAGAAAGCTGAAGTGCATTGAACCATGGAAGTGTTAGCCAATGGGGTGTTCTCATTATGTTGTTTGACTATAACCCTGGGGAGCAGAGTTAATGGTCAGGGATGATGGGGACTGAATTCTAGTGCCACTTGCAGGGCATCACAGTGAGTTACCCCCAAACCAGGCATCTATTGTTCCCTCTATTTTATGTCATCTGGACCAACTGTATTTCTTCTCAGATTTGTCTGTCATCTGGCTTTAACTACAGCCTTCCAGGTGCACATGGGCCTCTATATATTAGAGGCTGCCCTGCCAGCATTTTGTCAAATAATTCTGCCTCCAAGTCCATGCACAGCAACTGGTTCAGCAGAGCTTAAATCTCCATTCTGCTTATCTCTGCTTTTCCAGGAAACCTTTTTTTCGATGTATTGAGGGATTTTGAGCCAGCTCAAATGACAAGTGCTTTATTCACCACCTGATCTTCTCTGCAAAGCATCACTTTCTCAAGCCAGCTCAGCCAAAGCCCTGTAGAATCTACAGAATCATTGAACTGTAGAGTTGGAAGGGACCCAAAGGACCATCTAGTCCAACCTGCTGCTGCAATGCAGAAATCACAGCTATTGGGTGCAGGAGTTGGTTTTAAAGCCAAGATGTTGGCCTGCTTCCTTACCTGTGGGTATAGATAAAGCTGTTGTGGCAATTGTGTGATGGAGTTCAGCTTCTGGTCTCTGGCAAAGAGGGGTGACATGTTGGACATTTGCAGGAACAACTAAGGGATGCACGAGAGCAATGTTAATGATGTTAAGAATATCATGCCATTGTTGAGGGAGTTTTGCCAGAACAATTCCATGTGGCCTGCTTTGCAGTCCTCCATTTGAAGGTGGGCAGCTCATGACTGCTTTGAAGATAAATGGACCTTGTAAGGATATTGTAGAGTTGGAAAAGGTTCAGAAAAGGGCAAGCAAAATTATCAAGAGGATGAAGAGACTTCTCTATGACGAAAGGTTGCAGCGTTTGAGACTTTTTAGTTTAGAGAGAAGGCTGGTAAGAGGTGACATGATGGAAATTTAGAGAAAGATGCATAGCACAGAGAAAATAGATAGATATAAAGGTTTTTCTCCCTTTCTCATTGCACTAGAACTCATGGTGCGACGATCACACGCCGCTACCAAATATGCGACGATCACACACTGCTGCCAACAAATATGCGATGTACCTCCCTTCTCTTTACTAGCAGTGTGCAAAAGGAATTAAGTTATTGTTTAAACAACCCATTATTCCTTCTCTCTCCCAAATAAACTCCCTGACTTTATATGGGTTTGTTAGTACCTAGAGTACAGTTCCAGCTTTCCAAGTAACGTGGCTCAGTATCCTTAATAACTCCAGGCAAATGTTACAGGAATTTTATTGTGCCCTCAGTAAGGTTTCCCTCTCACCTCAGGTTCACCTCAGCAGCTGTTTGCCTCAGCACTCTAGCTACTTTGTGGCACCCTTTCCCTTTCACTTGCCTCCTCTGTGCGTGACTTTGAGATGTAAACTAATCGCCTACTTCCTCAGGCTTAGTTTTACCTCCCCTCTTCAGTCACCACCCTTTTGAGTTTAGATACTTTGCTGGAATAAGGAGGAACATCTGATTTAACACAACATAAAAGAAAGCTTTATTTAACAAGAGGACATGTATAATTCTTTATGGTTTCATCTGTATAAACTCTTTGTTCATCATCTTCTCTACATATAACTCAGACTAGTTAACACAAATCATACAAACCTCTCCAACACTCCACTCTCCACTACCACCCACACGCTCACGCTCCCAAAACCCTCTCTCAACCGAATTAATGGTCCCCCATCCCCTTTAAACTAGTGGCAGTCCCACCCCTCCTGGAATGGAATGTGTCAATCAACTAAGAGGCTGGGTTTAACACTTAACAACCTGGAGTTCTACTCAAGCCAGCCCTATCCATCACACATGGCTAGCCAATGAAGCTGAACGCTGCAAGAATCAGAAGTATAAATGAAGTATTTCTCCATGAAATGCATAGTTAAACTATGGGTCTCACTCCCACAAGGAGGCAATGATGGCCACCAACACTTTCAAAGAGTGTTAGAGAGATTCGTGGAGGAGGAGAGGGCTATCGATTGCTATGCTCTGCCTCCATGGTGGGAGGCATTAAATGCTTTTGAGTAACAGTTCCTGGAAACCACAGGGAGGGAGAAGGCTTTTGTGCTTAGGTTCTGCTTATGGGTTTCACTTAGGAATCATAGAATTGTAGAGTTGGAAGGAAACCCAAGAGTAATCTAGTCCAACCCCCTGCAATGCAGGAACCTCAACTAAAGCTTCCATGACAGATGGTCATCCAACCTCTCTTTAAAAACCTCCAAGGAAGGAGAGTCCACCATCTCTCCTGTGAGTCTTTTCACTGTCTAACAGCTCTTACCGTCAGAAGGTTTTTCCAAATGTTAAGTCGGAATCTCCTTTCTTGTAACTTGAAGTCATTGGTTCAAGTCCTACCCTCCAGAGCACCAGGAAACAAGCTTGTTCCCTTTTCCATGTAACAGCCCTTGAGGTATTTGAAGATGGACATCATATCTCCTCTCAGTCTCCTCTCTTTCAGGCTAAACATACCCAGTTCCTCCAACTGGCTTAGTTTCCAGGCCCTTGATCATCTCGGTCACCCTCCTCTGTACACATTCCAGCTTGTCATCATTCTTCTTAAATTGTGGCACCCAGAATTGGACCCAGTATTCAAGGTGTGGCCTGACTAAGACAAAATTGAGTGGTACTATTATTTCCCTTGATCTGGATTTCTGTTGATGCAGCCTAGGATAGCATTAGCCTTTGTTGCTGCTGTATCATACTGTTGACTCATGTTAAGCATGTGGTCTACTAAGACCCTTAGATGTTGTAAGTAAAAAGACAGGCAGGTGGGGGCTGGCTGAGACTGCCCCAATCACCCTAATAGACCAGCCATCAATTCCACCCTGACTGGTAGCTACTCTCTAGAGCTCCTGGCAGGAAATGGCCCTTTCCAGCACCTGTCACCTAGAAATTTAACTGGAGGTTTTTATTTACTTACTTATTTCATTTCTAACCCACTTTCCTACAGAGAGCTTAAAGTGGCTCCCCTTCCCCAATTTTATTCCCACCACACACATGTGAGGTGAGTTAGGTTGATAGACTCTGCAACTGATCCAACATCACACAGTCAGCTTCATGGCTGAGAGGAGGATTTGAACCCTGGTCTGAAAACAACACTCTAACCTCTACACCACACTTGGCTCATTCTGGAGAGGTGCCCAGGATTGAACCTGTGACTTTGAAGCAGATGGCCGCTTTTCTTCCCATATGGCCCGATATGATGGGTGGATGTCAGAAACCCATTTGGAGAGAAACCTTTTTGTCCCCTGCCCCTATTTCAAGCTGTTCAATTTATCTTGGAAAGCCTAATGGGGTAAGAGAGTAGGCAGGGATTTTATGACAGAGCATTGAACTCCAGCCATCCCATGCTGCCATTATGCATGTTTAAATCTCATTGATTTTAGTGACGCTTAAGCGTGCATAGCTGTGCATTGGATCACCGCCAGCCCCTCTGCTTTTCTCTGAGGCAGCATATATTATCTCCAAGATTGGCTTATCTTGCCAATTTGGAACCAGCATCTGCGTTGTTGGTCATCTACAAAAAATATGTGCCACCATCATCAGGAGGAGGTTCGAGTGTTTGAATTTAATTTCCCCTGTCAGGGTGCCCCCCTCCCCAATCACACAATCTGCTATTTTTTAAAAATAATAATAATAATGAAACTTTATTTAAATTAAAAGGGTTACATCTACATAAATGCATTTTATTGCCAGCTTGTGTTTCCCTTGCTAATAATATGTCATTTCTTGAGCATATTAGAATTTCGGGGAATTAGTCACCAACTTAACTTGCCTAATGATTTAATGAAGAGGGGGATTTGTTTTTGTAATTGGGCATATTGTTCTAAACAAACCTGATTTGCTTGTTTCCATCAGTGGTTGGTCGGTGTGGTGGTTGTGGTGGGGAAAGTGAGGGGGAGGCAGAATGAGTCCCGTTGAACAGATTCCTGCTTGCTGAATAGAGGGAGGAGGAGCAGAACGAGGCTGATCCTGGGGATCAGACTTGCTGCAGGGCAACTGTTTGGAGTGGCAAATGAGAGCTAATTCAGAGGGCAGGCAGGATGCAATCATGGAAGAAAATAGGTGCTCAGGGTGCCCTGCTTACGGGTGGAGGGGAATGAGTCGCACCAGGATTTACCCACAGGCTACAAAAGGGCCTGTGCCCCAGGCAACACATCAGTTTGAACACAACCCACTGACTCCGGTGGCTGCCACCCATCTCTAACGCACACATAGATGTAGAACATGAGAGGGAAGTTTCACAGAAGGGCCAGCCTACTCACTAACCTCACTGAGGCAGTTCCCTCCAACCACAGGCTGGGGAGAGCTGAAAGGGACAGCAGGTCAGGAGGGAGAGGCATATCCTCAGGCACTCCCTTTGACTGTGGATGGGGGGCCATGAGGACATTGCCACGGCCAACCCTCCACCTCAAGCTGCAGCTTCTCCCCAGACACCACCATGGGGCAATGGCAGAGGAAGAGGAGGTGGGAGCAGAAGTGGGGTACATGGGCCTGCCCCCCTCAGGCACTGGCTTGGCCATGCCAGTTCCTGGCCTTCCCACCGAGATATGCCAGCTGCCACCAGTGCTGCTCCTGCCACTGCTCCCTGAAGCACCTTTAACCAACTAGGATTCCCAGGGGGAGCAGCACCGTTTTCTTATTTGCCTCTGGTAGGCAAAATGTCTTGAGCCAGCCCTGGTTCACAGCATTAGCACCACCAGACATTGTCCCCCATCAGATTTCTGCAGCAATGGATTTTATTACTTGGAAGGCCAATGCTGTCCACCTGTTTTGTGCTGAAATTTCTTAGCTGCGCTGCCTATTCCATTCTCAAGGTCATCTCGAAGAAGGTCAGGCCCTTTTATAATAAGGGCAGATATTTATATTGAGCATTTCCTAAGCAACTGAGTAGTGCCATACCTGTCCTATTTGCTTCTGCTGAAACATTCAAAACTTGTAAGTTTCAGTGGTGCTACAATGAGACAATGGGTCTATTCAGAATGTACCCAGTCATTCCAAACTTGGAAATAATTTTTCAGAAGCATCCGGTACATTTTAAACAAGGGAGAGACAATAGGTGGATGGGACGGATTTTTCATGAAATTAAACCAAGTGGCCAGCATTCAGACTGGCACACTGAACAATGTGGCAGCTGCAGAAAGATGTGGTTGACCTCTGCAGAACTGCATAGCAAATCCATGAAATGAGCATGACCATGGATTCAGTGGATTCAGGTGCCCTCAAGATTGCCTCCAAGCTATTCCACCCAAAGCAGCAGGACTGGGTTCAGCCCATTTTAATACTGAGGTGCTCAGTTGTTCATTGTCACTCTGTGGAAAGAGTAGGGTACCTCATATCCAGAGGTTGGGGACACACACACACACAAACACACACACGCCAACCTCTCTGTTTGGCCCTTGAGATGATGTCTAGGCAACACCCTTCACTGGCCACTAGCTTTGCATCAAATCCTGCTGGAGTAATTTTGCCTTGCTGGAATGTGACCTCAAACTCCAATAATGCCTCTAGCTTCCCTGGGTGGAGGATGGAGAGGGGTGGGGTTGATGATCTCCGGCTGGCTAGGGACAAAGGTGAGAGCTGCTTCCTAGTTCTGCTGGATCTCTCAGCGGCTTTTGACACCATCAACCATAACATCCTTCTGGACCGTCTAGAGGGGTTGGGAGCTGGGGGCACTGTCCTACAGTGGTTCTGCTCCTTCCTCCTGGGCCGTGTTCAGAGAGTGGTGGTGGGTGATGAGTGTTCAGACCCCTGGGCTCTCACTTGTGGGTTGCCTCAGGGTTCTGTCCTCTCCCCCATGCTTTTTAACATCTACATGCAGCTGCTGGGAGAGATCACCAGGGGGTTTGGGCTGGGTGTTCATCAGTATGCGGATGATACCCAGCTCTACCTCTCTTTTAAATCAGAACCAGTGAAGGTCCTGTGTCCTGGAGGCGGTTGGAGGATGGATGGCGGCTAACAGATTCAGATTGAATCCTGACAAGACAGAAGTACTGTTTGTGGGGGACAGGAAGCGGGCAGGTGTGGCGGACTCCCTGGTCCTGGATGGGGTAACTGTGCCCCTGAAGGACCAAGTGTGCAGCCTGGGAGTCATTCTGGACTCACAGCTGTCCATGGAGGCACAGGTCAATTCTGTGTCCAGGGCAGCTGTTTATCAGCTCCATCTGGTACGCAGGCTGAGACCCTACCTTCCTGCAGACTGTCTCGCCAGAGTGGTGCATGCTCTAGTTATCTCCCGCTTGGACTACTGCAATGCGCTCTACGTGGGGCTACCTTTGAAGGTGACCCAGAAACCGCAACTAATACAGAATACGGCAGCTAGACTGGTGACTGGTAGTGTCACAGTGGCCGGAGCGGGCTACTTCAGAGTAACGACTCTACACAGCTCTGCATTTTATTCTTTTATTGGTGCTGCGTATTTACAGTGCTGAAGTCATTGCTATTTACACGGAGCTATGTGTTCAGTCGGGTTCAGAACCTCCGAATGGCTTTTGGCGCGTCTTTCTCCAACACAAAAGCCTGGGTAGACCCATCCTCTTTCCTCTCCGCTTTCTGCGCAATTCCGGAGTTGGGGGGATGGGTCTCCCCCCCTTATTTGCCCCTTCCTGTCCCACCTGGGACCCTGGCTCCGCTACCTTGCCTGAGCCTCGGACACGACTTCCTGCTTCCCCACTGGAATCGGAACTCTCTCTGCTTTCCCCTGTGCTCGGGATGGGCTTGAACTCAGGAGGGGAGGGACTTCGCGATATCCCCTGTCCCTCACATCCACCCCCCTCCCAAGCTCCCCTTCTCCCCTCCCCAGGTCCCCCCCCAGGTGTCGGTGACGACTGGAAGCCTAAGAACTCAGTACTTTCCGAGCCCGTTGGTGTGAACACCTCCCCCCAGTCCTGCGAGCCCCCCCTTCCGCCTGGGAGGACTGGAATCCCAAAAAGTCCGTGGCGTCAGAGCTGGTGGGGGTAAAAATGTGCTGCCAGTCTGCTTCTTCCTCTGACTGGGTGGATCTCGGCGATGCCCATACTTCTTCCTCTGGTTCCTCAAACTCCGCTTCCCATCCCCATGGTGAACTGCTCTCCAGTACTTCCTCCCCCTCCCCCTCCCCCTCCCTTTCCATGTGCCAGGGCTTGGGTCTGTGGGGAAAGAGGGCGTGAAATTCTTCCACCAAGAATTCCTCCTGTATCTGAGTGGCTGGGACCCATTTATTCTGTGACGGTGGAGCATCCTCCCATGCCATGAGGTACTCCAGGCCCCCCACCCCTCTCCGTGAATCAAGGATGGCCGTGGCCTCATTGAGTTGCTCCCTGCCTTCCCTCTCCCCCCCTCCCTCGGGGGTTTGTTCGCTGTCTCGGAGCCTGCTGCTTTCCCTGTACGGCGACAGCAGCGATCTATGAAACACAGGATGCACCCTCATGTCCTCTGGTAGTGCCAATCTGAAGGCCACCGGATTGACCTGTTGCGTGACCGTGAAGGGGCCCAGCCGTCTGGGCGCCAGCTTTTTGCACCTCCCTCTAATGGGAAGGCCCTCCGAGGACAACCAAACCTTGTCCCCCACCCTGATGACCTCCCCTTGTCGCCTGTGGCGATCTGCCCCCTTCTTGTACGCTTCCTTGGCCCTCTCCAAGTGTTCTCTGAGCTGCTGGTGCACCGTCTCCAGTTCCTCTGCCCAATCCTCTGCTAGTGGGCCCTCCTCCTCCTCCTCCCCCTCCCTCTCCGGGAAAGAACTGAGGTCGCGCCCATAATTGGCCTTAAAGGGCGACACCCCTGTGGAGACGTGCACTGCATTATTGTAGGCAAATTCCGCCAGTGGCAGGCGATCCACCTAGTCCGTTTGTCTCTGGCTGACGTAGCATCTTAGGTACTGCTGCAGAATGGCGTTGACCCTCTCCGCCTGTCCGTTGGTCTGCGGGTGTCTAGCCGTCGATAAGCTGACCTCCACCTGCAGGAGGTTCATGAGCCGCCTCCAGAACCTGGAAACAAATTGGCGGCCACGATCCGAAATAACCCTTAAAGGTAATCCATGCAGTCTGAATACGTGGTCAACAAACAGTTTGGCTGTCTCTTCTGCAGAGACCGCCCTGGCACACGGTATAAAGTGGCACATTTTGGACATGAGGTCCACCACCACCAACACTGCGGTCTTGCCCCTGGACGCAGGCAGGTCCGTGATGAAGTCCATGGACACCACTTCCCACGGCCTGTGTGGTGTGGCTAAGGGCTCCAGCAATCCTGCTGGGGCTGCCCTGACTACCTTTGCCCGCTGGCAGGTGTCACAGCCCCGTACATAGTCTCTAACATCTTCCCGCACCCCTGGCCACCAGAAGTGTCTCATGACTAGGTGAGCGGTTTTGTCCCTTCCAAAATGACCCGCCGTTGGGTTGTCGTGCATCTGCTTGAGGACCTTACGTCTAAGCTGGGTGGTGGGCAGGTACAGTGCCCCCTTGTAGAAAAGCAGCCCCCTGCGTTCTGCAAAGTCTTTTGCCTGCTCCCTCCCCCCTCTCAGTTCTCTGAAGATGCGGGTGGCAAACTCATCAGCTGCCGTCAGTGCTGTGAGTTCTGCCTCGCTCACCACTGCTGCTCCGCAGGACCATGCTGATGGGGGGGAAATGTGCCTGGGTGCTGGTGGCAACTCCTGCTCCATGTACTCTGGTTTGTGGGAGAGGGCATCCGCCCTGACATTCTGCTCCCCCGGGATGTAGTGGATGGAGAAGTTGAAGTTCGAGAAGAACTCTGCCCACCATATCTGCCGCTGGTTGAGCACCCTGGCTGTTCTCCAGAACTCCAGGTTCTTGTGGTCTGTGCACACCTGGATGGGGTGCTTGGCGCCCACCAGGAAATGTCGCCAGTGCTGGAAAGCAGCGTGGATCGCAAGAAGTTCCCTATCAAACACCGTGTAGTTGCGCTCCGGCTGGGTCAGCTTCCTGGAGAAGAAGGCACAAGGTCTCCACTCTCTGTTGGCATCCAGTTGCAACAGGATCGCTCCCAAAGCCCTGTCTGAAGCATCCGTTTCCACGCGTAGGGGCGCATCCTGCACCACGTGGAACAGGTTTTGGTCTGAAGTGAACACCCTCTTGAGGCTTTCGAACGCTGCTTGCGCCTCTGGTGTCCACCTGAACTTCTGCTTGCCTCTCAGGCAGTCCGTGATGGGAGCCGTAACACGCGAGAAGTTCTTGATGAATTTCCTGTAGAAGTTGGCGAAGCCTAGGAGGCGTTGGGCATCTTTGCGCGTCCTGGGGCTGTGCCAGTCCAGGATGGCCTGCACCTTGTCCTTGTCCATCGCCAGCCCCTTGTCTGACAGTTTGTAGCCCAGGAAGTCCACCTCTTTGGTGTGAAACTTGCACTTCTCCAGCTTCACATACAGGTGGTTCTCCTTCAGGCGCTGCAACACCTCCCTGACATCCTTCACCTGTTGCACTGGGTCATTGGAATAGATAAGGATGTCATCCAGGAAGACCAAGCAGTTCTTGAAGAGGAGGGACCCCAGGACGTGGTGCATGAAGGCCTGGAAGCATGCTGAGCCCCCTTGCAACCCGAAGGGCATCACCAGATATTCAAAAGAGCCCAGAGGCGTGAACATCGTGGTTTTCCACTCATCGCCTTCCCGGATCCTGATCAAGTTGTACGCCCCCCTCAGGTCTAGCTTGGTGAAAATCTTGCCCCTGCGTGCCGCTGTCAGGAGATCGTCCACTCTGGGCATGGGGAAAGCCACTGGCTCTGTCACTGAATTGAGCCGTCTAAAATCCACCACAAGACGGCGCTGTTGCGTGTCTTTCTTGTCCACCCAGAAGACCGGGCTGCCCCCTGCTGCCTTGCTTTCTCTGATGAACCCCCGTTTGAGGTTCTTGTCTATAAACGCACGCAGATCCTCCAGTTCCTGATCTGACATGGCGTACAGCTTGGCTGGGGGTATCGTTGCCCCTGGCACCAGGTTGATCTGGCAGTCAAAAGACCTGTGTGGGGGTAGGTGGTCGGACTCCGCTTCGCTGAAGACCTCCTGCAGGTCCCAGTATGGTTTGGGTATCGCCTCACCCCCTTTGACGTGCATGGTGGCCACCGTGGCTATTGGAGGCCCCTCCCCTGGTTGGTGCTGCATGCAATGTTCCAGACAAAAGTCCGACCCAAACGTGATGCATCTCTGGTGCCAACTGATGGAGGGGTCGTGGCGCACCAGCCAGCTCATGCCCAAGACGATGGGGGGGTCTGAGATGGTGGTGACGTTGAATGCCAGTGTCTCTGAGTGTCTTCCCACCGTCATTCTCATGGGGGGGGGGGTTTGATGAGTGATGGCCCCTCCCAGCAACTCCCTGCCGTCAATGGTGGCTACGTGCAGGGGAAAGTCCAGCTGCAGAAGCTGGATCTGGTGCTCTTCTGCAAAGTTTCTCGAGAAGAAGTTGGCTGATGCACCACTGTCAATTAAGGCGAGGACCGTCAGGGGATAGCCATTTGGGAGCGTTAGCGTCACTTCTAGAACCACTCCTGCTCTGGGAGGGGTGGGCTGGCTCTGCTCCGCGCTGTGCGGGTGGGCGGGCTGGGGCTGTTGTCTGCTGACTGCGCCTGGCTGCTTTCCCTTGTCTCCTGCAACCAGGCTTTCCCGTTTCCCTGCTGTGGTGCTGCGTCAGTGGGGGAGGGCACAACCGTTCCCGCCTTTCCTTGCCACTCTCTGCGATGTGGGCAGTCTCTGACGAGATGCTGGGGGGAGTTGCAGAGAAAGCAATTCCCGCCCCTTCCCTCCTTGCGTCTTGTCGCCGCTGGGGTTTGAAAAGCCCGCGCGCGCGCTATCAATTTGCATGGGTTCCTGGTCCTGGCTGGCCCCAGGCGTGGCTTGGAAGGGTTGTTGGGGGAGTGGCTTCTCCTGCGACCGTGGGAACCAAGCCCGCTTTGCGCGCGTTGCTTGCTTGTCGTTCCACCGGGATTCCTGTCTCACCCCCACCGCCAGAGCCGCTTTGCTCAGCTGATCCATATTACTGGGCTTTGGACCTCTCGAGAGCTCATCTTTCACATCCTCATTCAACCCCAGGTAGAACGCCGCTTCCATCGGAGGCGAGTGCAGTTCCCACCCCAGTCTGTGCACTAGCATGGTGAACCTCGCCCAATATTCGCGAACTGTCATTGTTCTTTGCCTTAAATTATGCAGTTCCTCCTTGGTCTGGTCCATATGGCTATCGGACGCATACATAGTTTTTAAAGCCTCTAGAAATAGTTTGACATTCTTCATGCAAGGATTTTTTGTCGCGATTAACGGTCTTAGCCACTCCCTGGCTGCCCCTGTAAGGTGTTCCACAATAAACGCTACCCTGTGCTCATCATCAGGGAACTCATCGTGGTGCAGCTCAAGAGCATACACGATCTCAGTCTCAAAGCCATGATATTCCCTCGGGTCTCCATTGAACTTGCTTACTAGGGTCCCCGCTCTCCTTCCTGGCAGCACTTGGAGTTGGGGGGCCCCTCCCGCCTTGTTTTTCTCGGCATCCAACTTGTTTTGGAGCTCTACCGCCACCGCCCTTAATTGCTGCTCTTTTTCCTGAAGCGCTCTCACCTGTTCCACAAGTTGTAGCCGGTCCTCCTGGACCTTTTTGGTTTCTTCTTTAGCTGCCTTTAATTCCCCCTGTGCCTGCAGCGCCAGTTGCTGCAGGTCCTGTTGGGCTTTCTCCGCGATCTGCCGCCATTTCTCCGCCTCTGACGCACTCATCCCGGCAACTCCAAAGTAGCCCAAAAAAAGATTCGGAGGTTGCTGTCACAGTGGCCGGAGCGGGCTACTTCAGAGTAACGACTCTACACAGCTCTGCATTTTATTCTTTTATTGGTGCTGCGTATTTACAGTGCTGAAGTCATTGCTATTTACACGGAGCTATGTGTTCAGTCGGGTTCAGAACCTCCGAATGGCTTTTGGCGCGTCTTTCTCCAACACAAAAGCCTGGGTAGACCCATCCTCTTTCCTCTCCGCTTTCTGCGCAATTCCGGAGTTGGGGGGATGGGTCTCCCCCCCTTATTTGCCCCTTCCTGTCCCACCTGGGACCCTGGCTCCGCTACCTTGCCTGAGCCTCGGACACGACTTCCTGCTTCCCCACTGGAATCGGAACTCTCTCTGCTTTCCCCTGTGCTCGGGGATGGGCTTGAACTCAGGAGGGGAGGGACTTCGCGATATCCCCTGTCCCTCACAGGTAGCGACCACCAAGACCACATAACACCGGTCTTGAAAGCTCTACATTGGCTCCCAGTACATTTCCGAGCACAGTTCAAAGTGTTGGTGCTGACCTTTAAAGCCCTAAATGGCCTCGGTCCAGTATACCTGAAGGAGCGTCTCCACCCCATCATTCTGCCCAGACACTGAGGTCCAGCACTGAGGGCCTCTGGTGGTTCCCTCATTGCAAGAAGCCAGGTTGCAGGGAACCAGGCAGAGGGCCTTCTTGGTGGTGGCGCCCACCCTGTAGAATGCCCTCCCATCAGATGTCAAAGAGAAAAACAGCTACCAGGTTTTTAGAAGACATCTGACGGCAGCCCTGTTTAGGGAGGCTTTTAATGTTTAATAGATTATTTAATTTCATTTTTCTGTTGGAAGCTGCTCGGAGTGGCTGGGGAAATAATTTAATATTCAGCATAAATAAAAATTATTATTATTATTATTATTATTATTATTATTATTATTAAAAGCAGATGCTCCACTGCTGAACTACAGCTCTTGTGTGTCTGTAGGCAAATTTAGAAATTATTACTACGATTGAGATGGGACGCAGGTGGCGCTGTGGGTTAAACCACAGAGCCTAGGGCTTGCAGATCAGAAGGTCGGTGGTTCGAATCCCTGCAACGGGATGAGCTCCCGTTGTTCGGTCCCTGCTCCTGCCAACCTAGCAGTTCAAAAGCACGTCAAAGTGCAAGTAGATAAATAGGTACCGCTACAGCAGGAAGGTAAATGGCATTTCCGTGTGCTGCTCTGGTTCTCCAGAAGCGGATTTGTCATGCTGGCCACATGATCTGGAAGCTGTACGCTGGCTCCCTCAGCCAATAACGTGAGATGAGCGCGGCAACCCCAAAGTCAGTCACGATTGGACCTAATGGTCAGGGGTCCCTTTACCTTTACCTTTACTACAATTGAGATGGAAATGCAATATATTTCTTCATAATGAGGAAGGCAGTCGGCACTCAGCTTTGAGGCACCTTCCTTGGGGGTCTTTAATCTTTAAAATGGGCTTGGACTGAACAGCCCTACAGGTGGAGGGTGCCTGGAAACTGTAGCAAAGCATCTCCATCTTGCGTGGGGTGGGTGGGTCATAATTACAAGTGAACAATGACTATGTTCATTTAGCTGCACCATCCCCCAAAGCAATGCCAATCACATATGTAATGAAAGGCACAGGATTGAGAAGATGTCATTCACATCTGCTGAAGACAGAGAACTATGCAGGAATTGCTGTGTAGAGAACTCAGCAAACACAAATGATTGTGACAAGCTGATCTGATGAGCGTTTTAGAAGTTTCAGCAGTAAGTTTGTTTTCTCACTGGGGGTAAAAAACCTCCCAACAACTGTTGACTATTAGAATACTTTTCCTCCCCATTGCCAGAAGAATGGATCTATTCAGCTGGTTCAGCAACTCATTGTAGCCCCATCCTCGTTGGCATTTAACTACCCTGCAAAAATGAAGGGCTTTCCATCTAATTTATTACAACAGGTCTCATACCCAGCACTGCTCATCAAGTTTCAGAAACAAAAAACAGTTTATTAAGGTTCAGTCCGCCATCTTGGTTCAACACGAAAACCTATTCCTTGAGCTCAGGAACCACCATGAACAGTTTTGTTAGGATATCTTAAAAGGTCTACAAACCTCTTTCCCAAAATATATAATAATAATAATTTAATAAAAATAATTTATTACTTATACCCCACCCATCTGGCCAGGCCTCCCCAACCACTCAGGGTGGTTAGTATATTGTTTATTAAGTTATTTTTCCACACACACACACCTTTTGAACCCAAGCCCTCCCAAGGCACTCATAAAACAGAAATTTAGGTTAAGACATGAATATAAATTTAGCTTAAGGCAGGTTTTTGTTTATTGAGCATTAATCCTGATACGCTTGCAAGGAGCTGACATAGATGTTAGATTGTGTCCTGTCTTTATTGGGCCTTCATTCTTGTTTGTTTTCAGAGTGTTTATACATGCATCTTTCCATTAATCATCCATTCATTTCACACTTTTAAATGGATTTTCCTGTCAGTAGCTGAACTGCAAAAAGCCAGTTTCCTGCATTTTAATCTATTTTAATTGCACAAACCTAAATGCCTATTGTATCCACTTGAACCCCTCCCACAAAATTCTGAAGTTTCCTTTAATAAATATCAAAATAAATCTATAAATTTTCAGTCAGCATTTTGTGAAGAGAATCTGTCAATTTTATTTTATTGCTGCATTTTGACCTTTAAATTTGCTGTTGATTTCAGATTTTATTTACTACAGCTTTGTTCAGTTAAGATTTGTTTTGTTGCCATTTCTCGGATTTTTTTGTATTGTGGATTGCCCTTAGTTTTTTGATAAAGATACAATTTTCAAAAAAATTAAGTGGAGGCCATATAGACTAACCCCCTGTAGTGCAGGAATTGCAGCTAAAGACTGTTGGATAGGACCTGGGAGGGTGTATGGGGTGTTAGGGGGGGGTTGTACCTCTGGTATGGGGCACATGGTGCTCCTTCTGGGGTGATTTGTCCACCTTTGATCCTCACGCTGTGCTCAGCTCTCACCCTGAGGCACTTCTGCAACAACCTGGGGCTCCTAGAAGGTGTCAGCAGGCCACTGTGGCCACACCCCAGGAAACAGCTTTGACTGGCCGGCTAAACCAGGTGAGGGGAGCCGATGGGTCTCAAACCCTCAGTGAGTTAAGGACTTCCCCAGCATGCAATGACAGGCTCCAGCAGATGGAGTGGGTGAGACCAAGAGTGGGTCCAATGGTTAAGAAGGTGGTTTCTGCACATGCTTGAGAGGGAAGTGAGGGGCAGATTGGGCTCGTCCCCCTGGGAAGGGAGCCCATCTAGGAGAAGGCAAACTCTGATCCTAAACCTCTGCTGCCTTGCAGGATATATTCAGGAGAAGAAAAGGCCATAGAGCAAATCCTACACAGATCCCTGAGACGGTTGGATGGTGACTTGTACGCATCCTTCCAGCAACCTCTGCAGCCAAGCTGATGCCAAATGTATGCTCTGCTCTCCTTTGGACCTCATCAGTGAACCTGAGAGGGAGGGGGTCTGGTTGTCTGGGCAGACCAGGATCTTCATGCACACTGCCCAGGCTTGTGCTGCATCTAACACAGAGGTTTGACTTCACCCCTGGAGGTGCACTCCATTGTTTCTCAGGACAGACAGATGTCAACAACAAAGGGCCTTGGGAGACCTGGGTTCAAAACAAAACTTCACTCAGCCATGAAGCTCACTATATGTCAGTGGGAAAATTGCTATGGTTTTACTTTGGTGAATGATGTATGTGGCCTGCAGTTCTCTGTCCACTTACATAAGAGTAAGTTGCATTGAGCTCCCCCTTAAATGGACTGGGGGGTGGAGCCACAGAGTGGTTGATTAAGTATTGCAACAAGATTAAATCAGAAGGGAGGATCGGGACCTGGGTATTGCCCACGTGGCTTTCTAGGCATCACACCAAATCTTTTATTGAAGGGGCCAAATGTGGTGTAGTTAGAGTGCTGAACTAGGAGAGACCAGGTTCAAATCCCCACTTGGCCAGGAAGCTCACAGGGTGACCTTGGGCCAGTCACCAACTCTCACCCTAACTGACCCCACAAGTCAAAACAAAATTTTAAAAAATCCTTCCAGTAGCACCTTAGAGACCAACTAAGTTTGTCATAGGTGTGTGCTTTCGTGTGCATGCACACTTCTTCAGATACACACAGAAGAAGTGTGCATGCACACGAAAGCTCATACCTATGACAAACGTAGTTGGTCTCTAAGGTGCTACTGGAAGGATTTTTTTTATTTTGTTTTGACTGCGTCAGACCAACATGGCTACCTACCTGTGACCCCACAAGGTTGCTGTGAGGATAAAACCTTGTGCACTATGTTTAGTTCTTTGGAGGATAAATGGGATATAAATAAATAAAAGGGTTTTTGAAACAAAGGAACCTGGCTCCAAGATAACTTGCTTTGAGAGAGAAAGTTTTTATGTATTTTCCATCCCAGACTTTACAGTAGGAGGAACAGTAGCTGCTGTAGCCTTTCCCAATCTTGTGCCCTCCACATTCTTTTGATGATAACTCCCATCAGCCTCAGCAAAGATGGAATTAATGGGGGTTGTAGTCTGAAACATCTGGAGGGCATCAGGTTGGCAAAGGGTTTGGCAGTTAGCACAGTTGGCTAGAGCATGGTGCTGATGACGCCAAGGTCTTGAGTTCGATGCTCTAGGATTTGAGGATGCTGCAGAAATGAACTAACAAAATGTGAACAATCCATGTATGCAGGAATTAGCACCCTGCAGGGCTTCAACAACATTGTCAGGTAAAGTGGATACATTTGTAAATATATTTTAAGCAGCAGCATATACAGGGAGGACATGAGGCAACAAATGACTTTGGCAAGTGATTAAAACTGTTGGAGTGAAGCAAAGTTCAAGAGTTTTATAGCCCAAAGTCTCTTGGTATTTGCATAGGCCTCCATTTGGATTCTACAGGTATAAAGGCATATTTGCATGAATTGCTTGGGGTGTGTGTGTCCTGTACTGCCAATTCAACACACCGAATTTGCTCTCCAACTGATTACATTACAGCATCATCCTGAGAGCTTGGAGAATTACTACCATTCAGGGGACAAGATTGTCAATAACTACTAGCCCAAATGGCTCTGTGTTGTTGTGTGCCGCTGCTTGCCATTGTGACTAGCATAGGAGCCAATTCCTAGGGGTCAAGAGGTCTTTGCCCCCCCATAAAATATTTGCTGTGGGCACCCCCCCCCTAGACTTGATGGCCATTGTCTTTCAAATTATGTCTGTGCACTACATCATGTGATCGATTATGCAGGGCAGGGCTTACTTGGGGAGGGGGAGAACCCAATATTTTATTCAAGATGATACCTCTGGTGACTAGTATCCATTCATAGCCCTGTTCTCTCCCCAGACCTTCAGCAGAGTGCTGATGTTGCACAAAAAGAGCCCTGCTGGATCAGGCCCATTCTAGGGTCGCCATATTTCAAATTCCTGACACCTGCAAAGTTGTGCCTTCCCCCCCTTTTTTTGGAAGACCCCAAAATTGTTGATAATAGTGATTTTAAGCTTCTGGGGCTGTTTCCACTGCTTTTTCTATCACGTTGCCATACATCTGGGTTTCCCCTGACATTTTGCTGATTCAGCCAAATTCTCCCCTGACACCATCACCTGAAGACCAGAACATGTCAGGAATTTTATGGACATATGGCAAGCCTACCCATAGCCTGTCTAGTCCAGGAGCCCCTTTGGCCTGATCTGCTTCCAAGGCTCTTCGTACATTCCTAGGACTTCTGCACTTAAGGCAGCTATCTAGGATGGTCTATGGATTGGACAAAGGGAGACCCACATCCTGGCCCCAGGGTCCTTCCACAAAGCAGCAGGTAAAAAGGTTTTTCTGTACAAGAGCCCTGACGGAAATATGAATCTAATTCAGCTGTCATTCTTCTGGAGAGGCCATGTGGGAGGAGGGACATTGTTCAAGCACAGAATGCATATGGGGGGGGGAAGCACCCCTATGGAGCCTGCAACTTCATTGAGGATTCACAAGGCATCACAAGCTGGCTGAGGTTTTCTGATCGCGGCTGTTTCTTCTCCCCATCATTAGCTTCATTGTTGGGACTGGATAAAGGGCTGTATTTTTGGCATTAAGGAGAGGTGTTTGGGGGGGATCACTGTGATTTCATCGGCAGCGCCCTATTGAGACGGAGCCTGCTGGAACCATGGGGTGGGGAGGGGGAATGAAATAAAATAAACCTCCCGCTCCTGAGTCATTGTTAACTTGAAGGACTGATTCATCTCGTAACTGGGACAACCACCTCTTCTGCTTGGGAAAATAGAAAAGAAGAGAAAAAGAGATGATGTGGGGCAGCAAATAGTCTCATGCTGGGCACCCACAGCTTCCACTGATAGCATGGAAGGAGAGACAAGCAGTCTCCAAATCTAGGAGACATCCAACACTTTCTCAAACTGCACCTGACGAACTTAATTTGGTGGGAGAAGAGGGAGCGTTGGTGTCAGTCCGGGGATACTGGATAATGCAGGTGTTCTGGCAGAAATGAAATCAGGAGCAGAATTCACTGATTTGCACTTGCTGTTCTTCTTTTCATTATAAAAGCAACTACACATTTGTATATGTGTTTCCTTTGCACTGGAGTTAATGGACAGTGACTAAGGTTACATCCACTCTGTGCATTTAAACCAATGTAATACCACTTCAAAAAGCTGTGGCTCTCCCAAAAATAAGAAGCACCCCTGGGGAATCAGGCTCTTAGGCTAGCATTGCTTTTTTTAAAAAAAAAAAGATTTTTGAGTAATGTATGGTGGGAAAACTTCACAGGAAGATCAGAGAATTATGGCACAAAAATGGTAGTTAAGAGGGGAATTATTTTGCTGCAATTCTACACACGCATACAAAATATTTTCATGTAGGACTGTTTCTGGGCTTCTTGCTTAACAGAAGAAGCTGGCATTGTCTTGATAAGCTTATGGACTTGATAAGCTTATGTATCTCAATTTTATTTCTACCACACCATTGAGTATACTAGGCCTTTCACTCATTAGGCTAACTCTTCCCCATTCCTTTCTCTGCCTGGGATATGTGCTCTCTCTCTCTGTGTGTGTGTGTGTGTGTGTGTGTGTGTGTGTGTGTGTGTGTGTGTGTGTGTTTCATCATTGAGTCATACATGGGATGCATCTCTGGCTTCTGCTGAAATATTTCCCCCTCTCCCGCTGAAGAAATAATTCTCATTTGCTTCACAAACAACAATCCCACACTGTGTTTCTTCACCATCAAAATGACAGTGCTGCTAACTTTCATTTAAAAAAAAAAACCACAAAAATAATATTTTATTGATTTTCCATTTTTAACAATTTTATACATCTTAACACTTTTTATAAAATATTTTGTTCTGCCAATCTCTTGACTTCCCTCCACCCGCCTTCTGGTTTTCTTATAACACAATATTATCTTCACACATTTATAACATCTCAATTCTATATAAATATCTTAACTTATTAACCAACCTTAATCACAAATAGAATCCTTCTTCTTTTCAACGTTATGAGTTTTATCTCAGTCCTGCTAGTGTCTCTATATGTGAACAATGATTCTCAATGTATTGTATAAATTTACTCCACACTCTCTGGAATGCTTGGTCACTCTGGTTTTGAATTTTCCCGGTCAGCTTTGCCAGTTCCACATACATAGTCCATCATCTTCATCTGACATTCTTCAACCGTTAGTAACTCCTGCTGTTTCCATTTTTGGCCTATTAAGGTTCTAGCTGCCATTGTGGCATACATAAACAGTTTTTGAACTGCTTTTGATATTTCCACTCCTATCATTCCTAGCAAGAAAACTTCTGGGTTTTTTGGGAAGGTGTACCTAAACATTTTTTTAAAATTTCATTGTAAATACTTTCCCAAAATACTTTAACTTTATCATAGGTTAAAAATCTCCTTCTTTAACATTACATTTCCAACAATTCTTATTTCTCATTCTATACATTTTTGCTACTGGTAATTCATTTTGTGTCAAGTACCATCTATACATCATTTTCATTATATTTTCTTTCAATGCCATACATGTGGTGAATTTCATTTCGACATTCCATTGTTTTGACCAGTTTTCAAATTGAATGTTGTGCCCAATATACTTTGCCCTTTTTATCATTACTTTTTTAACCTCATCTTCTTTTGTATACCATGCTAAAAGTAAATCATACATTTTTTATAAGATTTTTGTTTTACCTTCCAACAGGTCGGTTTCTAGCATCGATCTAAAGTCTCAAAGCCATTCTTCCTCTTATCTTTTTTTAAATATATCATTTATTTGATGATATTGCAACCAACCTGCTAACTCATTTCATCACTCATTTCATCATATGGCTTCATTTTTAACTCATTATCCATTTCTGTTAGCAACTCCCTATATGTAGGCCAATTACCTTTCATGTTTAATCTTTTAACTGATATTGCTTGTACTGGTAATATCCACCATGGTGTTTTCCGCTCTAATAGATCTTTGTATCTTGTCCATACCTCATAAAGTAGTTTTCTTATAGTGTAGTTCAAAAAAACCTCTATGAACTTTAACTTTGTCATGCCATAGATATGCATGCCACCCAAATCTGTTACCACAACCTTCTAAATCCAATACATCTGTATTTTCTAATTTCATCCAATCCCTTAAACAGGTCAGACATGACGCTTCATAGTATATCTTAAAGCCTGGCAATAGGAATCCACCCCTTTCTTTTTATCCTGTCTGCTAACTTTCAGCTATCCACATTACTACCACCTCCCTGACAAAATGTGAGGCAATGTAGGGGGGGGGAAATGGTGTGTGTGGGGGGGAAATGCCTAGTGGACAGGCATGCTCAACTTGGACTCCTTGCTTGTTTCATATTTTTTTTCCTGCCATTTGGTTCATGGAGTGTCACTTCAGTGTTCGGTGCCTGTTGACCTGCAGTGTCTTTGTGCCTTGTTGCAGTCAGTGTGATCAACGCCTCAGAACAATTGCCTTGCCATGCAACAATGGGGTGACAGAACAGCCAGTTTCTGCTGCTTGCAAGATCTCCCCTCATTTCCTAAATAGTTTATCACCTTTGCCTTTTGTGGATAAGAGTCCCCCCCGCCACACATTCCCCCCAAAAAACTAAAGATTCTCAAACTGCCCATATGGGAACATAGGTGCCAACTCCTAGTAGCTGTGGTCACTCTGCCCCCCCCATACAATATTTGAGAGGCCAGGGGCCCCAAAGCTAATAGACATTGCCATTCAAATGGGATGTGTACACCACACCATGTGATTGATTAGCAGGGCTTACCTGCCCCCCCCTCAATATTTTATTCAAATTGGCCCCCCTGTATGGGAGTGTTTGGGCTGTTTATTCAAAACAGTCCTTCAGGATTCAGTTTTCTTCCAAAGCAAGGCAGCCTGTAGGGACTCGAGTGCTTGATTTGATTTGGGAGGAGGTCTGAGGGTAGCAATTTTAGTAGACTGGTATTTGCTGCAATCCTGAGACATATGGGGAATTTTTGGCCAGGGATCCAAACCACCTCATCCCACAGTGAACCATATTGCAGGGTTCCTGTAAGCTCTCTCTCTCTCTCTCTCTCTCTCTCTCTCTCTCTCTCTCTCAGCACAGCCTGCCAGCTTGCAACTATAATGGTGAACTGCAGGGGTGGTTGCAAACCATATCAGTCAACACAGTGACTTTCTGTCACTGTGGATTCCATAATCTTGTATTTAGAGGTATACTCTGCCTGAATATGGAGGATCCTTTTAGCTATCATGGCATATAGGAGGAGTTTGTGCAGGTGGAATAAAAGGAAGGTATTATGGGCATGGCATGGCAGGGTGGATGCAAGGGAGGGACTTGTAGATCCCCACTTTCTCAGGGCATAGGAGAGCTGACTTATACACTGGTGCATCTGCTTCAGTATTGGCAACACTTCAATCACTCTTCGCTAGCCAAATCCAGCACTTGGGCCTCGTCCACACTTCTGCTTGTACCATGTTTTCTCGGCATGAGTCCACTGTTTACCTCGGAATCATAACAAACATTGTTTTTTGAGAGAATTACAAGCCTGTTAGATGAAGGGAATGCTGTGGGTGTGGCCTATCTTTATTTCAGCAGGGCCTTTGACAAGATGCCCCATGATATTCTTGTAAAGAAGCTAGTAAAATGCGGGCTAGACAATGCTACCATTCAATGGATTTGTAACTGGCAGACTGACCGAACCCAAAGGGTGCTCATCAATGGCTCCTCTTCATCCTGGAGAGAAGTGACTAGTGGGGTGCCACAGGGTTCTGTCTTGGGCCCAGTCTTATTCAACATCTTCATCAATGACTTGGATGATGGGCTTGAGGGCATCCTGAGCAAGTTTGCAGATGACACCAAATTGGGAGGGGTGGCTAATACCCCAGAGGACAGGATCACACTTCAAAATGACCTTAACAGATTAGACAACTGGGCCAAAGCAAACAAGATGAATTTTAACAAGGAGAAATGTAAAGTACTACACTTGGGCAAAAATAATGAAAGGCACAAATACAGGATGGGTGACACCTGGCTTGAGAGCAGTACATGTGAAAAGGATCTAGGAGTCTTGGTAGACCACAAACTTGACATGAGTCAACAGTGTGACGCAGCAGCAAAAAAAAGCCAATGCAATTCTGGGCTGCATCAATAGGAGTATAGCATCTAGATCAAGGGAAGTAATAGTACCACTGTATTCTGCTCTGGTCAGCAGGGCCGTCTTAAGTATATTTGGCACCCTGGCGTTGTGGTGCGACGGATCCCTCCGGCACCCCCACCCTGCCCCGTTTCCCAGCGCGGCGGGCGGCCGGAGGTGCACGGGCAGGTGCAGCGCACAGCGCAGCGGATGGGCAGGCGCGGCTCCGAGGCGGGCGGGCAGGCGCCCTGTCGCCCTGCGCCCCCCAGGCTCGCCGTAGGGCCGGCCCTGCTGGTCAGACCTCACCTGGAGTACTGTGTCCAGTTCTGGGCACCACAGTTCAAGAAGGATACTGACAAGCTGGAATGTGTCCAGAGGAGGGTAACCAAAATGGTCAAAGGCCTGGAAACAATGCCTTATAAGGAACGGCTTAGGGAGCTGGGTATGTTTAGCCTGGAAAAGAGAAGGTTAAGGGGTGATATGATAGCCATGTTAAAATATATAAAAGGATGTCATATAGAGGAGGGAGAAAGGTTGTTTTCTGCTGCTCCAGAGAAGCAGACATGGAGCAATGGATTCAAGCTACAAGAAAGAAGATGCGGCCTAAACATTAGGAAGAACTTCCTGACAGTAAGAGCTCTTCGACAGTGGAATTTGCTGCCAAGAAGTGTGGTGGAGTCTCCTCCTTTGGAGGTCTTTAAGCAGAGGCTTGACAGCCATATGTCAGGAATGCTTTGATGGTGTTTCCTGCTTGGCAGGGGGTTGGACTGGATGGCCCTTGTGGTCTCTTCCAACTCTATCATTCTATGATTAACTGAGTTTACTGTGGATTGATATTTGTTCTGATTCAGGTGTAAACAGTGAGTTTCCCTGGAAAAATTGGGGGGGATGTCAAATGAAAAGCCCATCAGACCCCTGCATAGAAAGTACAGAACAAGTGGAATAAAACAGGGACCAAACAGAAGCGTGGAAGAGGCCCCAGTTACAAGCAAAAGCCTGGTGCTCCACTGACTTGCCTGGCTGCACTGTTAAATGTTCAAAAATCAAGAATACTAAAATAATGTTTTGCAAAGAAGGGAAGGCCCAAGTTAGAGCAGCAACTCCCATCTCTGATGCTAACTTTTGTGATTCACTCTCAGCCGCAACCTCAGGTAGCACCTACACACCAGGAATACCTCACAACATTTTGTTGCAGGGCCCTTGCTTGCTCTGAACTAATTGCCGGAGTTCTGCCACATATTAAATCCAAAATGAATTGAAAAGTCATTGGGCTGGATATTAGTGAAAGGAAGGGGAGGCTTACGGTCCAGGGAGGATGAAACAGAAGCTAAGAATTCACAGCTAGCAGAGGCGATGTATGCATAATTCATGCTTTTATTACAAGAGACGTTAATATTTGTTCCTTTAATTTACTGAGTTCAGCCTGTTCTACTGAGTATGTACAGAGCATTGTACTGAAGGTCAAGTGAGATGCTGGCATTTGATACCCTGGCATTAAACTTCTCTTCCACTATTGCAACAGAATCAGAGGCAGAAGCTGAAGCAGGAGAGCAGGATGTCCAGAGGCAGGGATGAGTCAGGCTGGTACAGAGTCATGGGTGTCTCCCCCTCCTGCTGCAAAAAGATTCCCTGCCCACTTCTCCCAAAACCAGAAGAGGCATGAAAAGGGCAGAGGAGAGGTTGGTTGCATGCAGGCTTAATCTCTGATTGCTTAAAAAAGGCCCTGGAGAGACAGCTGTGAGACCTTTAGCAACTGCTTCATGGGACCCAGGTGGCGCTGTGGGTTAAACCACAAAGCCTAGGGCTTGCTGATTAGAAGGTCGGTAGTTCGAATCCCTGCAACGGGGTGAGCTCCCGTTGCACGGTCCCAGCTCCTGCCCACCTAGCAGTTCGAAAGCACATCAAAGTGCAAGTAGATAAATAGGGACCGCTCCGGCGGGAAGGTAAACGGCGTTTCTGTGTGCTGCTCTGGTTTGCCAGAAGCAGCTTTGTCATGCTGGCCACATGACCTGGAAGCTGTATGCCGGCTCCCTCGGCCTATAGAGCGAGATGAGCGCCGCAACCCCAGAGTCGGACACGACTGGACCTGATGGTCAGGGGCCCCTTTACCCCTTACCCTTTACCTTTATCACGGGGACAACACCTCTTGGTGATGATTGCTGTGCTCATTAGACGTGACACTCCTGTGTTGATTGTGGTTTTGCTAATAAAGAGTTAACTCCAACTTACATGGTGGGATTTACTGCTGGCCTGCTCTTGTGAGTGGGTGGGGGGTGAGGGATAAAGGGAGGGTGTTTGGTTAGGTGTGGGAGAAGGGAAAAGGGATAGACATGGTTGATGAGCGGAGCAAGCAGGGGTGGTAGCCCCTAGTACAAAATACTAGGGGCTGTTGTTATGAGTTGTGAGTTGAAAGCAGAGTTGTGTTTAGGATCGCAGTTATGGGATGATGTGAGCTGGAGAAAATAGTTGGTCTGTAAAACGCGGCAAGCTAAAGGGAGGCGGAGCCAAGGCTAGTGTGTTTTTGCATCCATGGCTGCTGTGTCTATGTGAGAAGCAAGACCCTCTTGGGGTGTGAATGCTGTGAACTCTGCCATCATAGTCTCTGGTTGTATATACATGTACCAGTAAATCATATATCATAAAGACACAGTCTCCGCTGTACCTCATTTCCAAAGGAAACATGAACCTCTTATAGGTGCGTGGACCCTACTCCAAGATTGGTGTGGCAGATAGCAATATATAATCTTGATCAGAGTCAGTGTGGTGTAGTGGTGAGAGTGTCCGACTAGGACCTGGGAAACCAGGGTTCGAATCCCCACACTTCTCTGCCTAGCCTACCTCACAGGGTTGTTGTGGGGATTAAATGAGAAGCGCGAGAACCACATGCACTACCTTGAGCTCCTTGGAGGGAAAAAATGCTGGGATATAAACAATGAATGAATGAATAAATAATAAATAGTTTACCACAAGGTGAAGTATTGCTGTTCAGAGAGAAGATGAATTTCATAAGGTCCAAATGTAGATTGTGCACTATGCATGTGAATTTAGTTGACACGTGCAGAATATATGCATTTTCTACATTTCTTAAAATGCACTCTTTGTGAATTTTCTTAGTGCAGAATAGGTGATGGGAAGTGCTTTGTTGTTGCTTTTACAAAGAAAAAAACCCTCAGCAATCACCACCTTGAGTCTTAATTCTCGTTCCGTCTTTCACATGGACTGCAAGCAATACAGAAGCCGACAGGAACAAACTGTGTGGGAGATCAGAAACATTCAGCATTCCGGTACCTGGTATGTGAAGAGAGAGAGCTGTCACCCACATAAAATGCTCTGAAAGCTATTTAGCATGCTGGATTTTCTATTCCTGTTTTGTCTTCAGAAAGCTCTTTCATTTATCTGCTCCCCCTCCTGTCTTTTTACTCTCTTTCTCCAGTAAATGTGGCTGTTTCACTTTCACAGCCCTCACAAGAATATATCTGGCAGGTCTGAACAGCAGCTCTGTAATTGAGCCTTAATAAACCCTCATCAATGTATTTCAGTTCCCTTGGAGTTTTTACTACTTCAATAGATCCCCTTCTGCTCTGACGACATTGTCCTGCAACTTTCACCTGGAGCTAATAATGACTTCTCTACCTGGCTTCCTTCTTCTTAGTAAGTGTCTGGCTGTGCCAGGTTTGGGAAGAATTATTATTCTTTCCTTCCACTGCATACCTGGAAATAGGGGGGTGGGGTTAATTGTTTATTGTTGCTGCTCAGATGCTGTCATTGATTAGGGCTCTGGCATTCTGCAGCCAGGCCACCCCTCTGACTATAATTATGTGTGTGCTTCTGGCTGCAGACAAGTGAAACGACATAAAGAGGGTGATGGATTGGGAGAGAACTGAATGGGCATCTTTTGTGTAGCATTGTGGGCTACCTGGGCCAGTTAAACATACACAGGTTGCAGCAAGTGCCTTGAAAGCAACTTCCTTGCTGTAGTCAGTTGCTCATCTCTGGAAGTGCTGAGCTCTTTTTTAAACACAGCACTGCAGCTGAACTATTCCTTTTGAACACAGCAATGGCCAAAAGCAGGATGAATTAAACCAGGCATCCCCAAACTGTGGCCCTCCAGATGTTTTGGCCTTCAATTCCCATGATCCCTAGCTAACAGGACCGGTGGTCAGGGATGATGGGAATTGTAGTCCAAAACATCTGGAGGGGCGAAGTTTGGGGTTGCCAACCATGGCTAAAATTGTGTCACCTGTGTCTGCAACTGAAGTCTCTCTGGCTACAATGTCCACAGCTGGAGGCAGTAATGCTTCTGAATACCAGTTGCTGGAAACCACAGGAAAGGAGAAGGCTCTAGTGCTCTGGTCTGTCTGGGGGCTTTCCTGAGGCATCTGGTTGGCCACTCTGAGAACATGCTGCTGGGCTAGATGAGCCATAGGACAAAAGGAGATCCCACCCCCATACCCTCTTTCACCATACCATGTATAATTTATATAGCATAGAATTCCCTCTGACCCATCTTAAGGGGGGGCTTTTAGTTTAGGGGGGGAAAGGTTGTTGTGTCTTTTAAGGAAATAACATGCAATACACCCAAAGTCTAGTTTTTCTTTCTTTTCTCGGTTTGCTTATTTCTCAAATTCAAATTATCCAAAGTTCAGTCCCCAGGACAGCATGTGTCTGAACCACTTGCTTTTATTTATAGTTCTCCTGCTTCATGCCAAGATGTGTAAAATGGGCCTGGACACTTCCATTTAGGGCAGTGGCCTATTTTTTGCCTTCCTTTTCAAAATTGGCTTGGGAAATCTGCCTGCCATGGGTAGAATTCCATAGGGGTGGCAGGCATGTTCAGTCTGCTGCTGTAGAAACAGCAGAAGGTCTTGGAAGACCAGCGGGTTCATTTTGGCAGAAGGTTTCCTGGGCCAGATAGAGCTCTTGACATGAATAAAACCAGAGAGGTCCTCTTCAAATTACGCATGGCTCATCGGCTAACCTGCAGAAGTTGTGTGCTGAACATAGCTCCTCAGCCAGGGATGGAGACCCAACAGAAGCATGATCGACCTTTTGATCACTGCCTTCCTGGGACTGCAAAAAGGAGGAGGTGGGATCGTTGAGTGTCAGCTGGGAGATGTGGCTTGCGGGCTGCACCTGGCTTGGTAGGATGGAATGCTCATGTGTGATCCAGCCCTGGCTCTGCTCTGATTGCTGCAAAAATGAGGGTGCCTCTGTCTTTCCTTTGCAGAATGCTGACCTTGAGTATGAGTTGGATGTTCTTGCAAAGATCCCGTTGCCTCTTGCCCATTGGTCCTCTCAAGCCACGGGGTCCTGCCTTCACGGTATCCCGGAAGAACTCCGCTGTGGCTTCTACAAGCTTTCATCCACTATGGAAGGCCAAATACCTTGGAGGCCCTGGTGCCATGAGATCCAGTTATTGCCTTGGACCTTATTCCCAATGAAAAAGGGATTAACACTGAGGGGCTCTTAAGGAGAGGGGGCAATTACTGGCATGAATAATGAGTGCCACTAATGGGGCTGGGGTTCTTGTTGGTCTTACAACAGTGTCAGTCCCACTGGACTTTAGCCCACATAGTGGCCTGATGTCCGGGCCACTGAGCCACAATTTGACTCTGAATCAGACTTCACCAACGTCCGATCCTCTGAATGTCTCTGAGGGGGCAGCAGCCCCTCGGAAGTCCATCGGGGACAAGAACTGGCCTGCCCTCCTCATCCTGATCATTATCCTACTGACCATTGGAGGGAACATTCTGGTCATCATGGCAGTCTCCTTGGAGAAGAAGCTCCAAAATGCCACCAACTACTTCCTGATGTCCTTGGCAGTGGCAGACATGCTGGTGGGCATCCTTGTCATGCCAGTTTCCCTCATCACCATTCTTTACGGTAAGTCACTGCCTTTGTTCAAGTTGAAGCCAGATGGAGTGGGAGGACATAGCCCTTAACTGGACAGCAGGTGGATTTTTAAAGCCTTTTCTGACTCCTCTGATTTCTGCAGGTAAAAGACCTGCTCTGTGCAGGCAGCAATGGTTATTCCTGCTTTACAGAAGCCCTGATGAAGTTATTAACTGAAGCACATTGAACCTAATAGATTAGAGCAGGAGTGGCCAATTTGGGTGTGTGAGGTGTTAGGGGAAGGGTAGTGCCTTTGGTGGGGGACATATTGTGCTCCTTCTAGGGTAGTTTGTCCACCTTTTGTCCCACCCTGCACTCAGCTCTCACCTGGGGCTCCCAGAAGCTATCAGCATGTGACAGCAGCTACACTCCAGGAAGGACTTCGACTGCTGGCTAAACCAGGTGAGGGGAGCCAATGGGAGTCAATGGGTTAGGGATTTCCCTTGCATGCCAAGACAGGCTCTGGAAGATTGAGTGGATGAGACCACTAATGGGTCCAACAATCAAGAAAGTGGTTTCTGCGTGTACTGTAGAGGGAAGTGAGGGGCAGATGGGGCTCATCAACCTGGAAAGGTACTTCATCTAGGAGAAGGAAAGCTCTGATCCTAAATTTCCACTGGCTTGTGATATATCTTCAGGAGAAGAAAAGGTTTAGGAGTAAACCATACACAAATCCAGAGTGGAGTCCCTAAGACGGTTGGATGGCGCCTTGTACCTTCTGGCACCTTCTGGCAACTCCTGCAGCCAAGCTGGTGCCAAATGTATTGCTCTGCTTTTCTTTGAACCACCTCAGCAAGAGCGAGAGAGGGGTCTTGTCATCTGGGCAGCCCAGGATCACCATACAGATTGCCTAGGCTTGCACCTTGGGGAGGTCACTTTGGTTCTGCTAACACAGCAGTTTGACTTCACCCCTGGAGGTGCACTCCATTGTTTCTTGAGACAAATGGATGCTACAAGCCAATGTGGTTCCCTTAAAGTGATGTTGGAGTACATCCTTGACCATTGGCCTTCTTGCTGAGGGTAATGAGAGTTGCAGTACAGCAGCATCTCAAGGGCTGAGGGATTCATTTCTTCTCTAGGTGGGCTGCAGGAGGTGCTAATATGTGCGATGCTGGGCTGCAGGTAAAAGTTGCTCCTCAGTGTGGAAGCTCCCTGTAGCTAGGAAGACAGCCCATCAAAGAGAAAGGCTTTAACTAGTTATTTTACTTGCAAGGCAAGGTAGTTTGGGCTAGTTTTCTTGACCTAGGTGAACATTCCTGAATGTGATCACTACTGGATCAGGCCAATGCCCCATCTAGTCCAACATCCTTTTCTCACAGTGGCCAACCAGAAGCCCAATGAGCATGACTTGAGTGCAACAGCACTCTCCCCTCTTGTGATTCCAAGTACAACGCCTCTGGCAGCAGGGGTAAAACAGCCATCAGGGCTAGAGTCTGAAGTGCACTCTGCCACCTCAGGACTCTCCCACCCCTTTCCTCTGCATGCATCAACTCAGCCCACACCTCTTGGGTAGCACCTCTGGGTCTGACTGACTATTGGGCTAGGAGTGTGGAAGACAATGAGACCAACTGCAAGTGAAGCCAGAGCAAAATGACAAGCAAGAGCCACCCACTGACCAGCTGTAAGTATAAGGAGGCAGGTGAGGTGGGGCAGGCTAAGATGGGTGCCTTAATGGACCAGCCTTCAGTAGGATGACCTTGACATCTTGCTATGAACCAAATGGAAAGTGCACAATGAAGCAAGGTGGGGAGGAGAGTGGCTTGAATGTCCCTAAAGACACAGAATGTCTTGAGAGGTGGAAATTGTTTTTTTTAAAAAAACTGAGATGTCAGGATTTGTGGGATGGGGGAGTATTTCTGCTATAAATCACACTTTGCCTTCTTTAGCATTTCTGCTGATCGGTGCTGCCCTCTAGCATTCCTCAGAATTACAGCAGACTGTTGATGTCACTGCTGTGGTCTTAGAGCCATAGAAAGTTCCCCACCTTTTCTGGGCACAGCCCTCCAGGTTCTCAGGTAGAATGGACATTACTGGAGGAGGTGGGGCAAGGGTTTGGTTAAATATGAGGACGCTTCGTATCTGCGCGTTGATGCCTGCAGGTAGTTCAGTTGGCCCTGGTCACAGGGTTGGCATCAAGCTAGGCATAGAAATGGAAATACAACAGGAAATGAAATGTGAATATGCAGATATATAATAAAAAAACAATTATGGAGTATTATCCCAGTATGTGATCAGAGTGGAGAGATTTTTTAATGCTGCTGCCCAGGAGGACTCCCCTGTGTGAGTGCCTGAGGGCCCCGTTCCTGCCACTCACCACCTGGTCCAGGGCAGGGCCTTTCGGGCCTCCTGGGGACTGTTGCCCCCATCGCTGTTGCTGTCCAGGAGGACTCTTTTTAAAATGTTTTAAAAATTTCTTTTTAGCATTTTAAACACATTGGGGGGGGGGTTGGATGTTTAGTTGGGTTTCGGAATTTGTTTAATTTTGCTACTTTTGTAAAAAAAAAATAATGGGGGTGTATTGTTCTATTGGGTTTTTTGTGTTTTAATTTGTTCTTAGGGGGAGGGTTCAGGACTGCCTGGGAGTGGGTCCCAGCCAATAAAATGGCTGGGGCAGGTTCCACAGGGGGAGTGGCACTGGGACAACTAGTGATCATGGGTAGGAGGAGGAGTTACGCTAAGACCAGACCATGTCATTACCAAGGAGGCAGGCTTAGTCATTGTCTGAGGAATATCCCTGCCTCCGGGTCTGGTCCTGACCGGATGGATACTCGCATCAGCAAGGGATACCCACACAACCTGAAGGTACTGCTGTGCAATACCAGGTCAACTGCTGTGCAATACCAGGTCAATAAGACCACTGCTATCCATGACTTGATCGTGGATGGAGGACTTGACCTGGCATGTGTTAGAGCTCAATGTCAAGCCTACCAAGTGGCGGTAGTGACGGCGAAGAAGACTTTCTTCACCGCCTCTATTGCATCTGCAGAAAACAGCAGCAGGAGACTTTTTCAGGTGGTTCGCAGTTTAGTGGAACCACCTGCTCCATCAGGGCCCAGTACGGGCCACATGATCTCCTACAACGATTTTGCAAAGTTTTTTGCAGATAAAGTCGTTCAGTTGCGGGACAAGGTAGACTCCACCGTGGGAGCAGGGGCGGGGCGAGGGAGTGCTAGAGGTCTGTCTAGTCAAGTTGCATGGGATCACTTTCAATCTGTTACCTCCGAAGATGTGGACAGGCTGCTTGGACGAGTGAAACCTTCCTTGATCCTTGCCCATCCTGGCTTATAAAAGCTAGCTGGGAAGGGCTGGGCGATGGGCTTCGCAGGTTGGTGAATGCTTCTCTCTGTGAGGGAGCCTTCCCAGACCCGCTGAAAGAGGCGGTTATTAAACCGCTTCTTAAAAAACCATCTTTAGATGTGGCCAATATGGCCAACTATCACCCAGTCTCAAATCTTCCATTCTTGGGCAAGGTGATTGAGCGAGTGGTTGCTGAACAACTCCAGGCACGCCTGGAAGAAGCGGACCATTTGGATCCCTTCCAGTCGGGATTCAGGCCTCATCATGGGACTGAAACTGCCTTGGTCGCACTGGTTGATGATCTCCGGTGGGCTAAGGACAAAGGTGAGAACCTGTTTCCTAGTTCTGCTGGATCTCTCAGCGGCTTTTGACACCATCGACCATGACATCCTTCTGGACCATCTAGAGGGGTTGGGAGCTGGGGGCACTGTCACACAGTGGTTCCTCTCCTTCCTCCTGCGCCATGTTCAGAAAGTGGTGGTGGGGGATGAGTGTTCAGACCCCTGAGCTCTCACTTGTGGGGTGCCTCAGGGTTCTGTCCTCTCCCCCATGCTTTTTAACATCTACATGTAGCCGCTGGGAGAGATCAGCAGGGGGTTTGGGCTGGGTGTTCATCAGTATGTGGATGATACCCAGCTCTACCTCTCTTTCAAATCAGAACCAGTGAAGGCTGTGAAGGTCCTGCGTGAGTGCCTGGAGGCGGTTGGAGGATGGATGGCAGCTAACAGATTGAGGTTGAATCCTGGCAAGACAGAAGTACTGTTTGTGGGGGACAGGAAGCGGGCAGGTGTGGAGGACTCCCTGGTCCTGAATGGGGTAACTATGCCCCTGAAGGACCAGGTGCACAGCCTGGGAATCATTTTGGACTCACAGCTGTCCATGGAGCCGTAGGTAATTTCTGTGTCCAGGGCAGCTGTCTATCAGCTCCATCTGGTACGTAGGCTGAGACCCTACCTGCCTGCAGACTGTCTCGCCAGAGTGGTGGCATGCTCTAGTTATCTCCCACTTGGACTACTGCAATGCGCTCTACTTGGGGTTACCTTTGAAGGTGACCCGGAAACTACAACTAATCCAGAATGCAGCAGCTAGACTGGTGACTGGGTGTGGCCGCTGAGACCACATAACTCCGGTCTTGAAAGATCTACATTGGCTGCCAGTACATTTACAAGCACAATTCAAAGAGTTGGTGCTGACCTTTAAAGCCCTAAATGGCCTCGGTCCAGTATACCTGAAGGAGCGTCTCCACCCCCATCGTTCTGCCCGTACACTGAGGTCCAGTGCCGAGGGCCTTCTGGCGGTTCCCTCGTTGTGAGAAGCCAAGTTGCAGGGAACCAGGCAGAGGGCCTTCTTGGTAGTGACCCCCGCCCTGTGGAATGACCTCCCATCAGATGTCAAAGAGAAAAACAGCTACCAGATTTTTAGAAGACATCTGAAGGCAGCCCTGTTTAGGGAGGCTTTTAATCTTTAATCGATCATTTTATTCTTCTGTTGGAAGCTGCCCAGAGTGGCTGGGGAAACCCAGCCAGATGGGCGGGATATAAAAAATATATTATTATTATTATTATTATTATTATTATTATTATTATTATTATTATTTACATGGAGGGAAGAATTTACTATCACTCAGTGTGGAGTTACAATGGTGGGAATTAATGGAGGTAAAGTTAATATTAAAGGGAAAATATGGTTGACATTTACCAATAATAACAACAATTTGGGAACCCCTCTTGGACTTTTCATGGGAAAAAGAAATGAATGATTCTAAAACACCTTGACTTGAAAGAAATGTTGTTTAATAGAAGTGGAGAAGATGGGTGTTAGCATGGACTGAATGTCTTCAATAATCATTTTTTGTTTAATGTAACTTTTTGTTTAATGTAACTACGGTAGCAGATGGAAAATTGGAAGGACTTTTTGGTAGCTTTCTCTAGTTTCTTTTGTCTTTTTGTCGTTTTATTTTCTTTCTTTCTTTCCTTCCTTCCTTCCTTCCTTCCTTCCTTCCTTCCGTCCTTCCTCTCTCTCTTCTCTTCTTATTGTTCCTTTCATTCTCTCTTTTTTCTTTCTTTCTTTCTTTTCTTTCTCTGAAGTCCATGTTTGTGGGCTTTATTAAGGTCCAGAGTATATATTCATGGGGATGGTAAACTGTTGATGAAGCACCCTGGGTGAGAGACATGGAAATGCCGGTCTCCAAGTGAGAGCTGGGAGGAGTTACTGTCTTTCTTCTGTAGGTGGGGACGGCTAAGAATTACTTTTAAGACAGGACTCTGTATTCTACTTGCATTTTTTGTAGCAGCTATTTTATTGTATTATGAAAACTTCAATAAAAAAATCTCATCATTCAGAAAGGATGGAATCATAGAACCATAGAGTTGGAAGAGACCACAAGGGCCATCCAGTCCAACCCCCTGCCAAGCAGGAAACACCATCAAAGCATTCCTGACAGATGGCTGTCAAGCCTCTGCTTAAAGACCTCCAAAGGAGGAGACTCCACCACACTGATGATGAGGGTTCTATTCAAGACAGGAATCCCTGAGCACTTGCCAAACCCCACAGTGTCCTCCAAGACCACCATCAACCACCACCCCCCGAGCCTCCTTGCTGTGCCATCACTGCCTGTTCACATGCCCTTTTCTAAGCATGCAAGCAGGAACATGGGTGAGGAGAGAGCAGCAGCCTTCATTTATTTTGCACTCTCCTCAGGAAACAGGCCATGGGGTGCCATCAGGGAGGAGATTGGCTCACTGAGGAGGGCCTCCTACTGAAGGCATTGTGTTTAGGAGCTCTCTACAACCTAGGGTCAAGTGTGCTGTTGTGTGGGTGCTAGAGGTTCCTAGGGAGGGCAGGCAATATTGAGTCAGAGAGAGCATGCAGCTTGGACAGCTCCCAGAGAAAGTGCACAGGACCTTGGACAGCTCCAAGGAGCCCTGCTCAGGCTATAGTAGCCAACCATAGCATTGGGTAGGCTGGATGGAAGAGTTGGCTGGCCCTGGCCTTGATTCATTGCTTTTGCCTTCTTTACTAAGATTCGCACATCTTCTGAGCCAGAGCATGGTGGTAGGGCTGTGTTCTCCAGCTGGGAGGGGTTTGAGCACAATTATGGTGGTCCTCTCTCTGAGGAATAGCTGGATCTCATCTGAATACCCCTGCTATGCAGTGCAAAGTCCCTGAACCATGGGTCACAACACCAGCACAGTCCAGTTAATGAGCCTGTTCTGCTCTGGCCATGAACTCTCACACTCCAGGACTCATCGTGAAATTCTTCCCCTCCTCCCCTTAGCTAACCTCATTTGGCAGGGTGCCATAGAGTGATCTCACTCTGATCTGCACACTGCCAAGTTCTTGATGGAATGCAGCTTCCCAATCCCTTTTGGCCAGCATCCAAAGCACCACCCTGCAGAACACTGAGCATGCATTTCTATAAGCACTACACCCCACCCCACCCACCCACCAAGGCACCCTGGTGCTGTGCTTTGAAATTTGGGGAGGTAGTGATGTTTAAAAAGTGAGCTTTTGACATGGTCTGGACATTTACTGTTCCAATGAAATAAGTCCTCCACCCCCCATCCCAAAAACCCCAAGCTACCGCTTTGCGGGGATGTACTTACCTACTGCGGCTCTTGTGTCCCAGCTGCTGCTGGAACAACTCACGCTTCTCCCTAGGGAGAGCACAGCAGGCTTAAGAAGCTTGGATACTGCTTTATGATCCCTATTGTTCCCAAGAATGCCACCCTAAGAAGGAACTCCAACGCTCCTGCCCACATGGAGACTATAAAACCCACAGCTCCAAAGCATGAACCACATACAGAAAATTACACAGATGTGCCCCCCCCCAATCTTTATCCAGGGCAAAACTATAATTCACCCTTAAAAGAAAAAACAACTTTTGGAACCTTTGGAGTGTTCTGCAGGCATAGGTGTTAGATGCAGTGAAAGAATATGGGCCTATACCATTGCTGATGTTGCTCACAAATCCAACTGCTGTGTCCCCAATATTAACTTTCCCCTTGCCACCCCATGCATCTACTAAGCTCACTTTCCTTATTCCCAGTGCCATTTCCTCATGCAAATAAAGAATTGTGACATGGCACCACAGATCCTCCAAGGGGGACTGCATAGTGACAGCCTTTTTATGTATATAGGAAGAGAAGGGTGGGGTCTCATTGGAGGTCACAGGCTTTGTCTTAGGTGCGGGGGTGAGGTGCCTCCACCATGCAGGCTTAACAGGCCTCCTCCTTTGCCCCGCAAGGCCATTTCCCTAAGACTGTACAGTACTTGTAGGATTTATTGGGTTGAAGTGTCCCATAAATCATGAAGATTACCGGGTCCGACAACGCTTCCCTTTCTTGCTGTGTCGCCTTCAGTAGCTCCCAGAAATATAGCAGAGATCCGTGCGCAGCGATCAGCTTGCCAGATCCCAGGGACAACAGGGTAATAAATCACAGCAACGCAGCTTCTTTCTAAGCCAGGCATCCCCAAACTGCGGCCCTCCAGTTGTTTTGGCCTACAACTCCCATGATCCCTAGCTAACAGAACCAGTGGTTAGGGATGACGAGAATTGTAGCCCAAAACATCTGGAGGGCCAAAGTTTGGGGATGCCTGTTCTAAGCTAACATGATTATTTACAAAGCAATAAATCCTTCACCAGGCGAACACGGTGCCATTGCATCCTCCCGGCTCAAAAACGAAACTAACAGTGTAACAAAGGAACAAAACAAGATCCCGTATATAGGACCTCCCCCAGTGTCCAGGCGTCATAAAGGTAAAGGTAAAGGGACCCCTGACCATCAGGTCCAGTCGTGACCAACTCTGGGGTTGCGCGCTCATCTCGCATTATTGGCCGAGGGAGCCGGCGTATAGCTTCCAGGTCATGTGGCCAGCATGACAAAGCCGCTTCTGGCAAACCAGAGCAGCACACGGAAACGCCGTTTACCTTCCCGCTGTAGTGGTCCCTATTTATCTACTTGCATTTTGACGTGCTTTCGAACTGCTAGGTTGGCAGGAGCTGGGACCAAGCAACGGGAGCTCACCCCGTCACAGGGATTCAAACCGCCGACCTTCTGATCAACAAGCCCTAGGCTCAGTGGTTTAACCACAGCGCCACCTGGGTCCCTCCAGGCGTCATAGCAGAGCTGTTTAACCCTATAAGCTCTGAAACTCCTCACAGTACTCACCTGCCATCCACCTGACATCATATGTCACACAGCCAATCCATGAAGAAAGTAGGGCTGGAATCTTCATCCATCAGCTGTTGTGTGGAGAGTTCAGTCCCGCTTTCAGTGCAAGCCCCCTCCTAATCATATGCTTAGAGGGTATCTGGACATCCACTGCAGCAAGGGAAAACACTTTGCACATGCTCAAGAGTGTCACTTTCATTTGTATGTTCAAAATGAGATTGTTTTTTATTTCATAAAATTTACATACCACTTGATTATTACAAACAAAAAAACAAAACCCAACAACCTCAAAATGGTTTACAAAAACAACAAAAATCATTAGTAAAAGCAATTAAAATGTTCAGAAAATTAAAACTTGGGAATAAACTAAAGACATATTAGTATTCTAGATATCTATGTAGACCCTCTCTAAACAAAAATGTGTCAAAAAGAGTACAGTGAAGATTTCTTCCTGATGTCGATAGGCAGGGAATTCCAAATTGAGGTACTGTCACACTGATAGATTCCACTAAGTGAAGCAGCCAATTGGGCACATGTGGGGATAAGGAGATCTCATAGGTGAACCGGTCCCAAGTTGTTAATGGCTTCATATGCTAATAGAAGCAACTGGAATAGGGCCCAGTAGCAAAGCAGCAGCCAGTGCTGATATCTGAGCACGTGTTAAGAGGGCCTTCCTCCTGTCAGCTATCGTGCTGCAGTATTCTGCACTAACTGCAGCTATGAGGGAAGCCCCACATAGAGGGTACTGCAATAATCCTGTCTTAAAGGAACCAGCATAGGATAAACTTTCCTATGTGGATAAACTTTCTCAGTCCTGTATGGTGGCCTGGGACAAACCCATTAGAAGCGGAGACCTGTAAAACAACAGCAGCAGTAATAAATCCTAAGCAAGCCCTTTGATACCTGTCCCTCTCTGAACCAAAATGCATTTGGTCCAACATCTGCGGTAAAGGAAATTGCCAGCCGACCTCCAACTTTGAATAACAGCCTCTTAATTCCAATGGAGACATTAAGAGGCCCCTTAATGCCCATTGTGTCTTGAAGTATTCATGCACCTGGGCTTGTGTGGGTGGCTGCTGGTGAATCTCTGTGTGGAATAATTAACATTGAAAATTGCATCTCTGAGCTGCTTCTCTAGCTAAAAGGGTCTCAAGTCATAGGTGATTAAAAAGGCTTTTCTCTGCCTTGAGGCCCTGGAACCTGGATAAATACTGAGGTGCAAAAGACTCAGGAGTGTGGCTCTTTCAAGTCTCTCTGTCTGGCCCCCAGATCTGGCCAGATCCCTCTGGCCCCCAGATCCCTCTGTCCAGCCTTGCACCTTCCTTGAGTGGTTTTGCCTGACTGAGATGTGTCTTTGAGCTTTGATCATGCCTCTTGCTCCCCTGGGCAGAGGATAGAAAAATGTGTGTGCAGAAGTTAGCCTTGTGTGTTGTTCTTTAGTCATTTAGTCGTGTCCGACTCTTCGTGACCCCATGGACCACAGCACACAAGGCACTCCTGTCTTGCACTGCCTCCCGCAGTTTGGTCAGACACATGTTGGTAGTTTCGAGAACACTGTCCAACCATCTCATCCTCTGTTGTCCCCTTCTCCTTGTGCCCTCCATCTTTCCCAACATCAGGGTCTTTTCCAGGGAGTCTTCTCTTCTCATGAGGTGGCCAAAGTACTGGAGCCTCAGCTTCGGGATCTGTCCTTCCAGTGAGCACTCAGGGCTGATTCCTTCAGAATGGATAGGTTTGATCTTCTTGCAGTCCATGGGACTCTCAAGAGTCTCCTCCAGCACCATAATTCAAAAGCATCAATTCTTCGGCGATCAGCCTTCTTTACGGTCCAGCTCTCACTTCCATACATCACTACTGGGAAAACCATAAAGGTAAAGGTAAAGGGACCCCTGACCATTAGGTCCAGTCGTGACCGACTCTGGGGTTGCGCGCTCATCTCGCATTATTGGCCGAGGGAGCCGGCGTATAGCTTCCAGGTCATGTGGCCAGCATGACAAAGCTGCTTCTGGAGAACCAGAGCAGCACATGGAAACACCGTTTACCTTCCCGCTGTAGCGGTTCCTATTTATCTACTTGCACTTTGACATGCTTTCGAACTGCTAGGTTGGCAGGAGCTGGGACCAAGCAACGGGAGCTCACCCCGTCACAGGGATTCGAACCGCCGACCTTCTGATCAGCAAGCCCTAGGCTCAGTGGTTTAACCCTAGCTTTAACTATATGGACTATAGCTTAACCCTAGCTTTAACTATATGGGTCCCTAGCTTTAACTATATGGACCTTTGTCGTCAAGGTGATGTCTCTGCTTTTTAAGATGCTGTCTAGGTTTGTCATTGCTTTTCTCCCAAGAAACAGGCATCTTTTAATTTCATTACTGCTGTCACCATCTGCAGTGATCATGGAACCCAAGAAAGTAAAATCTATCACTGCCTCCATTTATTCCCCTTCTATTTGTCAGAAGGTGATGGGACCAAAGGCCATGATCTTAGTTTTTTTGATGTTGAGCTTCAGACCATATATTGTGCTCTCCTCTTTCACCCTCATTAAAAGGTTCTTTAATTCCTCCTCACTTTCTGCCATCAAGGTTGTGTCATCTGCATATCTGAGGTTGTTGATATTTCTTCTGGCAATCTTAATTCTGGCTTCCGATTCATCCAGTCCAGCCTTTCGCATGATGAATTCTGCGTATAAGTCAAATACAGCCTTGTCATACTCCTTTCCCAATTTTGAACCAATCAGTTAGTTATTCCGTATCCAGTTCTAACTGTAGAGATTTCTCAGGAGACAGATGAGGTGATCAGGCACTCCCATTTCTTTAAGAGCTTGCCGTAGTTTGCTGTGGTCGACACAGTCAAATGCTTTTGTGTAGTCAATGAAGCAGAAGTAGATGTTTTTCTGGAACTCTCTAGCTTTCTCCATAATCCAGCACATGTTTGCAATTTGGTCTCTGGTTCCTCTGCCCCTTCAAAATCCAGCTTGCACTTCTGGGAGTTCTCAGAGGAACTACCCCTCTCCTAACATCCCATATACAACATGGCAGCATTTAAAATGTCACAACACAGAGAGCTGAAATGCTATGGTCATTCTCCTTCACCAGCTGTAGCATTGTTGCTTGGGGGCTTGTGCTGGAGGAGGTGGTGGAGGAGAAGGGGGCGGTTTGGAGAAACGAGGCCACTCCAATCTCCACCTCATTCCCTTCAGCACCCTCCTGTTTCAAAGCCTAGCAGCATGACCCAAAGATTCCAGCAGGAGCCTTTCATTTTGTTTCAGCTCTGAACATTTCCTCCAGCTGTTCCCAACAGAAATAACATGGCCTTTGCCTTCAAAAAGTCTGCTCACAGGGTGTGAGGGGTTTCTATGTGAAATGATGTCTTCTGGATTTTATATACTGATTTGATAGAGAGAGAAAAGTGCTAGAGGTAGGGTGGTGGGGTGGTGGTGAGGAGGAGATGTGGGCAAATGGTGAAGAAAATATGTTTGCAGGAGGGCATTCAATAAAATGAAAAGCAGCTTTCAAAAGGTGAGATTCAGCTCTGAAAGACAAGCTGCTTCCCAGGAAATGTTTCAGGGGCCAAAATCCTTGTAATGTGCAACTGTTGGACAAGGGTTCACCCTGACTGCTAAAGCTCTGTGGCAGAGCATCCATTTTGCAAGCAGAAGGTCTCAAGTTCAATCTCTGGAACCTGGGGAAACTTTTTCAGCCTGATGGCCATGTTCACTTCTCAGCAACCATCAGAGTTTGCATGCCAATGGTGAGCAGGGCCAGAGGCCAAAGTGGCTGGAAGAATGAATGCTAATTGTATGCTTCTACAATAGGTATTCCAGCTGAACTATTGAAAATTGTAAAAGATGATACTGTTAAAGTGCTACACTCAATATGCCAGCAAGTTTGGAAATCTCAGCAGTGGCCAGAGGATTGGAGAAGATCAGTCTACATCCCAATCCCAAACAAGTTCCTCTGGTGGGGGGACAAATCATGCTCCTTCTGCCCCCCCACACACACACACATACACACACTCAGCTCTCAGCTGGGGCTCCCAGAAGCTACACCCTGGAAAATGGCTTTGAGTGACTGGGTAAACCAGGTGAGGAGAGCTGATGGGTCTCAAATCCTGGTGAGCTAGGAATTTCCCCTGCATGCAAGACAGGCTCCAGCATTTGAGTGGGTGATACCTATAGTGGGCCCAATAGTGAAGAAGGCAGTTACTGCACTGTAGAGGGAAGTGAGGGGCAGATGAGGCTCATCTACCAGTACCAGGGAAGGGAGCCCACCTAGGAGAAGGAAAGCTCTGATCCTAAACCTCCACTGCCTTGTGGGATATCTTTGGGAGAAGAAAAGGCTAAGAGACTTCAGCCTGAAACCCTGGGGCCCACTACCAGTCAGTGTAGACGACACTGTGCTGGAGCCTGAATGAACTGACAGCTGTGTATGCACCATTCACAGTTGCCCATGACCTGAACCTCTGAAGTTAGAATCCAGAAGAGGCATCCTGCTGAACCAGTCAAACCAGTTCCTTTCGTCTTAGCTGCTCAGCCAAGTATCCACCATCAGCATCTTAAAGATGTTGTTCTTCTGCCATAGGGGCAAATGAGTGAGCCTTTTCACACCTCACTTGGCTGGATGCCACATTGTCCTTTTCACACCTCACTTGGCTGGATGCCACATTGTCCTAAGATGGAGAGCCATAGGCCAAAGGGGTCTGTGTGCATGTAGGTTTTGGCTATTGGGATCTGGATACATAGAGGCTTGTCATGCTTCTGTGCTGGACCCAAAAAGCTACGACATGGGGGTTTCCCTGGGAACCTAATGAGGGAGACAAGATCTGTTCTATGTCAGTTCAATGAGACACTCCACCCTAAGCTTAGGTTGTAGATATAAATAAACTAATATACCCTAAAGACAGCACAGTCTCCATTAACCTTCATTTCTGGGAAATCACCAAATCCTTGGTAAGTGCCTGGTACCTCTGAAATCTCTCACCACTTGGGAGATGTGTGTGTGTGTGTGTGTGTGTCCCTCTCAAAGTGCTTCTATACAATATCTAAGTGCAAATAAATCTACAAAACTCACACCAAATAAAAGTAAACATCTTACAAAATCATCATACTGCACCCCAAAAAATTTAAAGCCAAATAACTTGCTGGAATAATAAAAGAGTAAATTAAACCCGCAAAGATTGTTCAATAAAACTACCTAAGATTTGTAAAACATTACAGACAGTTAAAACCTTATAGGACTGCAGCATCTTTTACAACAAAGGTCCCCAAACTAAGGCCCGGGGGCCGGATGCAGCCCACGCAAGTCAATTGTGCAGCCCCCAACAACCCCCGCCACCGCCCGCTCTTACCATCGCGCTTCGGTGTGGTTGCCCACCTCCGGGTCGGCACGGCACCAGAAATAGCTTGTGCACACACGCAGGCCAGAGGGCGGAGGAACGCACTCCCATACGCACATGCACAAGCTATTTCTGGTGCCGCGCCAACCCAGAAATGCACCGGAAATGACAACTGCGCATGCCCAGAAGCCATTTCCGGTGCCGCGCCACACCAGAAAAAGTGAGTGCGCGCACGTTTGGGAGTGTGTTCCCCTGCCCTCCGACCCAAAGCCGGGTAAGTTTGGGGACCCCTGTTTTACAAGAAAGCCATCTGAAAGAGAATAGGAAAAAGAATATTAAAAACAGCCTCTTCCTTTCAACACCATGTGCTACCTTTTGTTAAGATTGAATTCTTCCAGTGTCTGTCAGGGCCCAAGCCAGCCTCCAGTTTGGTATCCTTCAGATGCTTCTGGTCCTCTGCCCCACCTCACCCCTGGCCATTTCCTGTGCTGGCTGGAGGCAAATGGGACTTGTAGTCAGGAACCTCTGGAGGGCACCATGTTGAGGAAGACTCACTGACATCGACTTGCAGTGACTCTCCAGAGTTCCAGAGCCATGTCTTTTCCAGCTATATATGGGAAAACCAGGGATTGAGCATGGAATCTTCTGCATGCAAAACAGGTGCTCTACCACTAGGGAATGAGGGGAAAGTTCAGTTCAGTTCACAGTTAAAGACTAACTTTGAAAATTTGCCTTTTCCAAATCAAAGCAAAACACAACTATCCTTTGAAAGTCACACTTCTCTGAATTTTGCATTGAGTTCTCCAGTCAAACAATGTGTACAAAAATGCACATACAAGAACACAGTGGGCATATAAATGTATGTGTTAGTAAAAAATAGCATACAAGGATGCATTATAACTAGGGGAAATTGCTTTGGAAAAATGTGTATATTAGGTAGATTGCATATAAAAATGTGTATGGCAGAAATTTGCCCCTAAATGCTAATAGGTATTCATGATGAGTTAAAAACAAAGAAATGCAATCCGATGCAGAAATATGGAGAGAAAAAGTTGGAAAAAACAGAAAATAACAGAAACATATGTATTCACCCATCCCTAGCTACCACTGTCCCTTCACTTTGACAACCCCAATCATCAGCTAAGCTGGCTAGGAATTATGGAAGTTGGGGTCCAACAATAACGTCTGGGGACCTAAGCTTGTAGAACATTAACTATGCTCAGTATGGTTAGTGATCAATCACACAAGTAACAGCTAGCGCTGGCTATACGAAAGTGATGTGTCTCCCAAGATAGCTGTGAATGGCTTGAGATCCTAGAACACTTTGAATTGCACTGATTGCTGGACTTTGGAGAGAAGTCCAGGATCCCTTGGGCTAGGGAGGTCTCAGGTGACCAACTAGAGAGCAGCTGGTGATGCGGCAGTGGCAAACTAGCCAGCCTTAGCACCAGAGCTAGCCTAGGCATGGCAATGCTCAATTGGACCAGCACTGGTTGGCACAACATCCTCCCTCCCTTCCTTTAAAAAGAAGATTGTAGCCAGAGGCTGGGTACATACATGGTTACAGATTCTGATTTTGTTATTCTTACTTTAAGAACTTATTAGCCTTTTCCACAACGGGATGGGGCTTATTCCCCAATAAATGTGCTTAGCATCTATAGCAAACCTGTTTTTCTTCCGTTAGTGATGATGGTGCTATGATTTGTATGAGATTAAAATGCCAAAGTGCACATACCTTTCTTTTAAAAAACAAAAATCTGGATTGGCAAGCTGTTTTTCTTTTCTTTCTTTTCTTGATCCTTTTGCTGTGACGTACCTGGAATGTAGAAGTGGGGACAGGTGGCGCTGTGGTTAAACCACTGAGGCTAGGGCTTGCTGATCAGAAGGTCGGCGGTTCAAATCCCTGTGATGGGGTGAGCTCCCGTTGCACGGTCCCAGCTCCTGCCAACCTAGCAGTTCGAAAGCACGTCAAAATGCAAGTAGATAAATAGGGACCACTACAGCGGGAAGGCAAACGGCGTTTCCATGTGCTGCTCTGATTTGCCAGAAGCGGCTTTGTCATGCTGGCCACATGACCTGGAAGCTATACGCCGGCTCCCTCGGCCAATAATGCGAGATGAGCGCGCAACCCCAGAGTCGGTCATGACTGGACCTAATGGTCAGGGGTCCCTTTACCTTTACCTTTTACCTGGAATGTAGAACTGGGGACAGGCTGGATGAAAGGAGAGATATGCAAATTGTGTGCTTCAGAAATGCTCCACACCCTCTGCAGGGCCACTAAAGTCCAGGATCTAAAACAGGCTTTCTCAAACTCGGCCTTCCAGATGTTTTGAGACTAGAATTCCGATTATCCCTGACCACTGGTCCTGCTAGCTAGGGATCATGGGAGTTGTAGACCAAAAACATCTGGGGGGCCAAGTTTGAGGAAGCCTGGTCTAAAATTAGGTAAAGGTAAAGGGGCCCCTGACCATCAGGTCCAGTCGTGTCCGACTCTGGGGTTGCGGCGCTCATCTCGCTCTATAGGCCGAGGGAGCCGGCGTTTGTCCGCAGACAGCTTCCGGGTCATGTGGCCAGCATGACAAAGCTGCTTCTGGCGAACCAGAGCAGCGCACGGAAACGCCGTTTACCTTCCCGCTGTCGCAGTACCTATTTATCTACTTGCACTTTGATGTGCTTTCGAACTGCTAAGTTGGCAGGAGCTGGGACCGAGCAACGGGAGCTCACCCCGCTGCAGGGATTCGAACCGCCGACCTTCTGATCAGCAAGCCCTAGACTCTGTGGATTTGCCCACAGCGCCACCTGGGTCCCCTGGTCTAAAATTACTTTGCTACAAAACTATTAATAAGCAAAAATGCTTAACACAGAGAGAGAGAGATGGTTTCCCCCCCTACCTGACCTAAAAGTGTGCATCTCTGAACATATTCCATTATGCAAGGGAGTGGGGGGCTTGTTTCCCCACTTGAAAACCATTATCCTGGAGAACATAATTTGCTTCTAGTGATGCTCCACTTTGCACAAGGAAATCTAGTTCTCTTCTGTTGAGTCTAATGAAGTCAATTAAGCATTTTCTGCATCAAGCATTTGCTCGGACACCATGTTCTTCTCAAAAGCCTCTCCCTCCCCTTTTTTAATATGTTAACATAAATTGTGTCAGTCAGTGCCATGAGCCCATTACATCAGCAGCCCAAGTCAATTAAGTCACTGCCCTCCGCAGTGTTTATCATTTAACCTTCTCTTCTTCTTCTTTTTTTTTTTTTTTTGGTAATGTCTTGCACTAATGGACAACTTGCATTTGACATCCTTTAATGTTTTCTGTAGCGCGCAATTCCTGAAGGACTAATTAAATAAGTATGTTAATTAATAGATGGTGAGGTACAGAGAGCAGCAGATAAAAACTAACTGTTGGCTTACACAGTTGGAGTCAATTGTATTAGTACTGAACCATTGGCAAGAACTGAACAGGGAATCTCTTGAGTGGGTTATGGATTCAGCACTCTTGTTAGGAAGGGGTATCTTGGGCATCCTTGCCAAAGTCAGCCTTTCACCATTTTCACATGTTTCCGAGGGCAAATCCAGGTTGCCTGTCATCATTCAATCCTCATTCCCCTGAGGAGCATTCAGGTGTTTGGCACATTCAGCTGCTACAATTTTAAGCAGCTTAAGGTGGGCAGTGATAAATATTAGGTGCAAAGAGGCACTTAAGCAGGAGTGAGAGGACCTGTGTTTTCCAGAGATGTTCTTGGACTCCAACTCCCAACAGCCCCACCCAAGCATGGCCAGTAGTCAGGAATGATGGGATTTGCATGCTGGTAGCTGGTCTTCCATTTTGAACACATGGGGAATGTGCAGACATCCAGGTTTGCTTGTTTTTTATTTGACAGAATGGGGTGCAGCCAAGTGGGTTTTACAGCTTTGCTTCAACCTTCATTCACTTGTTGGTGTGTCACGTATTTCCTACCTGGAATGGGATAGTGTTGGTCTTCAATTCCACCAATATCCAAAACAGAGCTATGTCTAGAGTTAGTTGTACAGTTTGGCAGAGTGGGCTGATTGGTAAGGAAAGGAGCACAGGTGGATGTGTCCACCCCTTCCCACCATTCCTCCTGAGACTTTTGTTGTTCCCCTCTGATTGGAGAACAGAGCTCTGTGTCCTGTACCCTCCAAGCAAGCCTTTCACGACCAGTGCCAAATTACAATTCAGCTGCGAGTTCAGTTGGTTTCAGTAAATTGAACGGGGAAGTACCATCATTTCCATTGCCTTAGGCAGCAAAAAATATTTTATTCATTACTCGTTTATTGCATTTCTATTCCACCTTTTTTTCAAGGAGCTCAAGGTGGCGCGCATGGTTCTCCTCTTCTTCAATTAATCCCTACAACAGCCCTGTGAGGTAGGTTAGGCTGAAGGGCAGTGATTGGCCCAGAGTTGCCCAATGAGCATCATGGCTGAGTGGGGATTTGAACCCTAGTCTCCCAGTCCTTCATTTGACACTCTAACCCAGGCATCCCCAAACTGTGGCCCTCCAGATGTTTTGGCCTACAACTCCCATGATCCCTAGCTAACAGGACCAGTGGTCAGGGAAGATGGGAATTTCAGTCCAAAACATCTGGAGGGCCAAAGTTTGGGGGTGCCTGCTCTAACCACTACACCACACTGGCTCTCTATGAAATTTCCCGGGTTTGGCTGCATCTAGTAATTTGAGGAATGAGGAATACCTGTGTCCACCCCTGATCTTGTTGGACTGCAACTCCCATCAGCTCTAGCCAAGATGGCCTACCATTAGGGATGATTAGAATTGTAGTCCTACGCCATATCGTGACTCTTTGGATGCTGCTTTTGCTTAATTAGAAAAAAAAGTTAAAAGCGGGATTGTTTCACTTTAAATTGATTTTTTAAAGAGGGGAAATGCAACTACAGTGGTACCTCTACTTACGAATAACTCTACTTACGAATGTTTCTACTTACGAATGGAGCTCTGTCCGCCATCTTGGATGCGGTTTAGATAGGATTGTTTCTACTTACAATTTTTTTCTCCCTATGCATTCCTATGGGATTCGACTTACACATTTTTTCTACTTACAAATGTGCGTTTGGAACGCATTAAATTCGTAAGAAGAGGTACCACTGTATATTAACTGTCCCTTAAGGATGAGTTTTATGATATTACAACGTAGCACAAAAGTGTTAATAATGTTTACCCTCAGGCCTCTTGAACTTGAAATCCATGACTCAGTAAGTGTCAAACACAATTGAGTTAAAGCTGTGTGTGTGTGTGTGTGTGTGTGAGAGAGAGAGAGAGAGAGAGAGAGAGAGAGAGAGAGAGAGAGAGAGAGAGAGAGAGAGAGAGAGAAGAGAGCAAATAAATCAATAGGGAAAACAGTCTGGTTCACAAAGTACACTGAGCTACGGTTTATTTTGTTTGATCATCCAAACCTTCCGCAGAGGCTTAAATGTGGCTTATTTAGTGCCAACAAACCACAATGTGAAGCCTAGCTTGTTCATGGCTTTAGACACCAGCTGTCATCATTCCTTACCCTTGGTCATGCTGGCTGGATGTGAAGCCCTGGCTGATAGGAAAGCAAGTTCTTTATCTTAGAGCATCCTTTTCCAAACTGGGGGACTCTGAACTAACATCATCCTTGCTAAAACTGGCTTGGGCTGACAGGAGTAAGAGTCAAACAAACATCTAGAAGCCAGCAGGTTGAGGAAGACTGCTGTCACAGGAGTGTGCTAATCAGTAATCACACAGTTCAAAGTTGGAGTTAACTAATTATTAGCAAAACATTATCTCCACAGACTTGGTTGAGTGGCGGGCCCAATGAACAGAGCAGCTCATCCCCAGTAGCCTTATTCCTTTAAAATCAGTTGCTGAGACTGAAAGTCCCTACCTCCTCACAACCTCTCCTCTCCAGGGCCTTTCCCAAGCAATTGGAGACAGTGGCTGTGTGCAGCCATCCTCTCCTCTGTCCTTTTCATGCCTCTTCTGGTTCTGGGAAACCAGGAGGAGGGGAGCTTGTTGCAGCAGGAGGATGAGACACCATTGTCTCTTCACCAGCCTGACTCATCAGCCAGCTTCTTCCTCTGCCACAGAGTCTCCCAGCTTGCTAAATCCCGTTGCCTCTTCAGCTTCCAACACCTCCTCCTTCCAGGCTTCTCATTGTTGTCCCACCACCACTCCCAGGCTCTGAGCCTTTCTTCCCTTCGTGGTTCCCCAACTGGTGCCTCCCACCATTTCTCTGGTCCAACCAGTCCACAACATATGCTTTGGATTTTAAAAAAAGGAAAGCACACACTCTGGTGGCCTGGGGTGGTTTGTGGTGTGGTCATTACAGCAGAAAGACTCAAAGATGAGTCTCATAAGCACAGAGGAAGCTGCCTCATACTAACTCAGACCATTGGCCCATCTGGCTCAGTATTACCTAGCAGTGTTTCTCAAACTTGGGTCTCCATTTGTTGTTGGACTACAGCTCCCATCAACCATAGTTAGTGGAACAAGTAGTCATGGGTGATAGGGACAACAGCTGGGGACCCAAGTTTGAGGAAACGATACACCAAATGGCAGTGGCTCTCAATGGTTTCAGGCAGGCAGTATTTCCCAGTCCAACCTGGGGATGTCATCAAGGATTAAATCTGGGACCTTCTGCATGCAAAATAGATGTTCTACCATGGAATGCCTCCCCTAAGCAGTGGTTTCTGAATTTGCTTCAGAGGCAAGGTATGGTAGCTCTTCAGAGTGTCAGGCAGGTGACACTCCCATCGCTACCTGGAGATGCCAGGGATCGAACCTAGGATCTTCTGCAAGCAGGTGCTCTACCACTGAGCTACAGCCTCTACCCAGAGGAGTTAGAAGTGTTGGTTAAGAGCTATGGTCCATTTTCACACTTATTTGTCATTTGCCTATGTTTGCCACTGTTGCACTTGATTTCCATCAAGGCATTTCCAACCCCTCATTTTATCTTCAACGACAGATGCAAGGCTTCAAAGCTCCAGATTTCCACTTCCAAGTGTTTTGCCGACAATCGGCATGACACACAGCTTGTGTTTTTTCCTTGTTGCTTCCTTTTTGGGGCTTCCTCAGCTGTGATACCCATTTGCCTCTTTGGATTTTGACTTTCCAATAGGCACTGTAGTTCATGCTTTCTGCTGGATTTATTGCAGCCAAGGAAGGAGTGAGGGGCATGAGTGAAATGCAGCTGTGATTTGTAGCAGTTGGGTTTTAAAATACTGGAAAGCAAAATAGGCATCTTAATTTGAGTAATTTGAGGCATGTTAATTTGAGTAATTTGAGGCATGTTAATTTGTGTATGCCTAATTCATGTTTCCCCAAAGTATGAAAAACAACTTGCACCTCTCCAAATTTTGCAATGCAATTCTCTAGCCAATAAAATAAAGTGTACAAAAATGCATACTGTATATTGGTGAGTATTCTGCATTAAAAATGGGTATATTGCTGAAAATAATGTACAAAAGTACTTTGTATCAGAAAAAAATCTTGCAAAAATGTTCATACAGTGGTACCTCAGTTTTTGAGCATCTCGGAAGCCGAACTTTTCGGTTTTCAAACACCAAAAACGTGGAAGTAAATGCTTCCGTTTTTGAACATGCCTTGGAAGTTAAACAGCTTCCACTGCATTCCCCCCCCCCCAATTTTCACCATTGACTTTACCGACTGCCCTTTGCACCTTGGTTGTCAAACGTTTCAGAAGTCGAACAGTCTTCTGGAACGGATTACGTTCGGCAATTGAGGTACCACTGTATTAGGCAAAATTGCATGTGCAAACTGTACCTATCAGGAGTATAGCATCCTAAAGGGCTGCCGATTTTTGTGAGGCCTTTTTCTAACAGCAACAACTAAATACCACAACTGATGCAGAAATTTTATGGCCACATGACCCTGATTTCATCTGATCTCAGAAACTAGAATCATAGAGTTGGAGGAGACCACAAGGGCCATCCAGTCCAACCCCCTGCCAAGCTGGAAACACCATCAAAGCATTCCTGACATATGGCTGTCAAGCCTCTGCTTAAAGACCTCCAAAGAGGGAGACTCCACCACACTCTTTTTTTAAATACAAATTTTTATTGGATTTTTAAAAAACAATTAAGCAAATAAACATACAATATAACAAATACACCAACAAACACATACATAGAAAATAGAAAAAACAGAAAAAAAGAAAAAACAAACTTTAAAACATACATTTTTCAAATCATTATCTTGTAGACTTCCCCTCTTCCCCCTTTCTGATCTTCAATTTATAACCTTCTTTAGCAATATCTTTTATCAAAATTTTCCAATCCTTAACTCAATTTTTCTTACATGTATTATACTCCCTCTCCCCCACCCCCTTCCCAAAGATCCCCCTCCCACCAAGGAATCCTCAGGTGTAGTAGGACGGAGGAGAAGGCAGTCCTTTTTCTCATTGAACCCCCACCCCCACCCCATCCCTCATCCCAGCACACACACCCCACCACCAGAAGGTCCAAGACGAGGGGTGAAGAGTAGGGACACAAGGGAACTCCATTATTCCCTAATACCATAATTAATCTATTCTATTCTAATTTATTACCTATTTTTTCCTTTTCATTTACACAATCTTAAAAATATTTTCTTCCTTTAGCCTATACAGTACATCACTTCCAAATTTCTTTCATATTCACTAAATTTTAGTATATATGATTAAATTCCCTTCAGACTATTTCCAATTTTATCCATCCTCTTCATAACTACAAATTACTTTCTCCCAATTAACACATTAATATTCACATATTTCACCCCACTCCCATTCTCCAATGTCTCGTCTCCCCCTCATTCCTGTTCTCCTCCCGTCGCCACCTCCCCTGCCAAACCTCTATTCTTTCCAACCCACTCCTGACAGAGCCCCTTCCTATTTCCCTTGCCCATTCTTCTTTTCTTCTCAACTGAAAATACACTTTTCTTTCTTCATTGAAAGCACAGTCTTTCATTTGCAGTTTTTGCTTATTTTCTTCTAAAGCCATTTTTTTCAAAGTTCACTTTAAAGTTTTTGAAACAGTCATCAACTTTCTTGACCTCTGCGTCCTCCCTTCCATTGTCCATTTCTTGCTGTTTTTCTTCTGTATCCATTTTTTCTTCAAAGTTCACTTTGAAGCCTTTAAAACAGTCACCAAGTTTTTTAACTTCAGAAGTACATGCTTTTAATTCCTGCTTGTTTTCTTGCATCAGTTTTATTATGTCCACATATTGACCATCTGTTATTGTGGCTGCCATCCCGACTTGAAGGTCACCACAGAGAGAAAACAGGATGTGGGGGGTGCATTCAGTGTCTCTGAATAGAAAAGCGAAAGTGGAAGTCTCCTTTGTTTTTAAGCTGTCACCATTTTCTTATGCAGCTATGACAAAGGATGTCACTTTCTCAATCCAAATCCTCAGATTTTACAGGGATATAAATCAAAATAAATTTCCTTTCCCCCCCTTCCCCTGCTTCTGGGGGGAGGATTTCAGTCCTACCTTTGGAAATTTAACTTGCACTTTTTTCTGGCTTAAGGTATATGTCCTTGCTTTCTATGACAATCAGTGGGAAGGGATCAGCTTCCGTTTTTTAAAATCCCTTTCCCGTGGCCAAATTCTCTTCAAATTAAATCCAATAACGCAAAGTACTCACGGTACCATCCTTTAGTAATTGTCCTTTGGAAGTATCAATCGCTGACGCCAATCAGTCCTGCAGCTTCGCACTGTCAAAGAAAGTGATAAATCCGTTTGCGCTGCAGCTCCAATCCCCTCGCTCTCGGGGGGCTCAAAATAGAGCCTTTTCCGGAGAGGGGGGAGCCTGCAATCCATGCTAGCCGGACGTCCACGTTCCCAAAAGGCTCGATTTGGGATTTCTAAGGGAACCCGCTGCGCTGGAGCGGTGTCCCCAGACTTTGATGCACTGGGTTTTGCTCCGACGAACAAAACCCTGACCAAAATGGCTGCGCAATCGACCGGAAGTCCTCCACCACACTCCTTGGCAGCAAATTCCACTGTCAAACAGCTCTTACTGTCAGGAAGGTCTTCCTAATGTTTAGGTGGAATCTTTTTTCTTGTAGTTTGAATCCATTGCTCCGTCTCCGTTTCTCTGGAGCAGCAAAAAACAACCTGTCTCCCTCCTCTATATGACATCTATATATATACAAATGTAGGCATTGTGTGCGCGGAGGTCACAGCCTTTCTCCGTAACCGCTGAACAAATTTGGCCACAACATTCCATGCCCATCAGTGAGGGATCTGGCATAAAAATATTTCCAAAAGCACAGCTTTCACACCTAAAATAGTGAATAAATGCAAAAAAGTGGCGCCCAGATTATACGTCACCAGCAAAAGCTCTGAAGACTCCAGCAGCATCCAATAGAAAGGCAGATTACATGCCTTCAGATTGCATGGCTTCAGAGCAAAATCTCTGAAGGGCAGCACCAAATAATGACATCATCAACCAAGCAGCTGAAACCACCAAGGCGGCCATTACCAGACCCCTAGGCCCCAGCCAGGCCGCCAGGCCCCCACTAGACCCAGGGGGAGAGGAGGAGTGCCCAGATCACAGGCCGTAGCACGGCCTTTGTTTTATGTAGCCCCCTAGGCCCCTGCCAGGCTGCCAGGCCCTCACTAGGCCCGGGGGGAGAGGGGGAGAGCCCGGATTGCAGGCCGCAGCACGGCCTTTGTTTTATGTAGGCCCCTAGGCCCCTGCCAGGCCATCAGGTCCCCACTAGGCCCAGGGGGGAGAGGGGGAGCACCCGGATTGCAGGCCGCAACACTAGGCCCCCACTAGGCCCGGGTGGGGGAGAAGGTGGTGGTGGGGAGAGAGGGACAAAACAATTTTTTAAAAAAGCAATCCACAAACAAAAACATACAAAATACACAACAACACATACCAAAATCTCTAAAGCCACACACCACACCAACTACCCACACTACAAATATGCCACAACACACAAACACACCACACCCACATCTTAAACCCTACCCACTTGTGACCCACAAACAAAAACACCCTACAAAACAAACCAAAATACCACAAACCTCTTTTTAAAAAAACACCATAAAAATCCAGTAAGCCAAATCTATCTATCTATCTATCTATCTATCTATCTATCTATCTATATACGGTATATATATGTGTGTGTGTGTGTGTGTGTGTAACAACTGCATGCAGGAGAGGGGGAGTCACAGGGATAAACTGAGGGTGGGGAGGAGACAGCAAAAATCACAGGGTTAAGCTGGTGGGGGGGAGAAGGGACAGGAAACATCATGAATCAGAACAGGGTGGGGGAAATCACACTTCTTAAAATTAAAAGCATAAATAAAACTCCCAAAACAAAATGCACAATCATAAGAAGACCCCCAAAAATAAAAACCATAAATACAAGCACAAAGTTGAAACATCCGGAAAAACATATTACATCAAAACACTAACCAAAAACAAGTTTTGCAACCATTACCATTCAAAACACAAATGACTTCAATAATCCCCCTCCCCCCCAAAAAAACACAGCAACACGTGGCCGGGTCAGCTAGTCCTTTTATGTATTTGAACATGGCTAAGCAGAGTCAAGTCTGATGGGTACTTGGAGGGGAGGCCACTTGGGACTACAGGTTCAGTGGTACCTCGGCTTTCTAATGTAATCCATTTTGGAAGACCATTTGAGTTCTGAAATGTTCGAAAGCCAAAACCTCAGTAGCTGACAGCTAGCATTCAGGATCTTGCACTCAGCGGAAGCCGCGTGGCATGTTCAGCTTCCAAAAAGTGTTCGAAAACCGAAGCATTTACATCCAGGTTTACAGCGTTCAAAATCCAAAACATTTGACTTCTGAGATGTTCAAAAACCAAGGAACCACTGTATAGTCTCCAACTGCCCCCAAAATACTGGGGCTGTCATGAAAACCCTTAAGCCACCGCGGTATCTTATTTTGTCACACCGAGTCCCAAATTCCCATCTTTGTTGAGGTACGCTAACTGGAAATGGCTTCATATTGGGGGAAGCATGGGGAAGTGTGAGTTGGTGACTGAGGCTGCCGCCTCATCCTCCTCCTCCTCCTCCTCATCATCATCATCATCACCGCTCTTGGGAGTTGGAGAAGGAGGGGTGGGGGAAGAGGAAACAGTCTTGCACCAGGTCCTCCTAGGGAGGGAGCCAGGCAGGCTGTCCAGCTGTCTAGCCGGTGATGGAGCAGTAGCAGCAGCGGGAAAAGGAATAAGGGAGAGCAAGACAAGAGCCTCCATCCCTGCTATGGGAGGTTGTGACTCTCCAGCCTGGCAAGCCCCCAGGCACTCATCCAGCCGGCCATGCTGAATAAAAACAAGAAGGAGAAAGTGAGCCAGGTCATGCCTGAAGAGAAGACAGCAGCTGGAGGAGACCCTGGGATGGAGCAGGCTCTTGGGGGGGTGTGCAATGGAGATGGGTGTTGCTGGTGGGGTGCAGGCAAGCCTTTGGGGGGCTGGAGTTTGAGAGGGGAGGATGTTGTGGTGGTTGAGGGTGGGTGCTGGAATTAGCTGGGCTCTGGTTGTTTACAAAATGAAAAACTTTGATAAAAATCTTAACGTGCCCCCCCAAAAAAATGCCCCTCAACCCACCCACCCCAGCAGTGATAGTGATGTGGAATAGAATGTTCCTGTTTTCAACAGAGGGATTTTGGAATGTATGGTACAGGGTTGTTGTGACCAGAAAATGTAGAGGAAGTGGAACTATGAGAGCCAATTTGAGCTCTATGGAAGGAAAAAGGAGGGAATGAATGAATGAATGAAATGTTCAGAGCTGAGCTTAAGAATGAGAAAGAAGAAAAGCTGAAACTGACAAATCTGCCTTATCCCTAATGCCCAGGCAGGCTGCCAACTGCTGGCCCTGGCTGATAGATCACAACTCTGCCATGTCCGCCTGATGAGTTGATTCCTCCTTCTAAGCACAGGGAGCTGCCCTTCTGCCCATCAGCCTCCCCGTGTAGTCACTTGCTTCTTAAGCACAATCACACACTGTGGTTTTGGCTTGAAAAGCAAGTTCTGTTTGGATTTGGGTTTTTAAACAGCAGCATTGCTCATGTTCTGAATAACACAAAATGAAAATAATTATCTCCAAAGTATTTAGTCAGTATGTTAAAAAGAATAAATTGTGTGCGTTGTGTTAACTGCCATATGTTTGTCAAAATGCTAATTAAAATGTGTGTGCTTCCTCGGCTATTTTTACTCCTGCACCCCAACCTTGCTCTGCATTCTGCCATAATGAGGGACTAACAGGCAGTTGAAATTTTCAAGCTTCTGTTTTTGAACAGAGCTTGAAAAAAATATTTTATTTACTTATTGCATTTCTATCCCCTGCCCCTCCTCCCCAAGGAGTCCAGCGTAGCAAACAATGGCAACACAATTTAAGAACAAGAAGAAAACAAATTCATTCTAAAACAAATTAAAGCATTCTAAAAACAATCAGAATTAAAATGTCTAAAAAGCAGTTTCCGTTTAAAATATTCTAAAAGCTATCACAGTTAAAAAAAACATACTTGCATCCAATGACTTCAAGATTTCCAGGAGCAGGATGTTTGGACCATGGAGTTCATACCAGAGTAGAACACACACTCCTCCACTCATCTGATTATCCTCACAAAAACATGAGCACATGACCCAGAAAGCTGTCTGGTGACAAATGCTGGTTCCCTTGGCCTGAAAGCGAGATGAGTGTCACACCCCATAGTCACCTTTGACTGGACTTAACCATCCTTTACCTTTTTTTCTTTTTTCTTTTACACTACCAGTATATAACTTGTGATCAGCTTAAGTGCAAGATCACCTTCAGCCAGATATGCCCTTGTGACCACTTTGTTCTGCAGAACTGGTTCCATTGTAGGTGCTGCACTATACCCATTCAGCACTTGCAAGCAATAAATCTTTTCGTGTGCCCTTTGGAACTCCCTGCCTAGTGACATCAGGCAGGTGACTTCACTGTACTCTTTCTGGTGCCTGCTAGAAAAAAAAATTGTTTCAGCAAGTCTACCCAAATACTGTATGCAGAATGTTGTGTTTGTTTGTTTGTTTAAAAAACAAATTTAAGTTTATCATTAACTTATTTTTCTCGAACATTTTAAATAGTTGTTTTTAACAGCTTTTATTGATAATTTTGTTTATTCATTTTGTATACCACTTGGAATGTTTTTTATTTAAAAAAAGCAACAACAATCAAGCAGGGTATAAATTCTAGGAAATAAATGAATAAAACCTTTCCACAGTTAGCAAGCATTGGATAGCAATGTGCACATCTCATTTCAATGGAGTTTGCACAGGTGCAGTAGAAGCTGGCTCATTTGAATGAATGGGGAGTACCTCACTAACCTCAGCCTGCTCTCAGTCAGCCCCCACCTGCCTGCTTTCTGACCTGCGTCCAGCCTAAAGGAGGGCACTGCCCTCAGCACCCTCCTCCTTGGTCTTAGTGTTGCCTCATGTAGTATTCAGCAGGGAGGAGGGAGGAGGCAAAGCTAGACTCAGCTGGCTCTGCCTGTCATTGGCTCTAGTGCCGCCAGGTGCTGGGCTCCATGCTTACCAACCACAGTGCTGGATCATGATGATAATCTGAATCAGTCTGCCTTGCAAAAGAGCTTGCTGATGAGATCTTGCCGCTTCCAAAGATGTCTGTTTAAAACCCTTGTTAAAGCACATTAATTGATAACAAACCCCTTTTTGGAAATAACACCCCTCTCTTAAACGACCACTTTGTTTTTAATAAAAAGTGACTCTTGTCCAAGGAGGCAGTAGCAGTGTTTTCAATTTAGCTATGGTCAGGGAGCTGAAATAGGAGTTCAAAGGAATTTCCCCACAATAAGAGAAATGTGGTTGGTAATAACCTTCCTCAGTAATTAAATGCCAGGGTGGTATAACAGAAGTGGTGTCCACCTTCCTGTTTCTTGGGATGAAGAACACTGATGAGGTGGGTCACAGGGGCCCTGTTGGCCAGAGTGATAGAGAAACCCATGTCTGTCTTCAGTGTGGTGCAGGGAGCAGAGTGTTGGGGTGGAGAAGATAGTTTTAAAACATTGTTCAGCTACAACAATGAGTAAGTGGTTGTGAGCTACATCAGTTGTTGTTTAGTCGTTTAGTCGTGTCCGACTCTTCGTGACCCCATGGACCATAGCATGCCAGGCACTCCTGTCTTGCACTGCCTCCCGCAGTTTGGGCAAACTCATGTTCGTAGCTTTGAGAACACTGTCCAACCATCTCGTCCTCTGTCTTCCCCTTCTCCTAGTGCCCTCAATCTTTCCCAACATCAGGGTCTTTTCCAAGGATTCTTCTCTTCTCATGAGGTGGCCAAAGTATTGGAGCCTCAGCTTCACAATCTGTCCTTCCAGGGAGCACTCAGGGCTGATTTCCTTAAGAATGGATAGGTTTGATCGTCTTGCAGTCCATGGGACTCTCAAGAGTCTCCTCCAACACCATAATTCAAAAGCATCAATTCTTCGGCGATCAGCCTTCTTTATGGTCCAGCTCTCACTTCCATACATCACTACTGGGAAAACCATAGCTTTAACTATACGGACCTTTGTAGGCAAGGTGACGTCTCTGCTTTTTAAGCTCAGCCAAAAAGCAGAGCTACATCAGGCCTGGGGGTAAAATGTGGTCCTCCAGTCTTTGGTATCTGGCCAGGACCCCTCTCCCCAATTATACTTCTCACTGTCTCTGCTTTCCACCCCAAGTGCATTTGCCTGACAGCAATCTGTCCTTGAACTCTGATCATGCTTGCCTAGTGATCTCAGTGGTGCAGAGTGCCTTCCATCAGCTTTGGATAGACCTGTGTCTCTATCTGGACAGGAGCAGCCTAACTACTGTCTATGCTCTGGCAGCCTCTAGGTTAGATTCCTGCAACACATTATATATTGGGCTGCTTCTGAAGATGGTGCAGAATTCGGTGGCTAGGTTGATGTCCTCTGTCTGCTGCAGGGGTCCATGGAGGTGGTAGGTGGGGTTCAGCATGGAGATTATTGTTAATAGCAGGTATGAAGGAGGCAAGTAGGATTTTCAGAACCTGGGAGAGCTCCAAGGGAGCTGATGCATTGCTCCAACAAGAGTTAAAATGTAGATCTAATGTGCCTAAAGTAGGCCTATAACTACTCACATTCCTTATCTAAGCTGGAAGCATCTTGGAGGCAAAGCTGTGTGGCTTGAAGTCTTAAGCATCAATGCCTCTGAGCAACTTGCCATCTCTGCCTGACTCATCTTGGTGGTCCTGTTGCATGCAGAAATTCAAATGAGGGGTGAAGATCATTTCCTTGAGCTGGCAGGGAGAGGAGCCATGATTCATTTTGAACAGGACATGGCTTGCTCTCTTCGGAGCGTGACTCTCTGCGGCTGTCAGGGGACCCATCAGTCCATCTCCCTGACCTTTTTCTAAAGGCAGCCTGTTGACTTTTTAACCCCAGCAGGCAAGTGAAATGCCATTAACTTTACAAAGCTGGAAAATTAATCCATCATCTATAAGAGCCTCTGAAGCGTTCAGTGGAGGGCACTTGCTGTGCCAAGCTTGGAGGAAACTTGCTGTGCCAGTCTTCAGCAGGGAAAGGGCTTAAGGAGATACTTAATTTTTCTATTGACTTAAACATTTTCATTGCTTGGGTGCTTTGACTGATGGTTTTGAGCTGCCAGCAGTCAATGATTATGTCACTTTTGTCTTTGCCATTGTTCAGGTAGGCATCCATAGCTCAGGGAATTAAAATTGTGAAGGGGGCTTGAGTACAGTGGCTCTTGAAAGGTGGCTGATAATTCTGTATATGGCTACTGGATCGAGTCAAAGACCCATCTAACCCAACATCCTAATACCAACCAAATGCTTATAATAATTCTGCAAGGGGAAAGACATCCCATCATTTCACCACTCGTGGTCCTTTGTAGCTTTCTCCTGGAGAATAGAGACTCTCTCTCTCTCTCTCTCTCTCTCTCTCTCTCTCTCTCTCTCTCTCTCTCTCTCTCTCTGTGTGTGTGTGTGTGTGTGTCTGTGTGTGTCTGTGTGTGTCTGTGTGTGTCTGTGTGTGTCTGTGTGTGTCTGTGTCCACACACACACACACACACACACACACACACACACCATGTGTGGAAGATCCATGTCATAAATCCCTAGTTTAGCACTCACCTCTAGCCATTGGCAGAAGCTTTCCTTTGGCTGATGAATTCTCAGCCTTGCCCATGTGACACCTTCTTTCTCATGAGCCAAGTAAACAGGTTGAGGTTACCAGGGCTGCATTCTGAATCTTATCAAGAAAACTAGTTCTGTTAAGATATACGAACAGGGAAGGCTCCCATTTAAGATATGCCAGCAATGAAGCAGATTGTAAACTGTGGAAGTAAAATAGATACATTTGCTGTGATTATTATTTTTTAAATTAATTGAGTGGGGGCAGGAGTGGAGACCTCTTAATTAAAAGCAGGAACTGTTGTGTGGAACCCAGCTGATGAAGCTCCCACGTCCTCAGATCATTTGACAATTTTTAGTTTCATTCTTGTTCCTTAGGAAAAGGGGGTTTTGGCTCAGTTTTTGTTTGTTTGTTTGTTCCATTTTTCTGTTCCTGTCCAGTTTTCCTTACATAATTTCTCCAGTCTGCATTATTTCTCAAAAACAAAACCCAAAGAGGTTTACAACAATCATACACACATAAGATAATTTTATTTTTAAAAAAACCATGTAAAAATAAATAAAAATAAGAGACCACCCAGTAACTGGATACCCAGTTAGATGGGCTACCCAGTTGGATGGGGTAAAATAATAAAGTTTTTGTTGTTTTGTTGTTATCCCTATATTCGTTGGAGAAATGTTGGAGGGCATGCATGCTCAGGAATGTCCAAGAGGTTTTCCGCTAGCCCTGTGCATTCTAGACATGGGTCTGAGCAGTTTCCCCTTTGCCTTGTCGCTTTTCCTCAGAAAACCTGCTTTTTAGTGATAAACCGGAACAAATGGGAATCTGCTGAAAACTCGATTGCTGTTTGCTCCGTTTCAGTGCTAAACCATGAGTTTTCCCCGGGGGGAAGCGGTGAAGCAAACAGAAGTGTAGGTAAGCCCTAAGTGCCAAGGTGTTTTTTTAAAAAAGTTATCTTTTCTGGTCTGGAGTTTGAGTCAACCATGTGAGCCCCCACCTGGGGTCTGAAGCTGTCCAAAAAGACAGGTTTACCACCTCTGTTGGAACAAGGTCAAGAGACATTTCTTGAAAGCACATTAGAGTGATTGCCACCTGGAGCACATTGGTGTCAGCACATGACCGCTAAAGAGGGAGTCGTGTTTTCAGAGACCAAAATAATGCATGGAGAGCAACAGTCAATGAGGCCCTTGACTCTTCCTCCTGCACCCACCAGGAAGGATTTGCTTGTTTTCAAAGATCACTAGTGACAAAGTTGCCTGATTAATTGTCCCATCTCTCTTGGCTCAGGGAAAGGAAGGTGGCATGATGAGGGCCATTAGCAATGCGCCTCATCAAGATGCGGTAATTTTGCGAGTCACTTGTCTGGGAATGGAGCAGAGACGAGAGAGCACCGCTTCTCCTTCTGTTGCCATGCGCTGCTTTTCAGTGTGAGAAAGTCTTCATTTCTGATGTGGAGGGGGGGGGTTGGCAGGGGATGTGCAAGTAATGAAGTGCAAGGAAAGTTTAAACTCCATGCAATTGCTCACTGTTTCTGTAAAATCTGTGCCTTGTTGAAGTGTGTGTGTGTGTGTGTGTGTGTGTGTGTGTGTGGATATGGGAAGCAGATGAAGGGAAAGGGAATTAGTATGAAAAATGCTTCCATCACATCACCATGGTCTGTGCATTCTGATGTTAACTGGCCACAAGTTCCATTTCTCCTAAGAGAAATGGCTACTCTAGGAAATTGTAAGGGAATTTGGCAAACAGGGTCACGGTGGACAATTTGCTCAATGAAACAGAGGATGTGTGGAGTCTTGCATGCCCTGATCTGCAGGTCATAAGTCACAGATAGGGAGCCAATGTTGTGGACTCCACCCAGGACACCAAGACCAATGGTCCAATATTATCAAAACTGGAATACAGCAACATCTGGAGGGCTGCAGGCTCCCCATCCCTAATCTAAACCGTTGTTGCCACAATAATACCGTAGGCTCTTGAACAGCCACAAACGAAAGGACCTCACCTTGACAACAGGCAGCCCATATCATCAGCAGAGCACATAATCTGTATGTGGGAAAGCCTTGGGTTCAATCCCCAGCAGCACTAAATTAGACCTTGTTCTTAATTGACAACAACAACAACAACAACAACAACAACAACAACAACAACAACAACAACCTAAGTAGGAGGTAGGGATGTCAACGAATTCTGTCAGAAACAGAAGCAGAAGATGTGGTGTTCGCTTATTTTTCCCAAGTCTGGAACGGAAATCAATTTAGGGAATGCAATCAGTGTTCACTGTTTTGTTGCTTTTGGTTTGCAAATGATACCGTATTATTTATATCATGGCCCCACCCCACCCCCCACCCTGCCATCACATTTGCACTGTGTTTCCTTTGCATTGAAATGAGCTGGGTGGAAGGAGATGACAATGCAATTGATTACAATAGTGTAAGTTAAATAATTTGGCTGGAATGGGCAAATGAGATAAATGACGTACAGTGGTGCCTCGACTTACGAATTTAATCCATTCTGAAGGCACCTTCGTAAGTCAAAAAATTCGTAAGTCGAAAAAACGCCATTGGAAATGCAATTTCCCATAGGAATGCATTGGAAACAGAAAAATTCGTAAGTCGAAGCAACCCTATCTAAAAATTCGTAAGGCGAAAAATCCCTATCTAAAACCGCCAGTTTTTTTCCGGATGTCGAGACATTTGTAAGTGTGCAGCCATTACCCCCATTCGTAAGTCGAAATTTTTTGGTTGTTGAGTCGTTCGTAAGCCGAGGTACCACTGTAGTAGCATTTGGGGGGGGGAGTTAAACCAAGTAGAAGAGTTGCAAAAGACCCACCCCACCCCTCTCTGTCTGAAACCCTAGAAAGCCAATGCAAGTCAAAATATTCCAAGCTTCCCCAACCTGGTGCCCTCTAAATGTTTTGGAGTTCAATTTCCATCCATCCCAGATAGCAGAGCCAAGATCATATAGCCACGCTGGGTGGAGTTGATGGGAACTGGAGGACCCAGGTTGGGGAAGCTGGAACACCCAGCATTTTCATCTGCCCATGTAAAAAATAGCAACCACTTCTTGCCTCCCAATCAGGGACACGACAGTGGGGAGCCCCTCCTATGCCTGTCTCTTAGCCACTCTGGTTGTGAGCCCAGCAGGGCAGTTTAAGGGTGCAAAGGGGGTAACTGATCACCATGAGACAAATATTCTTATGCACCCTAAGAACCACCCTCAGACAAGTATGCAAGTAAAACTTCATCTCATTATGTACTAGGTTGTCCCTGATTATTATTTTTTAGCTGAATGAATACAAATTATCTGGGAAGCAAAACAGCTGCATAACATACTGGAAAGAAATGTAATGTTTGCTTGTGCCTCATTCAGTAGGTCATCCACCTCTCAGATGGCGGATTAAGTCACAGGTTGAATTGAGCTCACTTTCATTAAGCCCCACATGTCTTGTAATAAACAGAGGTGGCTCTGAGGACATCTCCTTTCTCATCTTGGATGAGTGCCTGGCCTTCCTTACAACTAATTAGCAACCTCTCTCTGCTTATCTAAAAGGGAGAGACCCATGATTTGCACAGCCCCTGGTAGCTGGCCTGATTTTCCTTGAGGAAAGGGTCATAGCTCGGTGGAGGGGGGGGAATTGCTTTGCAAACAGAAGCCTCCAGGTTCAGTCCTGGGCATCTCTAGACAGAGTGGAAAAGAGTCCTGCCTGAAGCCCCAAAGAGCCCACTACCAGTCAGTCAACTTTTAGAAGGACAGTCCACAGGGCATTACTATTTACAGTGTTTTTACAAAGCTATTGTACTACCAACCTTACTATATGCTTGTGAAACATGGACCACTTATAAACACCATCTCCAACTCTCCAAAAGATTCCATCAACGGTGTCTCTGAAAATTTTTACACATCACTTGGGAAGACAGGCAAACTAATATCAGTGTACTGGAAGAAGCAAAGATCACCCGTGTTGAAGCAATGATTCTTCAACATCAACTTCGTTGGACTGGTCATGTTGTGCGAATGCCTGATGATCGTCTTCCAAAGCAACTACTCTATTCCGAACTTAAAAATGGAAAGCGTAATGCTGGTGGCCAACAAAAGAGGTTTAAAGACTGTCTCAAGGCAAATCTTAAAAATGTAGTGTTTGAAAGAGACTCTTGCTTTTGCTCTGCTGCTTCTCTGCCAAACATCCTTCAGCCTGTCAAATTGTATCTCTGACCCACTGTCAGTCTGCTATTCCAAGTTAAATTATTGAAGAACAATTGTTTATAATTGTATCCAACTTGTATCCAAAAGAAGGAAAGTCTCTTGTATCACAGCAATACTAAATAATCTCCATTAGCTGCATTACGCTCTGCTCCCATTCACAAAAAATTGTTTCGCAGAGCTTGTCCACAGATAATGGAAGTTGACTTCCTCTTTTGCTTCCGTTTTGCCAATTCATTAAATTTGCGTCCAAATTCGTTCTAAATATTTAAATTGGTCTTTACCTGCTGATTGGAAAGCCACTGCTTGCGGTGGCAGTTTTTGTGGCTTTTGGTTGCCGGGTGCGATGGAGCCATGAGCGGATTCCAACCTCCTCTGTCCTACCTCGCAGAAACGATCGTGGGGAGATCAGGATTCAGTGAGTCTCTGATGAGCTGCTGGACCCCTGGGGTTCCCACTTGACCATGGGGTTTTTTCGGGGGATGCCTAGCCCTGGCGCTCTCCCCCGGAGCCCTGACATCCTGAACCGTGTCGTCCTTTTTACAGAGATTCCTTTTTACAGCCATTCCTCCGCAGTGAACCCAATATCTGGTTTAAAACATTGTGATGCATCACAAGCTAAACATTGTGATATGCCAATATGTATTCACGGTTTTTCGGCATTATGATTTCTGTGTAGCACACACACACACACACACACACACAGAGAGAGAGAGAGAGAGAGAGAGAGAGAGAGAGAGAGAGAGAGAATAATTCATGATATATTGCCATGTCAAAACTTATGAAAACAATATCACAGTATGGACTTCAAACTAGATTTGGATGATATATTGATATATCACCCAGCCCTGGTGGACAGTATTGAGCTAGTTGGACCAATGGTCTGACTCAGGTTCAGGCAGTTTCCTGTACTCCCCGGAAGGTTAGAGCAAGGGCTTTGCGTGCTGCAGGACCAATAAAATGACTCAAACACATTCAATAATGAGGTGCAGCAGCATGGCCTGACCTGTCCCTTGGAAAGGCAGGCAGTAGGAAGGGCAGCCAGCATAGTCAATATTTAAAACACTCCTCTGTGACTTTGCATCTACAGTAGGAGTGTTCATAAGCATTGTTGCATGCATGATTACATGGAAGTGGATCTCACTGGGTTCTGTGCTGACTGATCCTTGA